>NC_136650.1:6023114-6510614 GCF_949748355.1 Melanostigma gelatinosum | reverse complement strand
ACGCCATTAGAGACAGTGACAGCGAGGAGGAGGCCGCTGCGGAGAACAGCACCCACATGGCCGAAGCGCTGGTCTTATCCGCTTCCAGCGGGGAGGAGGGAGAGAAGGATGAGAGGAAAGAGAGTGGGGCGCCGAAGAAGATCAAGAGAATAAGCCGCGCTCCCATTGACAGCGACGACAGCGAGCCGGAGCAAAGTGGAGGCATTAAGGAGCAACAGGAGGAGGAGGTGAGGAAGGAGGTGAAATCGATGAAGGAACCGAAGAAGAGAGAGAAGAGCCAGAGGCACCGGGAGAAGAAGGAGAAGCGGAGCAAAGCTGTGGAAAAACTGAAGAAGAAGGAGAGGTTCTCTGACATGAATGAGGTGAGTGAAGCTCAACCTTTTTCTCTCAGTGGTGTTTTCTTCTTCTTATTATTATTATTATTATTATTATTATTATTATTATTATTATTATTATTATTATTGTTGTTATATTCTCGTCTGGAAATGTGTGGAGAAAAAAAGTGGAGACACTTTAACTCATGAGTTTAGAAACTGCACATACACCATGTCTTACATTATCTATTTATTTTTATATATATATATATATATATATATATATACACACACACACACATAATTACATACTGCTGTACATTTTTCTGCATATTTCACATTCTAATATTTGTATCTATTGGAATTATTCTTTGTGAAAATGGTGATATGGCAATGTGCGTTTAATATTGAAGTGGAGAACCCAAATTATCAAATCAAAAACTTAACATCGACACAAAGGAAATTAAATGTTAAACTAAGCAGAATCAAATAATTGTTAAAGAATAATAATCCTTGACGTGGATCATATTTAAAAAAAACAACAACAACATTTCCCCAGGACACGCCTCTCCCTCGGGCTCTGAATGACAGTGGGTGTCTGCTGGGCGACACAGACCTGTTTGACACCGGTCTGGGCGATGAGGAGGAGGAAGAGTCTCTGGAGGCCATCCGAGCTGCTGTCAAACAAAAGATGAACAAACACAAGGTACAAAAATAGATCACTGTTTGCAATATTAAGGGTCAGAACAAGCCCTTTGTTTATATGTAAAAGCTTTCAGCAGGAATGTGTAATCAGTGTTTTTAAATGTTGCTGCAGGATCCTTTCCTGGATGAGGAAGAAGAGGAAGATGCAACAGAGAAACCCCAGCGTGTGGTATGCAGCGACAAAATGCTTACATTTATTCTTTCACGTGAACCAAGAAAAAGCTGTTTGATTCTCAACGTGTGCTGTTTTCAGGAGAGGAAAGCTGCGCGCGCCAGCAAAGAGGCAATGAAGCAGCTCCACAGTGAGTCTCAGAGGCTGGTCAGAGGTCAGTTTACAACAAACTTTACAACTTATATTGATTCAACGTGTGAACTGTTTTTCTGATGACTATTCATAATTTGATACCTGCGATTCAGACTGTAAAAGGGGAGTCTCATGTCTTCCGTTGCTACTGAGACGCCATCTTTGACACGTCCGTCTGTCTTTGTCTTAGACTCCACACTTGGCCTGCCCTACCACGTCCCTGAGCCGAAGACCATCGACCAGTTCTTTAGGAAGAGAGCCAGGCCGAAGGTTCCTGCCATGGCACTGTTGAAGTAAAGACAAACGCAACGGATAACGCACGCACATGCGTCAGAGCAACAGTTAGCCACATTGGCCAAACATTTCCATCTGTAGTCACAATTTTACCTGAAAAAAAATCTGATTTTATAAAAGACAGGTGAACAACCGAAGTCACTATTTAATTGCTGGACATGTTTAATTTCACATTTAATTAAGTTAACGTTGAGTTTCCTGTCATATATGCACATAATCAACATTCTCAATCAAGTTTCAAGGCTGCCTTAATAAACAAATGAATAAATAAAGATGAATGATTATCTTATTTCCTTCAGATCCACAAAGTATTCAGCCATGATGTTGGAGACGCCGTCGGCTCCTCCTCCTCGACCCAGTGAGCCTCTGCAGCCATCCGCAGAGCAGGACTCTTCTCCCTCTCTAGATCTGTCTTCGACTCAGCTCCAGCCCCTACCTCACCCCGCCGCCACCTCGTCCCCGCAGCAGGAGAACCTCAGCCAGGCCAGAGAGGCAACAGCGAGCCCAGATCCCGACCAGGAATCGGGACCGATGCTTTACCTCTCCGAAAGTCTGCAGGAGTCCAACACAGCAGACGGAGGGTTGAAACCTGCTTCTGATTCTGGAGTGGAAAAGCCTCCTGCACCCTCGGAGCAAAACCAGACTGCTGTGTTGTCTGACTCTGAAGCCCTGCCGAAAGAGCCCGTGTCCGATCCGGCCGCAGCAGAGCCTGCAACACAGCGACCCACCAAACCCAGGGAGGACAAATTGGCCAGACTGAAGAGGCTCGGGCTGGACCCCCCGCCTGTCGCTAAATTGTGTTCAGATGACGGAGCCTTTGTTGAGCTCGAGCCTCCGCCGCTCAACCCAGGTGAGCGCCGATTCTTTTAGGATTTCAGCCGAGTTAGAGGATACTAAGCGGAGTAAATCAGAATTAACCCGTCTACGGTCACATTTATCGCCTCTCTTCTTCAACCAGGTGTGGAGGCCCTAAAGGAGCGTTACCTCCGTCACGTCAAGGCACCCGCACGCCCTCGGGGAGAGCGGACCATGCAGCTCAACATCGTCCGCAAAGACAGCGCCCCGTCTGGCCAGGAGGAGCTGCGCGCCGAGTCAATCACCGTCACCGTTAAAGACGGAGCAGAGGAGCCCGCGGCATCCAAACCAGGTGTGGATGCACTCGGGAGACTCGGGGAGACCAGATTGTTGACCTCTGTTAGCGGCATCGCTAACCTCCTCTGTCTCCCCGTTTCACAGGAGAGAAGCTGCTGACTCTGAAGCAGCGCCTGCAGCTGGCCATGGCCCAAAGGAGGCAGGAGGAGAGGGTGCGCAGGGCCGAGCTGAATCGCCTCGACAACGAAGACTGTGGGGAGGAGGAAGAGGAGGACGAGATGACCGATGAGTCTGAGGAGGAAGAGGTAGGGGGAGGTTTCCTGCTTTGGAGGAATCAAATTGCTTTGTACATTGTTCTCACGTCAAGCCCGATCTTCTCTTCCCTTCTTTTTTTTTTTTTAAACCAGAATTTAGATGACTTACTGGGAGGTGATGATGGTGAGGAAGAAGAGAAGGAGCATGAAGATGAGGAAGGCAGTGTCGCCCCGAGTATGAGGAGTCCTTCTCCCGTGGCACTGAACGAACCCTCTGACCTAATTAATACAGACAGTACACTCATGCTGTTCCCCAGCAACTCCTGCTCTCGTACCGGGTAAGTGCAGTTTGAGTTTATAATCGTGTGTGTGTGTCTTTTATGGTTTTCACATTGTATCTTTGTAAGTGACTAGAGAATGCACTAGAGAGCGGCCTTAAATTAGTTGACAAATGGTGAATTAGTGTCACTTACTTAAGCATTGCCGTATTGTCCTGTTTAGGGGGGGGAGGGACTGCTCGTAAAATACCTGAAATAGTGACGTATTGGCGTTTCTCAGCCACAAAAAAAACGTAACTATTTATAATTCTTGTAGTTTCATGTTTGTATGCACTGTATATCCATGCAGTAAAGCTTCACTTGCACTGTTCTCCTTCTCAGTGATGGCGTAAGGAGGTCTGGTCCTTCTGGACAGGACAGCAGCAGCAATAAGATGGGTGGGTAGAGTGAGACTGAAGCATAGTTACCATGAGTTATTCATGAGAGGTGATGCTTTAAATGGAGTGACAACAATAGTTTTGAATCCGCCTGAAAATGCTCCTCCTGTGGTCTTTTCTCACTCTCTCGTCGTCCCCGTCTCCAGAAGACGATGACTCTCTGTACCTGGTGAAGGACAACAGCCACAACAGCAGCTTTGAGCTGGCAGGATCCATGATAACCTCCTACCAGCCCGTCAGTCATCAGCGCTCCGCAGGGAGGAGCATCTCCAACTCATCCATTTTCCGCTCCCCCTCTCCCTGCCTCTTCAGGCCCAGCTTCCTCGGCTCTGCCTCCAAGGTAAGATATAGAAATGTAACACTTAGAGTACCCAAATGTTATCAGTAAGGGTTTGAGTTCTCATAAACTTCTTAAATCCACGTATGTGTCCACTTTTACTGTCACAATTTCATGTATTTATTTGTCTGTTCATTAAAAATGCAAGATGTGCACTCATAGACATTCTTGTAAGTGTACAGTCACACTTACACCGACTTATATTCACATTTGCGTGACTTAAAAAAAAGACGAGAGCCTGTGCAGGAACGGTAGGAAGCTATAAGTTTATAGAATAACTCATGGCAACATAAAATGCATGAAAAACAACTACAGAAATCTTTCTCCATTTAGACCAGGGGTCTCAAACTCATTTCACATCAGCATCACGGTTTCCCTCAAAGGGCCGGTTGTAACTGTAAGACTGTGTAAATGTAACTACTAACATATTGGGATATAACTGTCTCTGCATTTGATTGTTGTTTATTCAAGTGTTAAAATATTGTACATGCAGTTATATAAATGTAAAACTATATTTAAGCACATTTCTGTTATAACTTAAATCCTTTTAATTTGGGGTTAAGAAACCCACATTACTCTATCAAAGATCAAACTATGAAAGAAAATATCAAAGACAAGTTCATACAATAACTTTGTTCAATGCTTAAAATCCTTTCAAGGGTGTGTTTGCACAATCCCACATAAAGTATTTCATGTGTTTTTAAAGCCACGTTTAAAGTAGTCTTCAATGTACTCACAATAATATTTCCATTTCATGTGTACAGTAACTAGCCAAAGAGCTGCTTTTTTGTTTTGTGTTTAAGTATCTCATCATTATGACTTTCTATCTCAGAATTATGACTTTCTATCATAGTTATGACTTTTTATCTCATAACTTCGACTTTCTATCTCATAATTTCGACTATGGGGATATTTCCATTATCAAGTCTAACTTTAAAAAAGAAAAAAAAAATCTTTTTTTTTTGCTGGCGGGTTCGCGGGCCACATAAAATGACGTGGCGTGCCGGATTTGGCCCGCGGGCCGGGAGTTTGAGGCCCCTGATTTAGACAGTATGTTGTCATACAGTAACCCGTCATCTCTTTTCCCTCCATCAGAGCTCAGGCAAACTCTCCGAGCCGTCTCTCTGCCTCCCCGTCGAGGACTCCCAAGACCTGTATGCGCCTCCGTCCCCAGGAGCAGATTCGGGGCCCCTGGGCGGAGCGGCCTCCCAAGGTCGCTTCTCCCTGGAGTACGACACCCACTCGCAGCTACTGGACGCGGACGGCTTCCTGAACGTGGGGCCACGGTCCAGTGCGCCTCGCTCCCACAAGAGACAGCTGATCCTGGACAGCCTGGACGAGAATGCCATGGATGCCAACATGGGGGAGCTGTTTGGGCTGTGCTCGGGGGTTTTCGGGACAGCGGAGAGCGGCTCCGGCGGGGCGGGGCGAGGGGCCCTCGGAGCGTCGCAGGAGGACGAGCTGCTCGGGTTGTGCTCCGGAGCGTTTCCGCCGACACGGGCGGGAGGCGAGCGGAAGGAGACGGACAAGAGGGAGGGGAGAGGACGGGACGAGGAGTCTGATGATGCCATCGATCAGCTGCTGGGCCTGTGTTCAGGGAAGTTTCCGAGTCCAGGTAAACAACTGTTCGCTGCTCCACCTGTACACTGTATTTTATTTTAAATCACCTGCAGTGTAGAAAAGTAGATCTTATTGTGAAGGGAAACTATAGCTCCTCAATAAGAGCCTGATAAACTATGAGGAACTTGCATCGTAGGACCTACAGAGGTTTCCCATGAATGCAGAACGCAACATTCAACCAAACAACAAAAGCGTATTACAAACATATATCACTGTTTTTCCACTCTGTGGCGAAACATTCACATTTTGAGGTTTGAAAATGTTTTGACTTCCAGTTTCACAACATTAATATTTGTCTCCTTTGCTGTCAATTTTAGGTTTTGCTCACACAGCCTCGTCGGCACAAGACAGGTACAGTTCAGACCTGAAAGAACCCAAATCGGAGAGATTTATATTAATTTTGTTGTAAATGATAACTTATTTATTACTTCAGTCCCTTCTGATAAAGGATGAAGTGAATATTAATTGTAATATCAACATGCAACGTGTGGTTCTCATAGTGGTTTCTCTGTATAAAGTAAAAAGAAGCCGGAGGAAGAAGAGCAACAGGAGGAAGAGGACTGCGAATTCCGGCTTCTATCAGATGTGGAAAGTCTGAGTGAACAGGTAAGGTTGTCTCTGTAGTATAAATAACACGCTGGATGTATGTCTTTGTGATGGAAATGACAAGTGGATTGTGGGGTTTGTAGGAGGACGATGATGATGGTGAGGATGGTGCAGCGGGAAACGAGGAGGAGGAGGAGGAGGAGGCTGGTTCGGACGGAGACAATGACGTAGAAGAGGAGGAGATGCAGGGTGTCTTCGCATCTCAGCGGGTCAAGAAGAAGAAGAGGAAAATGTAAGTGTAGAATTAAACCTAGCACGTATGTAGCAACACACGCACACAAAGCTAATGTTTCACACGCTTCTCTTGGTGTTTGACAACATAGGAAAATCATTTTCATCACATAATCCACGCTGTAGCACAGATGTTAGCAGTTTTCTTGTCTGCTGCTCACAGGCGTTTGACCGACTACATGGAGTCGGAGGCTGAGCTGTCCGGCAGCGACCTGGGCAGCGACGACGAGGACGGCGACGATGAGAACGAGTACGAGGAGGAGGAGCTTCTCGAGGAGCTTCCCGCTGATGAAGAGCTGCAGGACCAGGTCAACAAGATCCACATGTGAGTGCAGCGTCCCGAGCTCCAGCCGCCTGAATGAAGGGTTGCTCCGATCGTATTGGGAAATACACTGTCGTAATAATGCCTCAGAAATCAAACGGAGGGATGAAAATGTCCCACCGGCGTTGTTCCTACAGGAAGCAGATCATGGACGATGACAAGCGAGCGCTGAGGTTCTACCAGGAGCGCTACCTCGCTGACGGAGACCTGCACTCTGACGGCCCGGGACGCGCTCGCCGCTTCCGTTGGAAAAACATCGGTGAGTTTGTGTCATAAACTGGTGATTTAAACTAGAATGTGATGGGGTTTTAGACAGTAATTGTTAAAAGAAGACGTAGCCCAAGTGTGTGAACACCAGGATTCATAGTTTTAGTTATTTTAATTAAATTCAGTCCACCGAGATCAACAGAAACGCACAAAGAGAATGTTTATAGTTCATGGAAAAGTTCATAAAATCTTCTGTTTTTAAATTCTACAAACTTAACGAAGCTTCCTTCAAAGTCGCTCCAACAAGCCATTTCATTTCTTTTTGTGTTCTTCCTCCCAGATGATGGTTTTAACGCGGACGGGACGGGAGCGGAGGGCGAGCAAGAGGACGATGAAGAGGTGGACCTGTCCGAGGTCCAGAGGAGGAAAGAGAGGCTGGAGAGAGAACAGTGGCTCAGAGAACAGGTAGCTTTAGAGTCCTTGCTCACAGGTAATAGTGAGGAGCCATTCACAAGAATACCTTTTGGAGTATCGACTGATTTCAGAATTCACCTTTTTGTAAATTCAGCGCAGTAAATGCACAAAAGGGAATGTTGTCATTCATACCTTTCGCTCTCTCTGCGTCTCCTCTCACAGTCTGAGCAGAAAGCCAAGAAAGGGGAAGATTTGGATGCGGAGGACGAGAAGATCGGAGAGGAAGACAGTCGCTTTATGAAGCTGGCCAAGAAGCTGACCGCCAAGACTCTGCAGAGAAAAGGTCGGTTTGAAGCGAGGCCTCGCAGGAAGACTCTGCGACCTCAAATAAAACACCCAGGCCTGCTGTTGTCCGATGATAACCACAGTCATAGGCTTCTGTAGTAAACAGATAGACGACACAATCACCAGATGGATGGTTGATGATCGTCGAAGGTGTGATTAACAGTTTCCTGATTTATTTAGCAAAGAGAAAACGTCGAATCTTAGTCTCAGTGAGGCGATTTTTGATCTGCTCAGCGAGTTGAAAAGACTGTCTAACTTCACCTGATGTGCTTTAGAGATGAAGTAGAAACACACACACACACACGTCTCCCAGCAAACTAAACTAACCCTGACAGAGGGGAAGCTGCTGCCGACACTGTCGTGGCTAAATGTCGACTTACTTCAGAACGTTCATTTCAATGTGGCATTCTTGAGTTCCTGGAAAAAAATAAATGTGACTCAAACTGAGTTTGTAATACAGTAATTATGAGATTGTGTGACTGGCCACTCTAGCTCAGATCCAAATGACAAGAATATATAAACAGGATATCAGTCTGATATACGTAAAGGTTATTCAGTCAACTGAAGACATCAATTAGCTTCTTTCTTTTTTACACAAAGCACAGTTCTAAAGTCTTTTCCATCGCTGTATCATGATGAAAACCTTTGAGGAATCTGAATATTTCGCTGTCTAACTTTCCCACTTTTCATACCAGAGCCCCCTGTGGCACCACAGCCAGAGAAGAAGACACCGGCTCTCAACCCCTTCCAGCCCTCGCAGCCCTCACAGGTAGACCACCGTCAGAAT
The DNA here is from genome assembly GCF_949748355.1 of Melanostigma gelatinosum. Lineage (NCBI taxonomy): Eukaryota > Metazoa > Chordata > Actinopteri > Perciformes > Zoarcidae > Melanostigma > Melanostigma gelatinosum. The sequence goes on along the minus strand of NC_136650.1, from coordinate 6,502,067 downwards.
AGTCACTCTTGGTTTCATTTCATTTTCGTTTTGTGCAGATTGGATCTGTTCAGAGGTAGAGGTGTAAGTGGATGTCGGCGATGAGCCTTAAACATTAGTTTTCTTTCCACTTATGTCTGTCAAAGATCGATGTGAGACTTGTGTTTTATTGATCCGCCTCCAGGTGAGGAGAGGGTCACTGCTGAGTCAGCCTCAGTCCGTCCTCCAGAAGCTGGCTTCCATCTCAGACGGGAATCCTCTGGCGCCCAGAAACAGCAGAGGCTTCCTGTTCCAAACTCTGTCCCCCGAGAAGGACAAGTCCAAGTCGGACGCTCCCAAGAAGCAGGTGAGTCCTCGCACCCGTGCAGGTGTTGGAGCTGGGACAGAAGGATGCTCCACATGCTCTGGCACGCTCGTGCATGGATCCAAAGGATGACGAATGCTTTGTTTGTTTGATTGGATAAATGTTTCAAAATGAGTAAAAGGATAAATGATGATGTGTTTTTGCAAAACGGGTGAAACGTGGCCACAGGACAACAATTTTCCCCACTGCTGATCTTGAAAACAACGGGCTCATACAACTCTTCTCTGCTCTTTAAAAAGTCTGTTTTTCATGGAAATGCCACTTTGGTAGCTAATTTTAATAAATTCGGTGTCATATTTTCCAGCCGTTTCTTTTGAATGAAAAGAGTAATTTACTGCCCCTGACCATCACCCACTTTGATCTTCCCGATCCGTTCTGGTTTAGTGTTTTGATCTCGCTGTTCTAAAATCAGCCCAAAAACAATACTTTCCATAGATCGTGGCCAGAGATTGCTCAGTGTGAGTCATATGAGCGTGGTGGGGGAATTTATAGATTTGCATGTCTTCTGGATTCAGGACACTAGGTGGAGCCAAAGGCCACGGTTTCTTTTTGATCCTATTGAGCGCAATGCTTTTTCCAAGCATGTTTTACCACAAGATTCATCAATAACTACACTTTATTTAGTTGTTTTTATTTACAATTCACCTTTTGGCTGTGTTTGATCCTCAGACGGCGAAGAAGAGGGGGCCGGTGGAAGCGGCGAACCCAGCAGCAAAGAGGGTGTGCCGGGAGAACAGACCCACAGGACAGACGAAAGGCCCCCAGAGGAGCATCTTCAACTTCCTGGACCACTGAGGACGCGACACTACCGGCTGAATGATAATCTTCATCAGCAGACGAAAGGCCAGAATGGACAGGCCATATCCAGTATTTCACAAGCCAGCAAGACCTCAAAGATGAAGTAGGTGGTGAAAGGACGGTTGCGTGCCGAGGTGCCCGGTAGACGTCCTCTGCGTCGCTTGTGAAGCACGAATACAGATGTGTGTTTACATGTTTACATTGCCTTACAATGGCGAGCTAAAGCACACCACTGAGGCCCCTCTTCTTCCTCACTCTCACTTCTCTAGTTGGGCTTGTGGTTACGCCAACACACTCATTCATCCGTCACACCTTACTTGACTTAATCTGGATGTTTTGACGGAGGTCCATTTAAAAATGTTTTATCATGTGAATAGGATTGATTTGGTTTTTAATGGTTGGGGAGGGTTTTTTTTGTACGATGATTTAAATGAATTTGTTTTACATTGTAAATAAAAGTGTATTTTAAGACATTGCTTTTGTCTTCTGTTGTTGGACCGGAGGCAAAGTGCGTGTGTGTAACAGGTGTGATGTCCAACTCCTTGAGGGGCTGACATTAAATTTGGCCCAGATGTCCATGATCAGGATGACTTGTAATAAATGAGTTGATCCTCTTGACGTGTCATCCAGCGCCTCCATCCCATCAAAAATGTAACTTCATCCAATACTTTGGTTTATGATTTAATTGCTGCAAAACCAATAACATTCCCATCAGGCTCAGCTGTACTTATTATCAAATGTTAGCATGCTAATATGCTAGTAGAGGCTCACAGCAGCTAGCATGGCTGTAGACTCGGTCTTGCTTGTCATTCTCTCCTGCATTGTGTAAACGTGAACAATATAAACATGGTCCCTGTGTAAAGACAGTTTTCCGTGTGTTTGGGACTCGATAGGTTGTTACTATAATTTGAGGGTTTTCCTTTCGATCATTTTCACAGGGAAATGATCTATTTGTTTAAAACGACAGTAGTCCATGTTCTAAAGACTGCATGCCAAAAGCCACTGGTGACCAGTGTGAAAGACGAATTGAGATCATAATGCACAGAAGAAAACGGACAAACAGTTCCACGGCGTTCGTTCCTTATCGTCGGTGGGAGAACATCAAGGTTTTGACTGACGAGGGTCGCAGAGCTCCACTTCTCCACCTGCCCTTTGCTGTAAATCTTTCACTCTCTTTCACTTTGTCTTCCAGCTTTAAAGCATAATCGCAGTTTAGAGACTAATGATTTGGTAAGTGGCTAATAATAGGCCGGCATGAGAGGGAGGGTCCTCTAACGAGCCCTTTCATGTCTCTCCATCTCATTAGTAACCACGGTGATTAGGAGGAGGTCCCGGGGTTAGGAATGGGCGCAGGAGGCCCCTTTACACATCATTAGGGGCCAATGCCACGAGGCTCTGGGATGAACCCCGTGGTGGGCCCCGCCCACAGCGGGCATCTGTACCTGCAGGCAGGCCGGCTTAATCCCGGTGTTGTCAAAGGTCTACCTTTGACAACGTGTGTCCGCCTCGGCTCTGGTTGTTTGTTCCGAGTCGAAAAAGTCCCAGGAGCTTTGGGCAAATGAGTGATATGATTTGGTGTGGCGCTGCTTCGGTCTTTATTTTTGAGCCATTACAATGCAATTAACCAAGATAAAGACGTGATTCCAAATCCTGAGGGCCTGTTTGCCGGGTCAAGAAATCAATCCTAATTAGAATTTCATAGGAATAGTGTCTGCAAGTTTTTTATTTTAATTCCCTCTTCTTTTTCTCTTTACCCACTTCTCCAAACTCAATTCCACAACTTTGTCTAACCCCGGAGAGGAAATTATGAGGTCAACGCAGTAAAGCCAAGCCCACCCCCCCCTGAACTCCCTACTCTCCCCACTTGAAAGAGGAAGGTTACATGTTTTGGCACCGAGGCCCAGCTTCTAAATATCTAGAGGATACGGATCTGGCTTTATTCAGATTATGAGGAGGGCAGAGGGTGGAATAATTGAAGAGAAACATGAGCCGTAGCACCTTAGGGGCGTGTGTGTGTGTGTGTGTGTGTGTATGTGTGCGCGTGCAGCTTTGTGTCGTGACGTATGCACTGTACGCGTGTGTCTGCTCACATCTATGCCTCAAATAAAAGTGTATAATTAGTCCGCAAAGCCAACCGTGTGCTGGACTGGCGGTTGAATTTAGCGCGTCTCGGCTGATTTGGGTGATTGTTTTATTTATTTTGGTCGCTGTTGTTGTTGTGAGCTGGAGGTCCGGCAGGCCTTTTCTCTTTACAGTCTCTGTGCATCTCACTGGGGATCTGACAGCGTGGCCCGTGGGTGCTGCCGGCCGCCCTCGGCCGCTGTCACAGCCGGGTCTGGTGCCGGAGCAGATGTGGAGCTGAACTGAGGGAAGTGGGTCAGGGTGCTGCAGGCTGTGTACATTCCAAACAAGGTCTTATTATGCACAAGGTAAGTCATGCTCCCTGTTTTTTTTTTTTTTACTCTTTCGTGTGTGTGTGTGTGTGTGTGAGTGAAAGGGGGGGGAAGATGTGGTTAGTGTTAACATTACAATAATCTGTCTCCCCCCGTCCCCAGGAGGCCTCACAGGCGACCCTCAGTCCTCCGAGTTCAGTCTATCTCGCCTCCTATCAGTGTCCTCTGTAGTTGTCTTTTGTAACTTGGGTTTTTTCTTTTTAAGAGAGAGATGGAGGGAGAGATGATTTTGCGTGTGACGAGGCCTTGGGCGGACGGCTGTGTTTGATGTATTTTTTATGTGCTTAGGCTACTGGTGAATGATGGGGGGGGGGGGAGAGGGGGATAGGGAGGGAGGAAGGATGCCTGGAGCTGATGCACTTGAATGGGGATGTTGTTGAAGGAGGGGGGGGCGGTAGATAGGGATAGAAGTGTGTGTGTGTGTGTGTGTGTGTGTGTGTGTGTGTGTGTGTGTGTGTGTGTGTGTGTGTGTGTGTGTGTGTGTGTGTGTGTGTGTGTGTGTGTGTGTGTGTGTGTGTGTGTGTGTGCGCGCGCGCGCCCGTGGAAAAGAAGGACGCAAGTTTTTTTTTTCTCTGCCGCCAGCGACGACATGTCAGGGGGATGAGAGCAGGGTTGAGGGAGACAGTGAACACTTGTTAAGTCTGTCTGATGTAGCCCCCTCTATACCACACACACACACACACACACACACACACACACACACACACACACACACCTCTAGAAAACACACTCGCCTACCGTGCCCTTACAGCTGAGATTGACAACCACAAAAGCAATCAGGCACCGCCAGTTCGGAGAAACACCGCAACAGCCCTCGCAGATGTGACGTTGCCCCGTCAGTGTTGCATTGTGGGTAGCCGTTTCAAAGCCTCATACACAGCTGTGCTTGTAGATATATTGCGATAAGGTTTATAAAAGGAAAAAAACATCCCCCGACCGACACTGAGCTTGATGTCGATATATACTCAACGCCTACCAGAAAGTGTTGACATTTACTGTGATCTGTTAACCTCGAAGTCTCCTCCATTTCCCAGAATGCTGTTCGACGACCACCAGAGGACTGGCATGGCCTCGCTCGCCTTGTTGAGATCAATAAGAAGATGGTGGAGAGAGAAACGTTCATGGTATGAGCCCAGTAAAAAACAACAGATGGGGAGAGTGAGTTTCATCCCTACAAGTCGACTGAAGCTTGAAAACCTTTCACTGTTTCCTCTCGTATGATTGTTGGACGCTCCCATTGCAGACTGACTGCGTTACATAATGCACATCTCTACTATCTCCCCATGCACATATTGTACATAATAGTTCATTCATGCTGTGAATGTTTTGCGCATGCCCGGATCAGTATTTTTCGCTCATTCCTGCACAAAACCCCCCACTTTTAATAATGTTACTGTTGTAAATGTTTCCATTTCATATTATGTGTCCTGACTTTTGCACTGTGTGTTCAAACCTACTGGGCAGTTAACCTGATTCTGATGCTCGTCAGACTCCAACGTCTTCAACTGAGCTGGAAGCATCTGAATATATTACTTCATGTAAAAAGAATGATCAAACAACAAAAAGAAGCTGCCATCGCTAACCACATCTACTTTTAAAGTTGTTGTTTTTCTCCAAATAACTGCAATCCTCTGTGCATGTGGAAATGCAGCGGGATGTGTTTTACTTCTTGTTACTCCTCTTGAATGATGAATGTGCAGAGCTTGACACCAGAAGGCTTTTTCTCCACCGTCAGTATGTATGAGTATACATTTATGACAACACAACTATAGATCGGAAGCCAATCACGGTCCAATATGTATCTGAACAACATGAACTTATTAATATATTCTGAGGGAGAAGAATTTATAATTTGTTAATTGAACTATCATGTCGGAAAAAGCTTATCAGCCACACATTTCTATTTTAAGCACATGTTTGTTTGTATGTGTCTGGAAGGGATCGTTACCCTTTCAGACCCTTTGGGGACACTTGACTTGTAATGTGAAACACACAATTCATGCAGACTCGAACATACGATAAATAAAACAAATTCAAATACAGAAATCATGGAACAGAACACATGCTGAACATGTGCTAAAACCCACCACGCATGCTCACATAAAATACAAGTGACTATCACAAAACCCAGTTTAAAACTGGATTAAGGTTGAAAGTTAGTTATAAAACGCATAACTATTGGTGTAACATTTCAACCAATATTTTAACATGTATCTTGGGCTATACTTCAGATAGTTACTTAAAATCCCATTAAAACAAAGGCTATAACCTATAAATATGCTATGTAGCATTTTTAACGAGTTTGTCACAACTATAATCCCCACACTGTTAATACATGCTAAAAGGGAAGGAGTTACCACCCTCCAAAACAACTTGTCAACCATTTTTCTTTTGGTGTTCGTTGTCATAACACACAGGCTATAAACACTAAAAAGCTCAATTTAGAAGTGTTATACAACTGCCTGTGGGGTTTTTGCCACAGGGCTGAAGTATAGAACAAGACCTCACTGTAACTTTGCAATCAGGTCATCAGCATGATATCATGTGGCTGTTAGGGTTGTGACAGAGATATATATATATATCGTCAAACCTAGATGTGAAACAAGAAACCCCCTCACAGTGTCATGACAGCCATCTCTGTCCTCACATTGTTTCTATTCTCCACGGCTTCCTCTTTCCCGCAGCCCCAGCCCAGTGGAGGAAGTGCCATTAACCAGCCACTCCTGTGTTTTTCTTTTTTTTCTCCCCAGAATCGCATAGGCAGTGAGAGGATGGGAGGAGGAAGAGGAAAATAAACATCACATAGGAGGGTCGGAGGAGGAGGGGCAGCGTCCAGCTTCTCCACCGAAAAGCAAACCGGCAGAGAAAAGGTAAGAATGAAGCAGAACGCGGTGCTAATGTAGTCACACGGCTGTGTGTCGCTCATTTGACTTCAGCAGATGTGAGGAGGTTGTTTTTTTAAATATTTTTTGAGCCGCGCGAGGAGACAGCACTGATATGGGGTGAGCGTTACATAACGCCCAACGCACATCAAATATTCCTGTTTTTCTCTGCGTTTTCATCTCATTTGTATCAGGTTAAGAGGAGATACAGAGTCGTTTTTTTAGAACCACTATCGTGTTTCGTGTGTGTTTTTTTAAGCCTTACATTCATCACTAAGCCGTGAACATGCAGCCACTGAACGCCATTGGTCGCCTTTTCTGTGTTTTCTTCCGTCGTCCGTGCAAAGACGGGCACCTTTTAGCGCAGATAAGAAACACCCATCCGGCAGCAGGACGCCTTTGGTATTCATTTTCTCCTCTTTCTCATCGCGTGCTGAGGTTGTTGTTGTTGTGTAAAATACAGATATATTAAAGAAAATATTTTCCCAAACAGACTACGCATTCTTTTTTACCACATTATTGATTCATTTACATTTCAAATCCAGCTCTGTGCCGATGACAATGTTTTATTTTGTATACACGGAGAATCAGCTTTTTTTATCCGCGTGACCGGAAAGCATCAGTCGCTGTCCTTCAGCACCACGTGAACGCGCGTTCATAGAGCAGAGGAGAAGAGGGGGGATTGATTGACAGCAGCCTGAAGTCAGGATTAGAGTAATTTCCATTCGGAGGAGACATGTAAATATTTGATGCTAATAGAAGTGGAGTGTGCAGACCGGCCTGTATTTCTCGAAGTTATAAACAAGGAGTTTGGGGCGACCTATGTTTTATTGTTGTTTCGGCTCATCCATTTATGTCCAACGTTTTTTTTAATGCAGCTTTTTTTAGCAATTACTACATTTTCCAAACGTGTGTCATAGCTTTTTGGGGGGGGGGGGGGGCTGCCGATGATACGTTTGCGTATCTTCTATGCAGCTGCTGGTTTTGACTCATGCTTGTACACAAAATCAACTTCACTTTATCGTTGGCTGATTGTGCGGCGGAAGGCTTGGCTTGTTTTGGGAAGTCTTGAGATTTCCGAAAGTGCCGTCATCCCAGAGTTTACTCTGCAACGGTATTAGAAGAAAGATTACTTTATTCGTCCCACAGTGGGGAAATTATTCTCTGCATTGGACCCATCCCTGTATATAGGGAACAGTGGGCTGCCAATGAAAGGGCCGGGGAGCAGTTAGGGGTTCAGTGTCTTGCTCAGGGACACTTAGACACAGGACACGGTGCAGCCGAGGATCGAACCCGTGACCTTTCGGTTGGCGGACATCCCTCTCTACCCAGTAAGCCACGGTCGCCACGTATTAGTATCATAAGCTGTGTTTTGTCTGGATATTACACTTGTGAGACAAACAACAGCAAGACTTGAGATATCATTGGTTGTCTGGGCAACATTGGACATTGTTTGATACCTGAGTGACCTGATCAAAATCTTTATTTTTGACAAAAAAAAAACTTTTTTATACAACAAAACAAGCCAAACTTCTGCCAAACAAGCTAAGATGCAAGAACTTGTATAACAAAAAGTGAATCTGTGGTTCTTTAAGTGCTTTAATGTTCTGTCCCATGTCGTTCCAGCGAGGCTCAGTCGAGGTCAGCGATGCTTCACCATCGGGACCAACCTCTAAACTCGGCCTACGGAGGCAAAGGAGGCTCCGGCAATGGCTCCTCCTCCTCGCTGCAAAACAGGAAGTGTGACAAAGACGGCAACTTCAACTTCCTGCCGGGCAAAGACGACGTGGGCACCGGAGGAGGAGGGGACGAGAACCGAAACCCGGTGCGTCCCCGCAATTTGGGCCCCCTGGGTCGCGACCCTCCGAACTCCTCGTCCTCCGGTTATCACCACAACTCGGGGGTCCTGTCGCCACGCTCCCGCCAGCCCCCCTGGAGCCGCCTGGAGCCCCTGCCGGAAATCGAGTGCGGGGATGACGGTTACGGCCGTGTGCCCCCCGACGGAGCGGAGGAAGGTAGGATGCAGGAGGAGGAGAGGAGGGTGATGATGAGCCATGCTGAGGAGAAGGAGAAAATGGAGATGCAGGGGAGGAAAAGCAGCAGGGCAAGGGAGGAAGAGGAAGATGTGGCGTTGCTGGAGGATGGAGACGAATGGGGCGACAGCGACTCTGAGTCTGAGTTCAGCAACCGGTCCGGTGGCAGCATGTCCTCCCTCAACATGGACAGTGGAGGCGAAGGGATGCTCATGGGAGGCTGGGACCGCATCGGGGTCGGGGAACCAAAATCCAACCATCAGGAGTGCGACCCGACCAGAAACAGCAACCAAGAACCGTCCGGGAGACGCAGAAGCTCTGTCCTCAAGTCGCTGACAGCGAGCAACCTGGGAAATCTTCTGGAGGAAGGAGCCGAGGTGGAAGGCGACGACCGGTCTTCGGACTCGGACGGCGAGATGCCCGAGCTGATGGACGCTGTGTGGACGCTGCGAGACCGCGAGCGCTTCAAGGCCCAGGAGATGGAGAAGCACCAGGTGCAGCTGACCATGTACCGCCGGCTGGCGCTGATCCGCTGGGTCCGCACCCTGCAGGGCCGCATCCAGGAGCAGCAGAACCGCCTGCAGTCCAGCTTCGACGTCATCCTCACGCAGAGGAAGGAGCTGCTGCGCATGGGCGCCGCTGCCGCCATGGCCAACGCTGCACCCCCCGCTGCCGCCACCGTCGGCCAGTCGTAAAGAGAGAGAGAGACATGGGAGGATCTGAAACAGGAAGTGGATAAAGACAATGTTTTTTTCTTCTGTTTGCTTCCATCCTTCAGACATTTCGCCCAAATAAAAAAAAAAGACAGTCTCCCATCGTCTTGACAGACGTCTTTAAACTTCACACTGATGTTGCTGATTGTAATAGTTTTTCTTTACTGGTGTCCCACCCGGAGCATCAATACATACATGTATCAACACCAAAACCAGAACACTTTAATGTGAGAATGTTTTTTTTGAAAACTATTCTGTCTGTACGCTGTTCTTGTTTGTCTTGACCTGTGCGTGGAATAAAGTGGACCAAAAAAAGAACATTGTGTAGCTGTAACTGTTGGAGATGATTTGTACTCTGAGACCATGCTGTAGAGAGATGATCGGTACATTCAAAGAATAAAGTTATATGATATATCAGATTTGTTTGTGTTGTCTGTTTGTTTGCACGTTGATAAGATCTGACCTTATGAATGTCAGATTTAGATCTGAGGGGAAGTCCAATGAGTTGGCTGTATAGCACTTTAAGAGCCCAGAGCCTTCATTTCACAACAGCTCAGCATGTTGATTTCAAGGAGCAGGTCTATCAAAGCTCCCTCAGTGCAGATATGACTAAAGAAGGCCGGTTGTTATCTTCTGGAGCGGTACTTGCTGTTCTGGAGCCCTCCGGGCAAATGACCTTTCATCGAACAATTGCCTCTTTGTCAGCAGAACAAAGTTGGTTTGTATCAGCTCATCACACGAGGGAGTGTGTGTGTGTGCGCGTTCTGCGGGGAGTGTGATAGCCGTGTGAGGCTCGGGCGTCAATCTTTATGGGCATGGCTGGTTGCTGCCGCCGCGGGCACTCCGAGATCATCTCACCTCCTTCCATGTGCATGCGTGTGTGTGTGTGTGTGTGTGTGTGTGTGTGTGTGTGTGTGTGTGTGTGTGTGTGTGTGTGTGTGTGTGTGTGTGTGTGTGTGTGTGTGTGTGTGTGTGTGTGTGTGTGTCAGAGAGATACCAGCCGCATTGCCACCCTATAATCTCCATCCTGAGCGGGTCGTGGTGCCCCCCACCCCACCCCGGGGAGCCTGCCTGTCTGCGCCCCGGGGCCCTGCAGGTCCTACGGCCGCGGTGAACAGACGCCGGTCCGGTTGCGCGCAGGAGAGCCAAACCCCGGGGCGAGTTTGGGATAATCCCCGGCTATGCCTCCTAACTAACTAACTCCGGTTTATTTCTGAAGCTTATCGCCTCTCCTGGACGCAGGCGCCGCGGAGAAAGTCGGAGTGGATTTACATATTGATCCCGTGTTCGCTGGCTGAAGGTTGGAGGTTTGAGGGGCGTCGAAGCGCGAGGATAACATGTTGACACCGGAGCAGAGACTTGTAAGCAACGCGCAAGCAGCCATCTCTTTAAAAAAAAAAAGGAAAGAAGGACATTGAGGGGGAACAAACACGCCTTTGATGGAGGGTTTTGTAAACCACCGAGACGTGATTTCAGGGTAGTTAGGAGGAATTCATCCAAACAAAGCGCACGAAAAGATAAATTAGCCTTAAAGCTGCTTTAACGATGAATCTGATCGGTTTCACCTCAGGAGAAAGTGTCTGAGTATTTTAGAGCAAAGACAGTATTAATGTCAGTAATAAACCTCCCAGTATAAAAAAAAAAAAAAAAACACGAATAATGATGCTTCTTTCTAATAAGACACTCTTTACAGAGTTAAGGTGTTATTAATTGTTTCATTAATGGTTAATAAATTATTTCCAAATCGTTTATTGTTGAGTTATATTTCATGAATTAGATCAACTTTTATTTGCCCGTTTAATAAAATCTAAATAACGTCTTTCTGAAAACTCACTTTCTAATAACCTGACAGCATATAACAAGTCATGATGTGCATCTCTACAATAAGTTGCTGATTTTAAGATCAATAACTGGATTGTTCTCAGGGTGTTCTTTAGCAGCACTCTTCCAAAAGGTCAGAGGTCAAACGGAGCATGATCTGACGAACTTAAGAGCTAAAAACTAAACAAAGTCTTTCCTTTATGTTTATGTCTTTTTTACAACATGTAATCGTTTTTTTCTGATGAATGACTCATATCTGATCTACAAAGGATTATAATGAATTAGTCGATAATATAGCCATAAATTAGGCGGCAAACGAACGTATAAAGGATGCTTTATAAAAAAAAGAAACAGGAAGTCGACCCTCTACCATGTGATGTGAACAAACGGGGTGTGACCGTCGGAGCTCCTGCTGCTGGCGCACTGCGCTCATGGCTGCGCCTCTCTCCTTCTCTGCACACCTTTTTATTTTAGTCAGCAATAAAAAAACGAGAGGAAAACGACACATGGTAAATGACAGGTATGTACTTTTTTCTTCAATGTGAAAACTTCCTGCAGAGCAGAGATGTGCGCGCAGCTGCGCCTTGTGGCACCCCCATGGCGACATGGAGGGGTCAGAGGAGGGTCTGTATTTATCTCTGTTTCACCTTCTTCACAACATTCTTAGGTTTTAATGTCTGGAAATTATTTTAATGTGTGTGTTTTTTTATCCCGAAATAACTAAAACTTTGACATTCTTATATTGTATTACTTATTGTATTACTATTTACAGAGACATTTACCTGACCTCCTAAAAGGGGCATAATAATAAGTCTGCCGTTATACTTTTTTTTATACCAACAATTAAGAAGAGAAAGAAGTAGAAACGTAGAAACCTAATATATCTACTGAATGATTGCATTGAGGCTATTTGGTCATTTGAAATACACAATAATTCGGCACAGCCGTAGTTAATTAGGGATACAAACAAAAAAAAAGCATCCATTCGTTATACTTTCTTATTTTAATAGAATATTACAATAAACAAAAAACGTATTCCATGATAGAGAAGGAGCAGGAGCAGTTTATTGCCTTCCCCTTTAACATCAGTTCTAAACATCCATGCAGCGATGAAGCGGCAGAGCTGACATGTTCCAGGCTTTCTTCAAAATATAAATCAGGCTACAAATAACTGAAATATTCTTATTTAGAGAAAAGTGTTTTAACATAATTTAGAAAAGTCGTATTTTAAGATGAATTCATCTGTCACAGTTGACCTCCCATTACCACCTGTGACCTGACACGGCTGTTCTCACACTTCACGCGCTGTCTGCAACTAAACAATCCCTCGAACATTTCCTGCTGAAAACATAAAAAGAAAAAAATAACCATTCTCGAGAAAGTGTGTTGTTTTTTTTGTTTGTTTTTATAGACGCGCTCACATTCATTCATCTCTGACCCGGAGGACACACGCAGATGCTTCTTTGTGAGGGTAACAGCAGTGAACGGAGTCCACTAGGGGGAGACACTCCATCACAGACCCTGTCGGGTCAGAGCAGCTGCTGTAGTTCCTGTGTTCTGACGCCAGGGGGCGGCGGCGCGCGCACGGGTGGCTCATCCAGCAGTGGTGCACTTAACAGGGGGACCACCTGGGATCTGGGAGAGGGTTCCCACTGGGAGGTAATAGATTGTTTTTCACGACATGTTGAATGATATAATGCAGCGGTTCATGATCTGAGATCGGGACGTATTAAAAAAAAAACATATTCATATTCGTTGTTTTTTTTAAAGGTGTTCCTCATATTTCTGCTTCATTTTCTTTGGAATAAATATTCAGATGAAACGAAGGAAAAATATATTTTTTGTTTTGTTGAACTGGTCGCAACCTGTAGACTCAATATGCAATGACGTGGGGTCAGACGTAGATATGGCTTCGTTTGAAAGGTGTCACAACCATAACTATACTTAGATTAATACTTATTTTTTAAGTTTTGGCCAGCCTGCCTTTTTTCTGTCATTTTTACTGAGACTATACAGACAGATATTTCTGAGAAAGAAAGAAAAATCATTTAAATCATCCGGCAGGAAATTATAAATATATATTTTCCCCCATGTTTACAAAAACAAAAAGATTATTTGGGGGAGAGTTAGTCTGGTGTTTTGCTGCCCCTCTATGAACCCACTTTACCCTCTTTGAAATCCCCCACAGTATCTTTAAGGTTATAAAAACCTTCACCTTCCTCACCGCCTAATAGTGTCACATATTATAGGTTCTGGATCAGATTGTTCCAGCTCGAAATCGAAATAATGTTCACACTGAGAGAACGCCATACTGGGATAACATGGGAAAACAACCCATGTCAGATACTGTTACTTATCTAAACTCGCTCATTTTAAACTGACTTGGTGGATAAGCATTGTATCCTTTGTGGTTTTAAATGTGATTTTCACACCCTTTGGCACAACTAACATTTGTGGCAGTTTTCAGGTTGAGCTTGTTAACATAACTCAATGGGTCCAACAACACATTAAAGCTGGGTGAAAGTTTAAAAATACTTCTCCAATTAAAAAAAATAAATCGCAAAACTAACCCTTTGACTAAATTCACCTCACCTCTGCCCGGTAAAGCAGTCCTTGCTATTTGTGCACATCCGTGGCCTTGTAAAGCTTTAATTCCTCCTGTCACATTTACAGTTTTTTATATTTATCTCTCTCTCTCAGATTCAGATTCCTCGGGACACAGTCGTATAGCGCTGCGGCCTTGTATGTGGATGCCCTTGACATGGAAAAAGTTCGGGGAGCCCCGCCGAAAGCCTCGGCTTTAGCTGCTGTGTGGAGCTTTCTGAGCGCAGATACACATGTACACCCTATCATGCTCTCCCTCTCCCCCTTCCTGCCTCTGCCTGATGTAGTGTGACAGTGTGCTCGCCCGCAGCACTCTGCTGGCGTGGAAACAATCAGCTTTGACAGAAAGGGGGTGGTGGTGGGGAGGAGAGAGGGAGGTAGAGAGGAGTAGGGAGGGATGAAGGGTGGAGGGGGGAGGCTGCGGCCCCGAGGCCTGTGTATGATGAACTGGATAGAAAGACCTATCGTCAGAGGAGAAACAACACAACACATAGAGAGATAGAGAGATGGAGATGGATGGATGGATGGATATGGATAGATGGATGGATGGATAGATGGATGGATGGATGGATGGATGGATAGATGGATGGATGGATGGATGGATGGATGGATAGATAGATAGATAGATAGATAGATAGATAGATAGATGGATGGATGGATGGATGGATGGATGGATGGATGGATGGATGGATGGATGGATGGATGGATGGATGGATGGATGGATGGATGGATGGATGGATGGATGGATGGATGGATGGATGGATGGATGGATGGATGGATGGATGGATGGATGGATGGATGGATGGATGGATGGATGGATGGATGGATGGATGGATAGATGGATGGATGGATGGATGGATGGATGGATAGATAGATGGATGGATGGATGGATGGATGGATGGATGGATGGATGGATGGATGGATGGATGGATGGATGGATGGATGGATGGATGGATGGATGGATGGATGGATGGATAGATAGATGGATGGATGGATGGATGGATAGATAGATAGATAGATGGATGGATGGATAGATGGATGGATGGATGGATGGATGGATGGATACCTCAAATCACATTAAACAGCTTTATAAAGTCAAGATTTGCCAAAAGCAATCAAGAATAAACATTCATGTTAAAAATGTTATTTATCATTGTTACATTTATTTTTCGCTTTTTTCTTATTTACTGTTTTTCTGTGAAGTGAAAAAAACCTAGTTTTATCAAATCACTTTAAACAAAAAGGCAGAGGCATTTTAATGCTGGAAAGGACAAGTGTGGGCGTAAAACATGTATAGAAATTCAAGGATTGTTGCTTGTTTTGTTAAATGTTGTTACAGTGTTATTGTTGCTGTGTTTTTTTTTGGTAAGTGTTGTTAGTGTGTTGGTTTGTTTGAATAAAACAATGAAGTTGGTATTTTGGCTAAAACTCCTGAAAAAGAGAGTTCGATCTCAAGAAACCAAATTACAAAAAAAGTGTTGTGACAGTTCCCACATTAATAATGACACATCTCATTAAATGTTTCACTGTATTCAATAACGAGCATAATGTTTGCATTCTTTTTGGTCATCCCTGCTGAGCCCAGTTGTTGAATTTAAAAAAACAAAAGTCTCATTCGCTACAGATTTGGAAAATCTATTTAATCTCCATTGGCTTAATTTTAGCCTAAACTGAAAACCATGCAGAAGAAATGTTTCTCCAAACAGAAGAAGTACACGTCGTCACAGCTTTAATTGACAGAGAGGACACAAACAGGTCAAATCCTTCTTCAAAATGTGAAACTCTCATCAACCAAAACATCTAATATAGGGCTATAGCAACCTGTTGACTGAAACAGACCCACACAGCAGTGCAGGCCTCCGTGACCTCAGTGTCAGTCACCACTTGACTCTCTTCACAATGCAGTTAAAGCAATCAGTCCATTATGCCCCCCCCCTCTCAAAACGCAGTGTTTGATTCCAGGACTTGTGAGTGCGTCTGAGAAGTGGGAGGGTGTGTGTGTGCGCGCGCGCATGCGTGTGCTGATGGTTCAGCTGCCTCGGCCGCTATAACCAGCTAATAAATATGAAAACAGCAGGTTAAAACTTTTTTATTCGTCCCGTGCCTGAAAGGATTATACCCTTCTATAGAGTCCCGTGAAAAATCCCCCAAACCTCATAATGCCCAATGTTGTCCCATAAAACGGTGTTGGACAAAAGGCGGAGAAAGGGGGCTTTTTCACGCATAAGGGGTTTTCTCAAGAGCGCATTGAGGGGAGCCCCGGCCCCCGGACCCGCCCATAGATTATCTGGCTGTCGGTGAAAGCGAGGCTGGGAGCGGCAGGTGCGTGTGCCGGGCATTGGGGGGGATCGGGTCGGGAGGGGTGGGTTGGGGGTGGGGGGCGGTGACCATGCAGAGGGTGGTGAACTATGAAGAATTGCGATCGCAGCTGCCGGCAGGAATGTTTGCAGATTGTCACTTCCATTTAACTTGCTCTTTTTCTGTTTTCCTCTTAGATCCCCCGCTTGTCTCCCCCAATCCCCACCCGAGAGATGGAGCCTCTCTCCCCAGGTTACCCCCCCCCCCCCCCACACACACACACACACACACCCTCCCACCTCCGAGAACGCCGAGGTGGGGCTAAACGGTGACACCCTGTCCACAAAAGCGACGAGCGTCTCGGGTCGTCGCCCCCCCCCCCCCCCCCCCGCGCCTCAGCGCCGTGAAATCGCGGATTAAAACTGATAAGCAGCGAGAATGATACGGATCCCACCGTTGTTATGAGGGCTAAGTGCACGCCAAGTAACTGGTGAGGCAGGGTTAACACACTCTTTAACTCCCGTCTCCAAGTCGGTCCCCAGAGGCTTCTTTCATACAGGTGATTGGATTTCAGGTTTTTCTTCTCAGCATCAACATATGGGGGGGCAATAGATGAAGCTGGGGCTGCTTAATAACGCAGCTCGTGAATTTATCTCTCCAGATCTGCACGCCCCCCCCCCCCCCCCCCACAAAAAAAGAATCAAACAACACAAAGAATGCACATCGTATTTACGCCTTTCTTGTTCACGTTGGCCTCTCGTGGAGGCATCACCTCTCATCTTAATTTGTATGCCTTCACAAATAAAAGTAACCTGCACCACACAATTCATTTCTCGAAGCACAAAGTCGTCCTCCGTGTTGACCCACGCACGCGGGTGTCTTTGCCGGGAAAATGGCCTCCTTTCACCACACCGTGGTCTCTAATCTCCGCAGTCCAAACGGTGTTCCAATTTTTCTCCAAACTGTGGCCTAAGGCTATGTGAGGGTCCGCAGCATAATCCCCCCCCCCCCCCCCCCCTTAAAACTCCACAGTCCCCGTTATTCCGCTGGGGTTTGACAAAAGTGCGGCACGACGCTGCTTTTTCACACCATCTCCCAGCAAAAAGGGGATTAATGTCGGCCCCATTATGAATAATGAGAATGAATAGCAAACAGCCGTCTGTTTATCCCGCACGATTAAGTAAAGGAAAGAGTGTCCTTGTGCTTTTTCTTTTTTTATTGAACGGTCTTTAGGGCGTTCGAGGAGGTGACAGAATGGGAAGATAAGTCACCATCTGATGCTTTAAGCCGCAGCACTGGCACTGACTGTATCTCTTAATTAATGTCGAAACAGAGAAACGCAGCTCATGTGTTGCAAGGAAGGCAACAAAAGCTCTGATTTATACCACACAAATGAACTAATCATGGGACAATACGCATCATGGTCACAGTAGCTGATGACACTGAGGTCATGTCTTTTGTATTGTTGAATCTTTCTTATTTTGAGATATGTGAATTTGAACAATTTAGACTTTGTATGTTTACATTTAACTACTTTGTTTCAGATTTTATTCATTTATTCCTCGTGTGTTCTTCTTCTTATGCAATGTTGATTTCATCAGCAATAGAACACTAGATTCCAACACATATGTCCTTATGGGATCTGGTGCAGTAGATTATGATTAACGTTAGCGATATTAGACAGTGACTGATTTACTTCATGACTCTTCTGCTAAACTGCACTGTCTATATTTTAGCATTTAGCATCTTGTAATTGACATTTATGGTCACATCGTTTCGCTCTGAAAGGTTTGCTTTGTCTGACTGCTTTAGCATTTAACTTCTTCACATCGTTCCTTCTTTTACAGACTTTTCCAACACACGCAGGATTATAATTCAGTTCACATACAAACCGGTATCTATAACGATAAATGAGTATAATTGCTCTTTATGTAACCATATCAACATTAAAAAACCCACAATAATAAATAATAAATAATAATAAATTAAAGACACTCTCTAGTCCTAAGTGTTGATAAAATCTAATTTTTTCATCTTTCTTCATTGTGGCCTCAACATCTTTCTTCCAGACATCTTTTTGCTTTTCTGACCATATTTTTCGACTGCCAACATGAACAGTGCAGCTGCTGTAACATTTATTTTTGGACAATATATTGGTAAAAAACATTGTTCTTTGAGGAAACAAATGATAACACATAAAGAAGAAACAAATGATGATTATTGAGACCGATTCAACCTAAATAACACAAAATTGAGAAAGTAAAGACTCCCTCTGGCCCTATAGTGTTGACATGTGTCTCCTCTTTTTCGTGGCCTTAACAGTTCTTTTCTTTCTCAGTATTTTCCAACATTCAGAGGATCATAACTCAGAGCTGCCAAAATGGATGCAGCAACATGACAAATCCTCATGATCCAATTCATGGGACAATGTATGCGAACAACACTGCTCTTAGAAGAGAGAAATAGTGACTAATGTGACCAAATCAACATGACAGACAAACAAAACAAGACACTTTTGGTCCAAAGTTTTGACAGAACATCCCATCAACAGCTTGTTTGAATGTTTCGCTCAAACATCTGTCTTCTGTTTTACCTTTTCCCCATTTTTGCTGGTATTTGCCACCACACAACGGATCAAAACTCATATGATGGAATAAGCTATGCCTTTAGCAGAAATAAAGAGCTCTTGGACTTAAGCGTTGACAAAACGTCCCATCTAGACCTCCTTAAAGTGTCTCCTGTGTATCATGACCTCATGTCTCCCCCTCACACCCTCTCCGCTCCACTTTCCAAACACACGCTGGATCACAGCTCGCGACGAGGATGTGAAAATGAAATATGAAACAGTGGTGTGATAAACTGGTAGATAGTCATCTTTTCATTAAACTTTCATCCCCAGTGACTTAAATATTCAAGAGCCCAATTACAGAGCTTGTATCTCCCTCTTCTCGCTGCTCTTAACAAGAGCAGTGGGGGGGGGGGGGGGGTGAGTGGCTTAAGGGGTGAGTGAGAGCATCATTATGGAGCGGTCACGTAGAGGGGGGGAGAAGAAGAGATGACCCGTCGTCCCTCAACGAGGACGGGGAGCAGCAGGCCTGTCCAGAGAAGAAGAGGAGGATGTGGAGACAGGCAGACAGACAGACATACAGACAGACAGACAGGCAGGCAGACGGACAGACAGACAGACAGACAGGCAGGCAGGCAGGCAGACAGGCAGGCAGACAGACAGGCAGGCAGATAGACAGGCAGGCAGGCAGGCAGACAGGCAGGCAGACAGACAGACAGACATACAGACAGACAGGCAGGCAGACAGGCAGGCAGACAGACAGACAGGCAGGCAGACAGACAGGCAGGCAGGCAGGCAGGCAGACAGACAGGCAGACAAACAGACAGCAGCCGTGCAGGTCTGACGGAGGGACGGTGGGAGACGGACAAAGAGACAGAAGCAGAGCGGTATATAGATTTTCCAAGCAGATAGTGGAGAGATGTGCATCCTGATGAGTGCCACAAACAGGGCGCATGACTCTCTGTTGTCTGCCTGTTTCTGTGTGTGTGTGTGTGCGTGTGTGTGTGTGTGTGTGTGTGTGTGTGTGTGTGTGTGTGTGTGTGTGTGCGTGCGTGTGTGTGTGTGTGTGTGTGTAAGTGTGTGTCAGTGTATTAGCAGTCAGAGCACTGAGGCCCACGGGCGATTCCTGTGTGTGCTTGCGATAAAGGGAGAAAAAAAAAAGGGAAGGGAGGAAGTATAACGTGGGGGAAGCGGGGCGTGGGGGGAGGGGTGAGGGGTGGGTGAGAGGAGAGATGAGGAAGTTGGTTGGTTGGGGGGGATGCAGAGAGTGAGAGAGAAAGATAGTTTAAAAAAAAAGAAAAGAAGGGAGAGGTAAGAGCATCCAGCAGAGCAGGGAGCTTCCTCTGTGCTGTCAAAGCCTCTGGATCATGTCCCCATTGGTCTCTCTCTCTCTCTCTCTCTCTCTCTCTCTCTCACACACACACACACACACACACACACGCACACAAACAGACACTCACACGCGCGCTCCCTCACCCAATTGCTCCCGTTTCTCCCTCAAACCAGCCCCTTTCCCCCCTCCCTCTCATGAAAAGAGTGTCTTGGCAGGGTAATTAAGAATGGCCTCTAAACACAGGAGAATGGCAAGAACGCTCCAGATGAAAGTAAATGATTAAAATAATTACAGGCTGAGAGCTGACGAGCCGGAGTGTGGGGTGGCCGCCGGACATTTGTCGGTAATTAGATAATTAATCTGAATGCAAATGATGAGCCCTAACGAAGCAGTCAAGCTGAACCAGCGACAACTGCCGTGAGTGAAATGTAGGGGAGGGAGAGGGTGAGAGGGAGAGAGAGAAAGGGGGGGGGGGGGTAAGAAGAAGTACAAAAAACACATGAATATGAGTGTAAAATATCCAACCTTCCAAAAAAATTCAGCATGAACAGACTCAAACGCAGCAGCAGCAGCAGTGTTGTAAATCAATAAGTGTTTCTGGCAGTGGCAGCTCACAAAAACACTCCTGCTTCACTGTTTGGAAACTCCAGTCGAAGTGACAAGACAGACATGAGTAACTTGTTAAAAATATACACAAAGGCAAGCCATGTGTTGTGCTCTGCAAAAAAAAAAAAGTTAAAACATGTCTCCTCTCCCAGGGAGCTGAACATGAGCTGGCACATGAGGAAGAAAAACAGCGCACGCTCTGCACCCGCTAAAATGCGTGAGCAAATTGTGGATTTACTCGCTCGCTGCCACACGTTCATTATCTCGCTATGTCTCTCTCTCTTCCTTGCACACACACTCACAAAAAGTACCAGTGCGCGTGCACGCGCTCTCAGCAGATGTAAACAACCAGCTTCACAGTGTATTCAGAGATGAAGATGTACTTGTCAGCGTCCTCTGCATGCAGCGGCTGTGGATCACTTCTTTAAATTCGAATACAGATCTTCAGGGTTTATTTAATCCACCCTGATATTTTATTGCTGTGGCAGTATTTTTAATTAGGCATTATAAAAACAGCAAGGATTATGCACTAATAACTTGAGTACAGAGCATCTGGCAAGTAAACTTAACAGCTTGGATCAGGTGGCGCCCGAACATTGCTACAAGACAGCTGTGACTCCTTTATTGCTGTAAAGAGAATAAAATCCCGACATTTCATCGATTGACAGTAAATGGAATGGGGCTGGGAGTTTTTACCCCAACTATACTTTTTTTCTGACAGCTTACTTTGTGGAATATCACCTTCTTTCAATGTTTTGCAACAGAAAACCTTTTTAACATCTAACAGCAGAACATTTCCTCACGACATTAAAGTCTAAACAGTGGCAAATTGATATTTTTAGAATGTTACAGAATGGTACAAATCTTTGCATTTGGCACATTTACGATTAAACCTAACAGCCAACATTTTGAAGTTCAATACGCAGCCCTACAGTTGCTTCTATCCCCTAATAATCCATATGATTTTCATATAGAAGTGTCGACAAGATATTCACTGTAATCTTGAAATCCCTCAAAACAACTGTGATGAAGAATCAATTAATCTGGTTGGACGTGTAAGACTCACAGTTAATCTAAGGCAGAAGGTTGCACAGTCAGAGGCAGACATGACAGTTAACAACCCCCCCCCCCCCCACCCTCGTTAGTGCAAATTATGCAACCCACTTACACTTTTAAGAGACTCTAGAGGAAAACGTTTTACCTGTCCACCATTCTCATTAAATCCAGACAGATCGCCCACTCACTCATTCAGTCCGCCTCATCAGTCACTGGAGACGGACGCTGTGTATGGGAATGTGTTGTTAGTCAGCATGCTCGACGAGGACCTTATTAGGGCCCTGTGCAGGTTTACATGATCAGTAACTATAGCCTCCCCCAAACTCTCAGCATGTCCAACAGTCACATCTCATAGCTCAGAACTCTTTTGGATGATTATATAAGCAGATTTCTTCATGGCATTGTCTCTTAACGGGTGTTATATGGTTTGGATATTACTCTAGATTTTGCTTACATGTCAAAACAAACAATATATTGTTATTGAGGCCAGATTGGGAGG
This sequence comes from Melanostigma gelatinosum, assembly GCF_949748355.1. Taxonomy (NCBI): domain Eukaryota; kingdom Metazoa; phylum Chordata; class Actinopteri; order Perciformes; family Zoarcidae; genus Melanostigma; species Melanostigma gelatinosum. The sequence continues at coordinate 6,480,062 of NC_136650.1, read as the reverse complement.
ATAACCAACTCCTTTTTACAAAGACTGTGTGGAATTTAAAATACTGCAAAAATGTGTGTTGTGTGTATTAAGATTGACGTGACTAAAACCATCAACATTGACAAACATTGTCATGTGCATGAAAACACCTCTATGGCTCAAGTCTGGTGATTTCATTGGTTCAATATTTATATTAACAGGCAACCAAAAGTTTAAAAAAAGTTGTGTTTAATCATGGACAGGTGTAGCATAAAAAGAGAAGTGTACAACATTGACAGGTGCTGTCTTAGTCTTACTCTGAAATACCATACCAATTAAATGTACACATAGAACATTTTACAACTATCCTGGTTACAGAGCACTGAACTGCTGCCTACATCTCTGTGGTCTCCAGTGATATAAATATAAAAAATGCCAAGTCAGCCTGTTTATTTTGTGTCCTGATATCCTGCAAATAATGTTTCAAAGTTTACAAACTCCAGCTTCCACATGCGATTATGATCTCGATTAAACTGCCAAATAATTTCCCTCGATGTATCGTGTGCCCAATCTCCCAGTTTGAGACGGAACAATCGATTGAAACAGTCAGAGCCCATTTGAAAACATACTTGCAAAATTCTATTTTGTTTTTCCAAGTTGGACAAATATGACAAACATAATATATTTGATCACAGTAAACAAGCTCTGTATAATGTGTCAATAATGACCAAAAACAAAGAACATGTTTTACTCGTCTACGTAATACGGTCCCAAACAACCACATAAAGAGCCTTTAAACGAACAACCAAACATATGAAACTCCAAAGCATCAAAATGTACAATATCTAGAGCAGGAAATATACAGACACGTGAGTGTTTTGAGTTGGAGGCACACAGATGCGTGTTGTCCTTCCAGAGTCAGTGTTTTCCAGCATGACATGCTGTCAGAGATTCCTTCAGTCTTTCATTCACATTATTTACTCCACGAGCAACTCAAAGTCCTCCGCCTCCTCAAACTCTGCGTTCATCTGGGCGGCCAGTGCGTCCAGCTCAGTGGTGCCGATCTGCTGGACCTTCTTCCTCCTGCTCCTCTTCTCCTTCACCATAACCACTCCGGGGATGTTTAGGTCCGGCTCGGGGAAAGCAGAACCACCGTTTTCCGCCTCAAGCAAAGACGTGAATGAGTTCAGACCAGACAGGGATCCACACGAAACCCCCAGACCCGGCTTGGATCGCAGGACTCTCGGGCCCACATCGGGTGTGTTCATCTTCTCAAAGCCGAACAGGTTATCCCGGGAGTCCGGGCTGCTGAAGGACTTGTCGCTGAGCCTGCTGTAGGAGCGGCGCACCTTCTGCGACCACACCGCGTCCTCTGGATCCGCTGCCGGCTGTTGGGAGTGAGGCCGGGCCGGCGGTGACGAAGGGAGGATCGGTGACAGAATAGCGGCCTTCTTCTTCTTCTTCTTGGCCGAGGAGGAGCCCCCGCGGCCCGGGACAGGACCTGAGGAGGAGCCCTGCGGATTCTTCTGCTGGCTGCTTTCTGACACCGCCCGTCTCGACGTGTTCTCCTTGTTGTGCTCCGACGGTGCCACTGTTTTTCTGGGTGCTATTTTCCTCACAGTGATGGAGCGTTTAACAGCAACCGAGGTCAGCGCCATTTTGTTGTCCGTTTTAACGTGAGCATGAGGCGCTGAACTCAGACGCGGCGACCTTCTCCTCTGTGAGCTGTTCATATTATTAGATCCCGCCATTATGTTGTGGAGCGTCCCTTCGTTCATACTGACCCTTTTCCTGGTGAAATAAACGATTATCCGTGGAGTTCCTGGACAATCGGAAGGGGTAGTCGCCACACAAATAACAGCAGTCCGCTCAAATCTCAAATTGCCCGCCCGAGTCGCGTAGAAAGCACGAAACGTGGTTTTCCGGTGACGACAACAGCCCGCGCCACCAATCTCAAACTTCTGCTGTGTAATCTGTACAGTCGAGGTTAAGAGACGTCTGCTATCTCTGATTATTATATAAATCGTTCAGCTCATATCTGTTTGACAGAATGGAGTATTTAATTGGCATACAGGGACCAGATTTCGTCCTCGTCGCCGCCGATAATGTTGCAGCCAACAGCATCATTCAGATGAAACACGGTATGACAACGCGTTAGCTTAGCTTTAGCCACTCAGCCGGTTGCTTTAGCTAAACCTTCTAACAAGACCTGTAGTCATAGCTCTTGTTCACATTAAAACCAGCCTGTTGTACTGATGCATAGTGCGTAAAGTTCTTTCTTCTTTTTGCAAATTGATGTGTCGTATGAAACGTCCCCATTATTGAAACGTAACCACATATTCCGAATGTGACTTGAGCTAGCAAAGCTAATCAATGTTAGCTACGATAAACTTAAGTTGCGGATACACCTTTCTCATTGTGTTTTAGCAGTTTGTGTACTTTTCTTTAGATACCTCTAACTCACACAAGTATGCGTTGAATTATTGTCACGTACTACCCGGAGTTAACTCCATTTGATGCATTTTAATATCAAGCTACCGTTAGTATGAGCTGTTTACTGTGACAGTGAAAGTGAAAGAGATTAACGTTACTGATTTAACGTTGCTCACTCTGGCAAACAGTAAACGAGCACTTAGATAATTCGTAAACACAACGACGATGCTAAATTATGTTCCTTGTTTGTTTTTTCAGACTATGACAAGATGTTCAAACTGAGTGAGAAGATCTTGCTGCTGTGTGTTGGAGAAGCGGGGGACACAGCCCAGTTTGCAGAGTACATCCAGAAAAATGTTCAGCTCTATAAGATGAGGAACGGTGAGGATGATGATTGTGTCCTTCCTTCTCCTCGGAGGTCTCCACATGATCTCCAAAATTTGTAGTCATGATATCGCATAGAACCACACAGATACAACTTTGTGTCTCGATGACATCTCTTTGCCTCTTATTTTTGTTGTAGGTTATGAACTCAGTCCAGCAGCAGCAGCAAACTTCACAAGAAAGAATCTTGCCGACTACCTTCGGAGCAGGGTAACTATCACAACGCACACAACAATCAACAAAGTCTATAAGAGAACATATGTCACACAAATCCATATGAGCTTTAACATTGAACAATCAAGCTTGCCGAGCCAAATCATAAAATGACATTATTGCAAAGTGTAGAAAGCTATGTATTTATTTTAGCTTTCATTACTTGACACTTCCATTAAAGATTTGTCCATACATTTATTTGTTTTAGTTGAAATCATTTGTTCCTGTCGGCACTGGTCTTATCTAAACGCGGTGTTCAGCTTCCCATAAAGCAGAGGTAGCAATGTTTATGCTGTGTGATTTAGTCTGTTTAAGGGAGCAGTTTGAGAGATATGACAATAATCAAGTAATTGTTTGAGTTGATGGGCCACATTTTCTTGTTTGAACCTCATCGCTGCGCACAATCTCATAAGAGATGATGTCTTTTTGTGAGGTGACGTTTGCTCCTTTTTGGCTCTGCACAGGAGACCGACAATTCATTTATAGAATTGTGCTTCTGATCAAGAACAAAAAGCTCTTTGGTGAACAGTCAGTTGATATGCACCTATTTGTTTATTTAGCTACACACTTTTTAACTGAATATATGCACAGCCTTTAAAAGTTTGGAGTCACCTGCTCTATTAATGTTTTTCTTCTTTCCTTCAATAATAACTCTGAAAAGAGACACAAAAAAGTATAATTCAGCCACTAAATGTATTATTTACTTTTAAAATAGTTTCGACCCCAAAAGAAGAAGAATTGCGCGATATGATTCAAACGTAGCCACATTTAAGTGAACTTAAGTAACTAATACAAACAAACTAAAGGCAACCAGCCAACTAATGTAACACAATTTGTTTCACAGTCATTTTACACAATTACTTTTACTGCGCTGTCAGATAGGGTCGTGTGAAATTAGAAAATTGTCTTTGAAAACAAGAGCACACATTGATATTCACAGAAAACAAGCTGAACAGCCTTGTGGTGTCAACGCGGATGTAAATTTAACTTGCACCGTCTGCTGCTCTTTGAGTTGCCGCGTATCCTCTCACCTGCTCCTTCTTTTATGCTTCTGGTGTACATGTGGTGGTGTTGTTTTTCCTGTGCGCTTAAACAAACCTTTTCAAACCCACCTGTATCTGAGTATATTCCCTCGGTTAACACAACCGTAGCGAATTAATCCCCGGTACCAGTGGTCACCCTCTGAATTAAGCATTTTCATCTCGGAGTAATGAGTGAACATGCCTATAAATATTTTAATTTCAATTTTAACTTAATTACCTTCGTCTGTTGGCATTCACAATCTCATTTGGCTGTAGGGAACGAATGATAGAATCACTAATTAATTCATCAAAAGCAATACTCACTTCAAATGGCAGGGACGGGAACCATATGCGGTTTCCTCACCCTTGTCAGAAATATATTTCCTTATAATTCCTGCTTTAAATTATTATTTGTTTTCATTAAATTAACAACGCTCAAACCCAATTGCCTTGATGATGTCACTCTCCTGTGATGTTCTGGTGGGAATGAAGCCTCACCTGTAATTACACCTCCGTTTGTGCCTCTTATCAGCTTGAGCCATCTGAGCTGAACCAGTAGATGCATTTTGACAGAGCCGGGTACATTAGTCAGCTCGTTGTGAGCGGTGACGGAGGTTTCCCCTCCTTTGAGACTTTGTGACAACACCTGAGCCTGCAGCACCGGTCTCCCATCCCAACTGCACCGTTGGGTGGGTATATTATCCAAATATCACGGCGCTGACCTTCGACACTTCAATACCAAAATCTGACCAAACAGTCAAACAAAAATAAATGAAGATGCAGATTCTTTCCTCATTTCTAAGCGCAACCAGCTAATTCATCAGTTTGCATGTTTGTGAGTTGGCCGTGTTATTTATGCCAAACACGTCTTGAAAAAGTGCAGTGCTTTTAGTAATTATTATGTGTTTCCTGAAGGCCTTGCAGAGGCTTGGGAGCCCTGCAGAAGCAAAACACACTTTAAAGCAGGCAGTAGAGTGAAAGGCACACAAGCAAGAACTAGATGTACATGCATTTATACTGTAGAACAAGCATGGAGACTTACTCTCTGAATTCAATCCCTGTTTAGCTATTTTATTATTATACTCCACTTAATCTACACTTGAATGTTAATAGGTGAAGTTTTAAAGGTCACTGGAGTTTCAGTTACACTCCCAATTTGCAGGACAACACCAAATTCACTATGTAGCAATCAGTGTGTGTCGGTTTGGTAACTTAGTTTAGAGACAAAGTCAATTTTATTTATGTAGCCTAAACTCACTAAAGTGCCTCGAACACACAGAACCCTGTATGCTGAGAGGAACCCCCAAACTGCTCAATGCATCAGTGTTAAAGAGCTTAATGAACATGTAATCTGAAGTGAGAGAAGTGTCCTGATTTAGAACAGGAAATGTCGGTGCGTCTAAGAATCTGACCTACTTTGGATACTTTTCAACAGTTGTTTGGTTCCCAGCCCCAATGAGGCCCGTCATGCAGACTCTTTGCCCCTGCCACCCCCAAATCGGAGCGTCTGCTGACTAAGCGCATACCGTGTGTGCTTTTGAAAACATTAGGAAACATATTTGTACGGCCGCAGCTAACAACTACTGTCATCAATCAATCTGCCGATCATTTTTCTATCTTCATCTATTGTTTGGTTCAGAAAATGGTGGGCCGTCATAATTTCCCACAGCCCGAGATGACGTCCAAACGTGTTCAACTGTGTCACATAGAACTGGAAAAGCAGCAAATCCTCACGTTTGGGACGCTAAGAACAAGATGGTGTTTCACATCGTCGCTTAAAAATAATAATAATAATAATAATAACTTTAATTTATATAGCGCCTTTCAGGGGACCCAAAATGACACAAATCCATCACCAAAACAGTGACGTTATCATTTTCCATTGATCGACTAATTGTTTGAGCCCTGCATACATTTTACACTTGTTCCACCTTGTAGCACACGTTAGTGTGTGTGTGTGTGTGTGTGGGCGGCGGCGGCATACGTGCTTCTATATGCCAGGACGCGCTCCACTCAAGTCGGCTCTGCTTCTCCCGACCCGCCCGTTGAGCATCGCTCGCACTAATTTGTTAAGAGCAGTGCAGCCGCTGCCTGTCACAATAGCAGAAGGGTAAAAATAATTACAAAAAACAATTAGTGTGGCAGAGGAGGGAATGTGGGACACATCGAACGGGGGATAGGGGCAGAGCAGGGGGAGGGGGAGGTGTGGGGGTCCCACGGGGAGGCAACCAGGCCCAGTAGACAACACCGCGCAGACTTAGTGTGAGAACGAGTAGGAGTCAACAACATAACGCACAGACACAATGCACGGGGGGACCTATAGGATCGGGATGTGTGTTGGTTTCTCCCCCCCCCCACTTCTGTCAAGGTTGCACATGTTGTAGAGGATGACATTTATATTCATGTCTTGCCACGAGCGGCGAGTGTATCGTTATTTTTTTTTCCCCGTGCCTCACGGTGATGAATTTGGTTTTATGAGTGCAGGATTTACTAATGCTGCGTTCTCAGGAGTGCTCAGAAACTGAAGCAATAGCAGTTTCTCCTCTGCATCCCACACCTTCCTCCAGCTACGCTCCTCTCACATTCATCAACCTCCAGAGTGCATGGACATTTGCAAATTATGTTGTATAAACAGGGCTTTTTTTTTTTTTTTTTTTTCCCGTCTCCCGCCCCAAACCATCTTGAGTATGGAGAATATGGAATGTGTGTCGTCAGTTCAAAAGCCTCGGAACGTTTAATATCAACCAGAAGTAACGTTACTTTCACAAACATGCAGGAGATGCAATCTGACCTGTTTTTGTGTCTTATTTGGGTCAGAAATGATTCTCTCTGAAGCGTTAACAGTTTAGTACAATTGTTCCATTCCTACTTTGATGGTTTATTTACATTGTAATCAATAGATGCATCAAGATCAGTCGTTTGGTTTACAAAGTGCCACAAAATAGTTTCAAAATGGGCATTCAAATATCACAGAGCCCCAGGTAACGTCTTTAAAGTTCTTATTTAGTTCTACATCAGAAAGATAGTCAATCAACGGCATCAAATCCTCACAATTTCTTTTCTTCAATTTGGCTTTTTTTTAAAAATGACAAACGATTAATAACGTCAAGATGCATTATTTCTTGACGAATCATTTCATCTCGCACAATAACCGTCATCATTCTATAACATGTTAATAAGAACAAACTTCTATTAACACTTCTACTTTCATTAAATGAACTCTAGTAATGCAGTGTGCTTTAAGGACAAATGCATGCATTTAGAAAATGATTAAAACCATTGCTATGTTGCAAGTTTTAGAAACAAACAGTTTCAACAACATAGATTAAGCCCTTTCGTTGAATAAAACCAATTTGAATGTAGATGTATGTAGCTGAAAACCGCCTGTAGTCCAAGACTTCGCTCGGCTCTTGTCTGGGGAACGGGCTGCATGGAATCTATTTTAATTAATCAGATTAAATCATGGCAGATTAAAGTTTAGCCCAGACAGAAAGGAAAGATAATGATCTGCTTTTTTCCCCCTACCAGCCTTAAATCATCTTCTGACCCCCCCCACAAACAAAAAAGAAATCACCATGTGATCCCACTGGCACATCCAGACCCTCAGGTTAAAAGAAAACACTGGCTAATAAATGAATCAGTGGTATATTGTTAATTCTGATGGCCGTATTCCTGCAGGATAAATTACAGATGAGTCCTTTAGTCTGAGCGACGTCGTACCCCGGTGGCTGCAGACCTCCGGGAGGTGTAGTTAGCTAAAGCCAGCGGAGCATGTTGGCGCCGATCGAGCGAAACCCCCGTTCGCATACGACCGCGTGCTTCCTTATACCAGCCTGCCGTCCAGAAAAACAACCCCGCTAACCTCTGGAGTACTGCCTTCACTCAAGCTTTAGAGAGGAGACAAAGAACACGAGCGGTGAGCATAATCACCTGAGGCCTGGACTCTGCTGCATGCATCATATCGGTAATGATACACATGAAATTCACCACAGAGCGAAACAAAGTTTTAGGGACATAGAAGCTCGGCTTCTGCTCTGCCTCTGTTTGTTTGAGCTTCCTGTCTGATGTACTGCAATATTTGCAAAGAAAACGTGTGTGGAAGACAAATAGAGATTCTTTTGAAATTGAATAAAGGGTTTAGGAGGCTGAGACGTGAGGTTAGATGCAGCAAAACAGATGGTTTATAAATATCACATTTTTAGATCCCGTCTAAAAGCCTTACAGTCATCAGTTGTTGTATATATTTAGGTGTTTGCTCTGCAGAGTGCCGAACCAGTAAGATTATTGTCGACCCGTAAAGTTCGAGCTGTTTTTCGACTTTTCCGTGAGGCCGCAGCAACAGTTAGCCCCTGCGCGTCGGTGATCTACAGCCCCATATGGGTTTGTAAAATATTTTGTAGCGCGGGCACACAATGGGTACAAATAATTACTGCCACCATATTGCACGCGGCTCCCCTGCTCCTGCACAGATGAACAATTAATACAGCAGATTGAGGAGAAATGCCAATAAAGAGAACACGCCCCGGGGCAGGGTGCAAAAATAAGGGGGAGGGAGGGAGGAGGTGGTGGGAGGTAGGAGGAGGGGGGGGGGGTTAGTGCTGGAACGTGGAAGAGGGGAGTTTGGGTGACGAGTTTGGGATGATTGTTAGAGGCCTAACCTTAATTTGTGTCAACACTAAAGCATTTTTTTTTTTGCTCTTATCCTACACTGCCAATGTCTTAAAGGGACGGTGCAACATTTTGGGAAATTTGTCGTTTTGCCGAGAGTTCGATGAGAAGATGGACTGAAGGTGACGGTAGCAACGCACACATGAAGCTTTTGTTTCGTGGCACAATGGTCGCCTTGTTTGGCTGAGAGCAAGCGTCACAGCGGGAGGGGGGAGGGGGGGGGGTAAGGTATGGATAAAACATATGATGTGTATTGTTTGTATGTGAATTTGGGTGTGAGTTCAGGTGGCTGGGTTAACAAGGTGCCGGCTTCCCTCCGAGGTGACATGGGAAGGTTATTTTGATGCCAAGTCCATATTATTGTTACATTGTAACCAACGAGACAGGTGTCTAGTGGGGGGGGTGGTTGGGGGTTGTGGGGGGTTGACGCCACTGGGGCTTTCGCAGCCTCACGGAGGAGTTAAAGCACACACGCACACATAAACACACACACACACTAAGATATTCAACCTGAGATTCACGCCTGTTGTGTGCGCACAGACACGCGCACGCACACACACACACACACACAAACAAACGTGTGTGGATTCAAAACCATCGTTAACACATAGACGAGAGTCCGCTCCACAGGGAGCACAGCGATCATCATTGCCCTGGTGGCAAACACGGAGCGAACGCACAAGTCACAGAAATAAGCAGGTTGGCTCAGAGGTGAATTGAAACGAGAGGGCAGGTGTGCGGATCGCAAACTCGCCTGGCGTCACGTTTGTCGCACTGCGCGACCGCGGCATTATATCATTTCATTTGAACCCTGAAAACACTGCACTGCTTCTATCTCCGTCAGGAATTTAGGCCACAAGTTTTAAATGAGGAACAGTGGCTTGCAACAACGAGGAGAGAAAATTAGTGTTTTGGAGGAAGAGAAGAGGCTGGAAGCGTAAAAGATGTCATTTAAAAAGAGAAGAAGTGGAGGGGGGGGGGAGGGGCCAGAGAAACGACTTTAGAAGTTTTTAATGAGCCCTGGCGCTACTCCAGGGTGAAGGCGGGGGGATGAGGGGAGGGGAGGGAGGTAAAGAAGGGATGAAGAGGGAGGGAGGGAGGGCGCGATGGAGGGAGCAACATGGGGTGCTGACTCCCAGCAGATGTCACACTGCCAGTGACACCCTGATTCACCCCCCCCCCCCCTCCTCGCACACACTCACCTGCTCTGCCCTGTGACGCCCTTTCACCTCTCCCTCCCTCCGTCACTCTCCAGCTACCAGCTCTGGAGGAGCTTTCCTACAGCAGCATTGAACTCTGTTAGCGTCCATCTGTGATGTGAATCTTTCCTCTGGCTCCAGACTCCGTACCACGTGAACCTGTTGCTGGCGGGCTACGACGACACAGACGGGCCCGGCCTCTACTACATGGACTACCTGTCCTCTCTGGCCAAGGCCCCCTTCGCCGCCCACGGCTACGGAGCCTTCCTCACGCTCTCCATTCTCGACCAGCACTACAGACCAGGTCGGTGCTGAGAAATGCCTCGTGCATGGGTTTTTTCCTTCTCTTTGTTGTTCCAGTGAGACTGACTGGAAACACGAGAGAGAGAAGTAAAGAATGTAAGGCAGGTGTGTAGAGCGTTCACTGTGCAGTTGATGCACACTTTGTCATGGCACAGACTCGTGTCACTGTCTCATAGAAGGATTTCCCCGAATGGCAAACGGTTTGTCTACAAACAAGACAATAATTAGTGTGTTTATTCCACATTGGTTTTCAGTGAAAATATCCCTGATAAATCTTGACAAACTAGCATCAAGTGCTTTTAGCAATTTGAACTCGTTATCTTTCCTCACATCGCATCTCGGTCCCTCCTGTCGCCCCAACACCACACCGCAACAGCCACTTAATTTCCACTGGTAATAAAGGCTGTTTTCCCTCTTCATAATAATCTAATTTGTGTCTCGGTCATTCGCCCTCTTCTTCCTTTTCAGCGTTCTCATTTTCTTCTGTTTTTGTTGTTGTTTTGTTCTAGATCTGACCCGAGACGAGGCCGTGGATCTGCTGAAGAAGTGCATTGAGGAAGTGAGTTAGAGGGTTTTTACTCATTCAGTTTTTTCACAAGTATGAATAAGAACAATAAGCATCTTATTTAATTGTTAATTATGTTGCTCAGCCTCTTGGATAGCAACTTAGCTCTGCAAAAGCGTGGCCTCAGTGTACTCTCTAGACCAGAGGTCTTCAACAGGGGGTCCGCGGAGGTACTGCAGGGGGTCCGCAAAATTTTTGGTTAGACAATTAAAAAAAAAAAAAAAATCTCTAAACATGAATCTGTCCATTATTTGAATAGTTCAGTATTGTATCAAAGATAACTGGTATCTTTATGATCTTTATGCATGGCAGTGGTATTAATAGGCCATCACTCATTTTTTGTTTCCACGTTTAAAATGAAAACATCAATTTGAGTAGCCTCCCTACTCACTCCCTTGCACATGTTTAAAATAAAAACATGAATATATGAACCTGTGTATTATTTGAATAGCTTAGTATTGAATGCACAATAAAGAGGTATACACGGTACTAGGCCCATTTAATATAAAACAATTTTATACAATATATATAGTCGGGGGTCCCTGATCCATCTCTCTATCAGTTTGGGGGTCCATGGCCTGAAAAACGTTGAAGACCCCTGCACTAGACGGTTCCCTCTCACAAGGATTAAACTCTTATCACTGGGAGTCCACGTGACCTTAGTTCCGAGAGTGTCTTCACCGAGCTGAAATTTACTGAAGTAGTAGTTTTTTCACTTTGGCTCCACGGGAGGAAATCGTCAACGTTTTTATTTATTGATTCACAGATTTTAAAAATGTATTTCTTTTTTGAATCTGCAGGAATCTTTTCTCACAGTGAAACCGTCGAGCTGAATGATCTCGGATCAATGATTACAGATGACGCTCATAAGTTCACAACATATAACCAGCGGGAGATTTGTGTGATTTCTAAACGGCTGGTTGCGGACGCTTCACTAAGCACGCCAGAGGAAAATTTAAAAAATTTGAGGGCGGTCCTGTGGATTGTTGTCAATGTGGGTTGATGCATTTGATAAAATGGAAATGTATTTGTTTGTAGTCACAGGCAATTAGCCTTAAATAGTCCCACTTTGTTTAGTTTTTATCACTCTGCGGCTTCCTTATTTCTCTGCTTTATTTGATTCCACATCCAGTCTGCTTATTCGTGTCTCTATCTTAATGCTTCTTATCTCTTTTCTCTCTCTCCTCCAGCTGAACAAGCGCTTCATCATGCACCTCCCCTCCTTCACTGTCCGAGTGATTGACAAGGAGGGCATCCATGACCTGGAGACGCTCACGTCCGGCAAAAAGTGACCGCTCACTGCTTAACTACCAACCCTCACGCCCTCGTTTCTTTCTTTCCCTTTTTTTTTTTTTGTACCGTTGACCTCCTTGCTCTTTCTGTTCCAATAAAAAGTGACACACAGTTGAGATACAAGCTCTCTGTCCCTGTGGTGCTTTCTCGTTGCTCTCTAGTCTACTCATCTGCACATAGAAAGAGAACAGCCTCCTGGCTGTGTACTTTTGCACTTGTACTGAGTGTGCGTGTGTGTAATGTACACTTGCTCATGCTTGTACACGTGTAATAAAAGACGCATGCACATGGTTTAACTTAGAAATAGGAGAAGTAGTTTTCTCATCGAGTTTTTTTCCCTGAATGACCAAACTATATTGGTAGCATTTAAGTCAGAAGTAAAAACAATCATGTTTAGTTTAAATGGTGTTTTGAAACTCTTGTATTTATCATTGTATAATTTTCAAGCAATAAAAAGAAGAAGAAGAAAGCATACTTAATGAATCCGTCACGGGGAAATTACAAATTTCATTTAGCGTATGACTGAATAGATGCTATCTACATTTAAAACAAGCTAGCTGCTTTCTGACTTACCAGCATTGAGTGCTGAAGTTAATAACGGCAATATATCCATGTAGTCGATTAAACATCTCACAACATGGCCTGAAAAAATGACCGTAGAGCTTCATTAACACCTCTGTGACAGTAGAAGAAATGTAACCTGCACATAATTGTCACTGATTAGGGGGTGATAGTGACCAGGTGTTCTGATGCTGGTTGAGTCCGTTTAATTCACCACCAATGATACGCAACGCATTGTGACAGATGCAGATGGATAACAGTGATCCTGCGTGTTTTAATCCTGTAAATAATCTGAACTCAAGGTACGAGCTTTTTTTTCCTGGGGATTCCAATCGTATCTCAGTCTTCATCAGAAGATGGAGTTTAGTCTCAGTTGTCGTGGCTCATTTTTAGTCGTCGAGTATGATAAAGTATGATAAAAGTGCTGTTCATACACCGTCACCTGTAACTACTGAGGTTCACAGTTTGTACAGGAGGCGGGTCGACATAAAGAAGGAACATTTTCGTCTTCGATTGTTAACAGTTGCACTTTTGCCCTCACAGACACTTTGCTCCGAATATAACAGTAACAACTCTGGTGAAAAACAAAAGCCTGCCAAGTTAATGTACAGTCTTCATGAAAGCCGCTCCACATTATTTCAGTGCGTCTTTATTTCACAGGGTGAAGTGTCAGTAATCAGCCTGTTAAAATAATTAAAATTTACCATCAGGGTGCTATTGTATCAAAGATCAACCAAATCTTAAATGTCTGTTGCTAAATATTGTCCTGGTAGATATGACAATGAAATAATTTTAAGGAAAGCATTGAACTCCTGCACACTGTCAGCATTAATATTGAAAAATGCAACTTTTTAGTTGAAGAATTTTGTCAGGCATCAAATTCACAATGTGAAACATCGTGATGCTAAAGACAGTATGCAGCAGTTCAACACTGTATTTTAAATGTATTTGATTCTGTTATTGACTTTGAAAGATCAAGAATGGGCCTGTAGGATCATCTATAGGGAGACAAACATCAATGTTAATGATTTGCTTCAAAAACAGGAGCTGCTGAAATAGATTTTGACTGTATACAGCGAGTGTTACAGTAAACAAGTGTACTCATATACAGCTGTAAATGGAACAACCAGGCCGCGTTTGTAACATCACAGCATGTGTGTGTGTGTGTGTGTGTGTGTGTGTGTGTGTGTGGCGCTATCACCGTCTCCACCACAGACAGGTGATTAATAAACATAAAACAATCCCTCCTCTCTCAAACACACCGGAATCTGACGGGAAGAGCAGCATATGTTTTGCCTGGAGGCACAGGGAGAGATGGAGAGCGGCCCCGCTGAGTGTCAGATAGAGGGAGAGGATAGGGGGAAGGGGGGGAGGAGGAGTTAGGTTACAGAGTGGGAGATGAAGGGATGAGAGGGGGGGGGTTGACACAGGAGGGTAATGAGATGGGAGGAGAGAAAGGGAGACACAGGCAGGTACAAGTGAGTGATGTTTAAGAGTGAACGAGCAGACAACACGTGTACGTGTGCAGTCCCTGGAAAGCAGTAATTGCGTTGAGAATCTCGTCCTGGTTAAATAACGTGAAGGACTGTGGAGGGGAGGCGAGTGGTGGTCGGTGGGAGAAATGTGGAACAGATGGGTTGAGGGGGAAACCAAGGTGTGTGTGTGTGTGTGTGTGTTTGTAGCTTGTTGGACGCTGGGGTTCACACCGTTGCCTCCGCTCTCCCAGGTACAGCGTTCAGGGCTGCAGCTGCGACGCCGCCGTCTCACCGGGGCCCCTGCTGGAGCCCTTCGCCAATAGAAGGCCCTGACTTTCTTTTCGTTTTTTGTTTGAGTTGTCCCTTGGGGTGCACACAGAAAAATTGTCCTAAGCATGATGCATGTATGCCCACTAATTCAGGCTCATGTGTTAGCATGCCACAGCCCTGCGCTACGCAGGTACTAAAACAATTTGTCGATTCATTGTTAAATTGGTTGAGAGGACATTTATCAGCATGTTTGGCATATAGTCATTTATCAACACGACTTAAGAGTTTACAGCCATGCTAGTGGCTCTGTGAGGCTGTACCTAGCGTTGAGCTAAATGCTAACGTCAACGTGCTAACATGCTCACAATGACAATGCTAAAATGCTGACAATTAGCAGGTTTACCTCGTTCAGTGAGCGTGTCAGCATGCTAACATTTGCTAATTAGCACAAAACACAAAGTACAGCTGAGTTTTGCAGGTTTTCGGTCATAAACCAAAGTATTATTAGTTTGACCTAATGATGGCACTAGATTGAAAGCTATTACAATTCATCCTGCAGGGGCATGAATGTCTGGAACCAAATGTCATGGCAATCCATTCAAAAGTTGCGGAGATATTTCTCTCAGAACCACAAATGTCAAGCTTATGGTGGAGCTAGAGGAAAAATCACCCAAGTTATGAGGGTACTTCATCCAGGGAGCATGAATGTCTGTCAACACATTGACTTGCTGATGGCAGGTAGGATCAGTAGGATTCATGCTCTGGGGAACATGAATGTCATGAATGTCTCATAGTTCACAATACCTGTGTAATAGTTATGTAGAGATATTTTAGTCTGGACCAAAGTGGTGGACTGACAAAGATTTCCATCCCTGAAAATGAAATGCCACGTTTACATGTACTTTTCTTCTTTAAAATCATTATAAATTTTATATCTTTTGGTTTCGAACTGTTGGTCAGATAACGCAAGCAAATTGATGACATCACGTTGGGCTCTGGGAAGCTTTAACATGTTTCTCCATTTTAAGTAATTTTATAGACGAAGCAATTGACCGAAAAAGAATCAACACATCAATCAATAACGAAATGAAGTGTTAGTTGCAGTCCTCGCTGTGACCTTCCTGTTGAAGTCACAATAGACTCAGGCCTACAGGGATCAATACAAAATATCATTATTGGGACAAATGGAAAGAGGAAGCATTTACAATGGGAGCACAATAAAAGCACATCGTCACCTTTGGAAGTAAGTTGAAGTGGGCAGTTGTAATTTAAAGGTACCTGAAGGTGCCATTACTTTTCATTGTTCTAATGTCCCAGATGAAAAGATAAAAACACAGCCATGAAACTAAACCGATCAGTTAATTCTTTAATAATATATTACATTTATGCCGTAATACAATAATAATAACAACAGTAATAACATTAATAATAAACATACACAGAAAGTACAAAATGATTTGTGTTGTTTCCTTAAGTTACCAACTTACTTCAAAATAAAAGAAACCAAATCTCCTTTAGCTGCCTTTGACTCCTCCTTATCCCCCTGTTCGAGAACTCAATTTCCCATGACCACCCACTAAGAAGAACTACATGTGGAGGCTGTGCTTGTCCAATCAGGTGGAGTTTATCGTCTCCCAAAGTTCAAGAGGAGCAAAGAGCAGGTCGTGGTCTCGGATATGGCTTTACGACACTTCCCAGATGAGTTCAGTCCAAAACAATGTGTACGTGTGTGTGTGTGCGAGAGAGAGTGACTGATGGAGGCAGGGGTTTCTAAAACACAGATAAAGGTGACATGTTTACCAAAATAATTAAAAACCAAAAAAAAAGGGGGGGGGGGGATAAATAAATACAGCCACATGTAGGAACTCATCCTGAAGAGGTGTTTTGTAGACGCCATCATGACACAAACCAGCTAGAAGAGAGGTCCATGCGTCATGTTGAGTAAGGTGGTTGTGGACATACATTACAGTACAGATATCATCACGGCCCCCCGCCTCCTCGACGAGAGGGGCCGCAGAGGTTTTTCCGGGAGGTAAAAGTCTCAGTTTTTGTCCTGAGGGCGAAGGTGAAGACACAGAGGGGCAGCACTCAGTCACTTTTCCCTCCCCCCCACCTCTTTCTCTCCTCCTCTACGCCTCTCATCCATCCATCCATCCATCCGTGAGCTCGTCAGTCCTCCCCTCTATTTGCGGTGCTTCATCTCCTTGTCGTGGTGGCTCTTCCCTCCACCCTCTCCCTTGTCCAGCATTTTGATCGCCTCCATCAGGTAGCTCTGGAAGGCGGAGAGCGCGGCGCAGATGGCGGGAGTGCCGAAGCCGTGGGTGAGCATGCTGAAGTGGGTGAGGCTCCCCTGGACGCCGGGCTCCAGGCAGGGGGTGGGTCGACTGCCGCCCAGCGGAGAGCGGTCCTGGGACATCATGTCCACAAACTCCTTGCAGATCTCCCTGAGAAGAAAAGAAGACAAGACGATGGTTTTATATTGTGGCACTCTGAGATGGAAAACACCTTCACATGGAATACTTTGGGTCTTTACCGTGATTAAGACCAGATAGATGTGCCAAAGTAAGATTTGTACACCCTCAACAGAACAGCCACTGGAGTTTGGGGGGCTCTAAGGAGTCCAATCTGCCTTTTTATGATATTGTAAAACTAAAAATAGCACACATATATATTCCGCTACTGTTTGTTCACGTGAACCTTTATTACATTCTTCTAAAACAGATTCAGTTAGTATTTTCCAAAATCGCCAAAACACTGGATCCTACACCACCCATAATGCAGTTTAACAGCACCTTTTCTCTGAGCCTCTTTGTTGAACGCTCATAACGCTTGCAACGCATTTATTAGTAGTAACTCCCCAAAAAACCCGGCAGGGTGCTCTCCTTTCAAATGTGCAGCGGGGGATGAAGCACTCACTTGGTGGCGAGCAGCATGCTGCGCCGTGTTGGGAGCTGGTCCGGCTCGCTCTGCCTGCACAGATACTCGGCTGTGGCTCTGGCTGGAAACTCTGTCTCACACACATAACCAAAGTCCCGCGCCAGATGGACGGCCTCACCTGCAGGAGGAGGAGGAGGAGAGTGTGTCTGAGTGAGTCTTAGTGCAAAAAGGGAAAGGTCTTATGTATTCGTTCAGCAAAAGGTCAGATTTCAGGTCAGATAATTGTCCACGTACATATGCTTTTAAACGGCACACATTTAAAAGAGCGCTGCAGCGGCTCTCGGGGTCGGGTCAGGAGACGAGCTCTGCAGCCTTTTTTCTCACTTTCACCGCTCAAACAGTTCACTGCTCTTTGGCTTTTGCTGAAGCATCCGCAGCTTTTTTTCAAATGACACCATCCACGCATGCAGCCCCCCCCCCCCCCGTGCTATGACTTGTTTATTCATGCCTGCTCATGCGAGGATATTTCTATGTGAATATGTGTCTATCTGTCAGGATGTGCAGGTCACTGTATGTGTGTGTGTGTGTGTGTGTGTGTGTGTGTGTGTGTGTGTGTGTGTGTGTGTGTGTGCGTTTTCCCTACCCTCCACTAGAGATGTTAGGAGAGTGACGTTGGCTGCCTTGCGTCGCCCGGCGGGCAGGTTGAGGCCAATCTTCTCCAGACGCTCTCTCAGACAGCGGCCACCATTCTTTGACTTCGCCCTGAGGCGGGACAGGGAGACAGAGAGAGCAGTTTTTAGGAGATGGTCCTTGTGTGTGTGTGTGTGTGTGTTTATGAGTTCTGTAGCGGTGTGTTTCTGTGTGTCTATGGCTGAGTGTGTGTGTGTGTGTGTATGCGTGCCTTTATGTAAGTGAATGTGAGGCTCAAATCTCCCTACAGTATGTTCCCTGTCAACACTGATAGTGTCTTGAATTTCTTTCTCTGTTTTTAGTTGTTGCCTTACTTTCCTTTGCCTGTTCTCACCCCTTTTATTTATTCTTAAATATTTACATTTAAAGACATTTTAATAAATACTAGCACGGAAATAGTTTTATGTATTTATATGACAGGCACAGCTGGCAAAAGAAGTATTCAGAGAATAAAAGTAGCAGTAGTGTCAAAATATATCCTGCATTCAAAGCCTTACAGCATTAACAGAAAGATTTACTTTAACTATCAAAAATAAAAGCAGCTATTATGTAGGAAATGGCCCCTGCGAGTGTTATATTATTATATTAATGGATTATAGGGATTTTATTGTGTTAATGTGAGCATCTCTTCGCTGGTTGAGGAGGAGCACATTTTTACTTTACATACTGGGTGGTTAATCTATACGTATGAAGTAAAACAGAAATACTCAAGCACGAGTACGTGAAAATGACAGGCAGTGATGTAATATCAGTGGGGTCGCTGTACCTCTCTGATGAGGAGGTTCTCCATGTTTACTCCCCTTTAGATCTTTTAATCGTGTCCTCTTAAAGTATTTCAGCCTGTAACCCCCGACCATGAAGTTGTTCTCTGGCCCCGAGGCTGTGCTTCATTCAACCACATTGCCTCTCTCGTGATTTTGTCCCATGACCCATTTTGAGTATAAGCTCTGGCCCCATAGTTTAGTTAAAGTGCTCTTGTTCTGAAAAGCTTCAGGAAGATGGCGTACATGGTTGGTGTTGGTCATTTGCACCAAGAGGCCCTGTCTTGTGTTTAAAGCATTTTATTTAAACTAACAACTACAATCTAGACTCACAAATTCAATATGAGGGAGTAGTCTGTGTCCTATATAGAAAGGTGCGATGTGTCATATTTATGGACAGCGGATTTGTTAAGGTTGTTGTGAAATGCAACGTAAAGGCCGGCGGAGGGCCAAAAAAATCCTCTTTCTTTTGTTTTTTATTTGAATGGGAAAGTTTGGAATCACGATAGCTGCAGGTCAGCGAGTCTTTGGATCTGAATCACATCAGGCTCTTGCTTAACTTCTGAGGCTCACATTGATGCTTTGTCACAGTCACTGATTGCCTATTTCCCAGAGTGACTTTCAACAACATTCAGAGCAGCGTCACAACGTTAATGTGTGTGGATGAGCTAGTTTGGTGACACTAGAAAAAGCCTCAGTTGTGTTTCTTCCTCAAACTGTATTTTTTAGGCGACACGTTGATTGTGAGGCTGCTCTTTGTCCTCTTCTGTGATGGATTTCTTCTTCTACTTTTGTGGACACTGGGGCCAAAGAGCCACTGAAGACTTGCTAGATGGTAAATAAATAAAATGCAACATGTTCTGCCTGTTATTCAATTCAATTCAATTTATTTTGTATACCCCAAAATCACAAATCACAAATTTGCTTCAGGAATAAGAGAGATGCACCACCAAATAATAGAAATGGGCTTGCAAGTGCAACAGCTGTTTGGCGTAGGTGATCATTGCTGTTGCATATACGCTGTGACTGCTCAACCAAGGACAGATTTTCCACAGTCAAACTGTTGCATTTTGACTTTTGTACAGGTTTAATGAGGTAAAACTCCAAAATAAAAGCAAAGATTTAAGAAAAGTCAGACATGGTTGTCTTTACATGTAGGCTTAAAGGAATCTTTTAACCCCCCCCCCCCCCCCCCCCCCCCCCAAAAAACCCCAAACTGTCTAAAATGACACCACACCCTCTACCTTCCCCATCTCCCTCTCACCTGCGGAGGACTCCGCCCAGCAGGGAGGCGTTGAGGCACTCAGGCGGGGAGAGGCGTCGTTGCACCTCCCCGACCGTCACCTTGTACTTGGAGGTGGAGCTGAGCAGCGAGAGGCGGCCCGGGACCGAACAGAACACCTCGGCTGGGTTGGACACGCAGCCCATCCCCAGGCCGTCCTTACCCAGGGACAGGATGGACAGGGACGACCCGTTCAGCTTGGACGGGATGGGAACTGGTAGAAAGGAAGGATCAGGAGAGTTTACATGCTTTGTGGATATTTGTCTTATTTAAGTCTGACACAAATCTAGATGCAAGAGACCAAGGGTGAACAAAGATCATCAGTCTAAACACACATGTCTTCTGCGGGGACAACGGTGTTGTGTGAATGATCCCAATGAATGTATTCAGTGTGACGTTCTCCCCCGGGTCGACGGCTCTAATTCTGGAGCGCTGCTTGTTGATTCTCCCGTTCAAACTGCAGGTGGTCACGTGTTGACGGCGCATTCTCAAACAGCTCTGTTTCGCACCTTGAAGAGCTCCGTTCGCACTCACTTTTCTGCAGCGTGGTAAACTTTTACTGTGAGTTATTCCCTCTTGTTTTGGAGGAGGAGAAAGAGGAGGAGGAGGAGGAGGGCATCAAAGCCAACCACTTTAGGAGTTCAAGATTTGGACAGTGCAGCCTGGCCTTCAGGAGAAGCGTCTCCTTGATTTGCAAGGTGACTGATTTAAGTGTTGGCATTGAGACCAACGCCTGTTTGGCCCTTCAATCTTTGTTTTGTCATCTTTTTAAGGAGCTAATTGGTGTCGATGAAATTAGCTTTGGAGTCTTAATCTTAAATCCCAAATCCACTAAATCTGCAGTTGTGTCGGCAGAAATCCTCTGAATTGAGAGGATTGAAAGGAATCACCTCCTTTGTGTGTCTGCGGATCTACTTCCATGAGGACCACGTTTATTCACAAGGAGACAAAGAGAAAGTAGAGCTCCACCTCATTGTTTATGGGGGGGGGGGGGGGGGGGGGGGGCTTGAGGCCATGGAGATATGTTGGTTTATGTGCGCAGGTTTTGAGATGCCCATGTCTTACATTTCTGCCCTGCATTTTATTTGTTTTGCTCACAAAATTGACAAGTGTCTTTAAAAAAAATGACACGAATGTGACTTTAGAAACAATCCACAAAGTTTCTCTGTAAATAGTGTTTGTTGGAACAGCTGTCTGCTGAGGCAATAGTGCTGATATTAACTGTTGTCCAGAGTTAACTGGGAAACTGTATTTGGAAAACAAAAATGTATTGCATTACATATTTTGAAGTGGGATTTTGTTTTACAGTGCTGCCAAAAAACAACAACATCCCAATCACCTCCATTGGTTTAGGTGTGTTTAAATCTGGACAACCTATTTAAACTATCATGTTAGAATAAGAAAGAATATATGCTTTTTTAAGGTGAATTCTATACTTGTATTGTTACGTTTAATGTTGTTTAATTTGGGAGGGTCCTTTAGGTGTTTACAAGAACATGTAACATGCGCCCACCGCCTCTTTCTCTTTCATTGGTCTTCAGTCCTGATGGTTCTCTCTCTCTCTCTCTCCCGTGCTCTCTCTCTCTTTCTCCTCTGCCATCTCTCTGCCCCTCCCTCCCTCCTCCTCTCTCTTTCTCTTATCATCTTTGACTCTTTCTTGTGCCTCCCACTCTTCATCTTCCCCCTCTTTCTCTCCCATATTCTGTGTCGTTCCCGTCTCCCTGTTGGATTTTCTTATTCATGAGGGCTTTAGGTTTGCTCTGCTATCTGCTGTAAGTGCTTGCCGGGGAGAGTCTCGCTGTGGTAATTGATCAATTCGAAGCGTTTGGCAAACAAGTGGAATCGCTGTCACTTCATCAAATCACGGCTGGTTTGCAGCTGCTTGAATCGAGCTGGAAACCCACTAGTGGGAGCCTCCTCCTCTTCTTCGGGGGACTTGATTTGGGGAATGAAATCCTTGAATTTGTGAAAACTTTATGGCGTGAAGAGATTGAGGCCAGTGAGGCTTTGGGCATTTAGAATTAGGAGGGCAAAATATATTTGAAATGTAAAAGGAAATTCTCTAAAATACAAAGCATCCACAATGTATGTTATGTTTATATAACACACTGAGTGTCATCTATCTCTCTCTCTATCTATATTTCTTTGCTGCAGCTTTACAGGCCTGTCTATCATATCAGTTTTTTTTTTTTTTTTGGACTGAGCAAGGTTTTCCCAGTATCACGCTCCGCCAGCGACAAATCCAACTTGAGTTTTCTAATCGTGCCCCTTTGTCTCCTGAAACTCAGAGTCGGTAATATTACAGTGATCACACTCTGCAAATTCCCCCACAACTCCTCTTTTATCATGTTCCCCTCCCTTTTCTTCTTTGCCCCACTTCTCCTCTCCTCTTCACTCTAATCCCTCTCTCTCTCTCTCTCTCTCACACACACACACACACACACACACACACACACACACACACACACACACACACACACACACACACACACACACACACACACTCTCTCTCTCTCTCTCCCTCTCATATGACCATGAACAGTTCATTAAGAATGTGTGCCTTTGGGGTGAAGTCTGCAGCTGAGTATTAGAGGACTTCTTGACTTCAAATGAAATAGCAAAACAGAATTATTTATAGTGTGTGAGTGTGTGTGTGTGTGATAGTGAGAGAGAGAGAGAGAGAGAGAGAGAGAGAGAGACTGGTGTTGGAGTGCCCCTAAACACAAAACCCCCTTCAGCATGTATAGCACAATTATATAGGTGCACACTTAGACACAAATGTGCACACACACTCAATCTTTCGCTTCTCTCTGCCACACACACACACACACACACACACACACACACACACACACGCACACACACACACCCACATAGCTCTCTCCCCTTACCTTTTTTAATGACAGAGTGGTCGAGGATGCCCAGGGCTGATCCTTCCTCCATTCCCTGTGTCAGACAGACAGACAGTCACGATCATTTATCCACCGGCCTCACAGCCAACACACACACACGCACACACACTTATATATAAACACACAGTTATAGACACACACACATGGCTTTTTCTCTCAGGCCAAAGCAAGATGGACGGTCCAGTGTTATAGGTTTTCCCTTGCAGCACACATGAACAACTATCCATACCCGAGTAAATAATGAAATCTGTTGCTTATTGGATTCTGTTTCTTTGTGGATGGAGAGCAGGAGAGATGGTAAATCATGGAAGTTATGGCGGATGTTTTTAAACAATCCATTCATATTTCCACACAGCTTAAAACCAAAAAGGATTTTTTTTGTTGTATAAATATATACTTTATGTTATGAGTCACTAAGTTTGGTTTGAAAATATTTTGGGGAGACTAGAAAAGTTGCCTCTTTATTTTTCAGTGCAACAAATCTACTTATTTACAAACAAAATACCACTCAATGAAATAAATACTGTCTCCATCACTGTTTCAAATAACTAAAGAGCAGTTTGTTTTCATATACTATTTTTTTTTGCTTATAAATATAATAACTTCCAACATGTAAAGCCATGTAAAACCATGTTATGTTTCTTTGACTTTAGGCATATAAAGGGAAAAGGTGATATGAATAAGAAATTATTGAATAATGATCAAAAACAGCCACGTCGGTGCACACATTGAAATAATAAATTAAAGTCTTTGCAGATTGTTTGATCTTTTCATTCACTGAGGATGAAATCGTCTTGCAGGGCGATTCTCGGATGTCTCCTTTGTGGTGAATTTATAAGAGGATTCAAACGCGAAGGATATAATCCATTAATCAAATAAAGGTCCTTGTCAAGTGGGAGCGTTTAACAGCAACATGCCCGGGTTGACTCCTTGCCTGCGTGGCGCTCCTCTCAAACGTTTCTTTTCTATTAATGACCGCGCACATCAATTGGTCTCGGTGTGTTTCTTTTTTTCCCTGCGAGGAGGCAACAAACAGCGTCTGCAGCTGCACCTGCTGCAGGGAAGCTGCAACTGCTCAATAAACCATAGCAACTATTCTCCCCCCCCCCCCCTAAAAAAAAAAAACCTGCAGAAGGCAAAAGGCTACAGAATTACATTGTCTTCGTGCGAGACATCGGGTGATCCTGAATGTCCTGACTAATAATAAGACGGACAGATATGACAAGAAAACGTTTTTTTCTGGAATTCAAATTTCAGAAAAAGATTACACTTTTTTTCATATGAGGCTAAATACATTAACATTCTCCCTACTTTATATCTACCATAAACTATTAAGATCAACTTCAGCATACATTTTCAGATTAACTCGATGCATCTCTGTCTCAAAAACTCAAATCATCTTTGAGAAAAAAACCCGTAGCCGATACTCAACAGGCCATCTAAAATTCACACTTGACAAAATGGAGGACAGTTATCTAATATAATATTATTTATTCATCTATGAACGAATTTTGAAGAGAAAATAAACCATTTCGGCTAATATTGTTTCAACATTCCAACTCCAACAGCAGCCTACAGTTGAGTTTAGTTTTTTTGTCTGCGACCCACAACTGTTTATTTTCAAAACTGCTCATGTGATTTTTTTTGTGGGAAATTAATTCATGTAAAATACGCGGAGGGTCTGCAGGAGTTTTAATTTAAAATAAAAGTCAAATAACATCCCAAATTAATGAAAATGATTCATAGTGTCCGTTAATTAAAGGTGTTTATTAAAAATATATATTTGATTCATGTGAGCTGTTTTTCATGAATTATCGTTTGAAGGAAATGGAAGATAAATTGCCTTAATGGTCTTTTTCAGTATATTGTAAGTATGTGTAGAATAACAATAACGGCATTGGAATACAGAAAAATAAAATATCAATGAGGCCCAGTGTAGATTTCGTTCACAGAGAGTTAATGTCTGTGCGCACCGATTTGGAACTTTTACGCACGGTCTTCCCAGTGCGCAACGCCAACGCAACCACAGGATGGAAAGCCAAAACGTGTAAATAAAAAAAAAGTCACCTGAAGATCGTCCAGGCCGTGATGTCCCATGTGCATCCCGAGAGGACCGTCCCCGAGAGCGGTAGCGCCTTCTCCGAGACCGTGCAGCAGCCGGGGGACAGCTGCATACTCCCGCCGGGGGTCGAGGCTCAGAGCCCGGTGCGACTGTGAAAGGAGTCCCCCGTCGTCGGAGCGCGACCTCTGCGAGTGCCATGCCACTTGCTGATGCTGATGGAGGGAGTTGATGGAAGTGTAGGGGTCTGACAGGTGGGGATACGAGTCCTGGCTCTGGGAGTACTGCAGGGAGGACTGGGAGTAAGGGGGAGGAAAGTACGGAGGCTGGAAGTCAGAGGCCGGAGTGTGACAGAGCGGGGGAGCCGAGGAGTAGGCGGCCTGGTTGAGGGAGGAAAGCTGGGAGAGGCGCCCACTCGGCGAAGAGCCGCTTAGTCCGTCTGCGCGGTCCTGTGGAAAATTGAAACAAAGTTTGCTTCACAGCAGCAGCTCCAAGTCCTCCTCATCAAACTGTTCTCCCAAAGGTGCAACACGGCACTGACTATTATACCAAATGTCACATTCCAAAAGTGATCAGCTCCGGGAAATGTGTTTTTCTCTTTATTTTTTAACTGAGGCAAACTTAAAAATACATATTAAGCCAATTGTAAATTAAAGCAAAACAGATGTAACCCGTAAATAAATGTATCTCCATTTTTATTAGACAGATAGCAGTAACGCTTGAAGTGATGCGCACTGGCAGAAGACCCCCTTGGCATCGCTGCTGAACAGTGTCAGAAAGGTCACGGCCACCAAGAAGCTGCACAAAGGACAGGTAATGCACAACAACACGTTGCTCCGGGAATGGGGGGGGGGGGGGGGGTACATCTGTAAACAATCCGTCATCGTGGCAACAAAACACTGACCCCACAACTGAATATAAAGGAGGCTTTAATTCCGGCCGCTGAGGCGCAGCAAAACAAATGTGATTTTATACTCGACTTTACAAGTTTCACCCCATCGCGCAAACCGAGATGCCAGCATGCGCCAAACAGATGTAGTCCACTAGCCTACATTTCTGCTCACACATCCTGGTCAAATTGGATTTCTTTTTTTTGTTGTTGGGTCAGCCAGATCAATGCCGCTGTTGTGGAACAATGTCCATTATGTGCCAGGCAGCCAGCACACATAAAAGCACACATATCTGTCATCCATCACCGCGCGCAGGATGGTGTGATCGTCCTTTCAGTCGAACGCAGTTAATGTTAAAGGCTGTTGAACCTGGTAACACTCCTCCAGAAAGACCGGCCGCTGCTGTGTCTCGGCACGTCACAGTTTGTGCGGCGAGATGACAGTTTACTGTCAGCCGGCCTCACTTGCTGTGACACCGTGCAGACAAAGACCATCTCCGCGGACAGATGCGCGGCGCCGCGGCGCTAAACTGTGTGCCAGAGAGGCTCATTGGGGCGCACGGACACTTGATACTGGAGAGCAAAGAACAAAACACATGTATCCGAAATGTATTTAATTAACCAGCCAAAATAGTGTTAAAAAAATTCCCATGGGCCGTTATACTCTGCAAGCTGACAAAATGCAACATATTGATTAAATCATAACGTCTTCTTTTCTGGACATTTTTTACACGAACTGAGCTGTTTTTAAGTGAAAACACATTTTGCGTACAATCTTTCAGGCTCAGTCCGACACTTGGCACAGAAAATAAACTCTTTCCTAAAATTGAGTTCGTAACGAACAGACATCAACAGTAAAAACAAACAAAAAAAACAACTTAAAAAACGATGTCTCTTTCAAACTCACCATAGCCGAATATGTGTGGATTAACATCTGGACCACTCTGGCTAACCCCAAATGTAATATTCAACAGGATGCGCGAGCGTCCAACGACTGAAAGATGCCACCAAATGCTCCGAGATGTAATCCAGGCTGTTTTCACCGGTCCATTAAATTCAAAGGCGTTATTTACTTTTCCCTTCTCTCTCTCTGCGTTTGACGGAGCTCTTTACGCACGGATGAAACGCTGCTGTCAGATACACACACATGCACACACACACGCGCACATAACACACGGAGTCCTCCAGACTCTCCATGAGCGCACTACTTATAGGCTTTGCGCGCACTCGGCAGAATGAGGGGAGGGGTCGACAGGGTCCACTTCTCTTAAAGAGATATTTTCATTCAATTAGCCTCCGTTGATTCAAACACACACACACACTTTTACATTTATTGTTTTGTTTTTTTCGTTTTTAGAAATGGCAGCGAGTCATATATTTTGGATTTTACGCAGCGAGAAAGGACTATCAAATATCAGAGTTTTCATATGTTTATTAAAGAAGAAGCTTAACAAAAATCATATTTTAACAATAAAATCATATTTTCTCACGTTTAACGTCTAAATTATTCGCTTTTACGCACGGGTCTCCAGGTCCCTCTCGTCAGAAATATTATATTCAATAATGCGTTTTTCCTCCTAATATTTCACCCGGACTGAATCGTTCACACGACAAGTGGATTTTCTGGATTCAGCTTCCCTTAAAAAATAAGCCAGCAGGCCCACAACGTGCAGCCTTTTGCGCAATGATTATGGACTATGCGCGGTTTCTTTTACCTGCAGAAGGTCGGTCTTATTTCGGGATTTCCAGAGCATGGTGGTGGTGCCGGTGGCTCTCAGTGTGGCTGTCACGCTGCAGCTGAGGGGTTAATGCGGTGGATGGAGAGGAGACGGGCTGAAGGTGCGGAGAGGAGTGAGTTAGTTTGAGAGATGATGCAGGAGTTTGTATGGATGGATGTTGGGGAAAGGGGGGTGGCGGGCACAAAGAGAAAGAGGGCGGGAGGTGACAGGAGTCGCGAAGCGGGTAACACAACTTTTTTGTGCGTAGACTGTAGGATCGGGGACGAAGTGGTTAACAAGGAAGATAAAGACAAAAAGAAGTATTCCCGATATGAACAAAAACGTGATTTTCTTCCTTTGAAATGTATGTCAGTTTAAATCATTCTAAACTGAGAAAATAATCTATTTATCCAAATATCTGTTGAATAAATATGAAGCAATATCAAATGTTTTATTGAGATGAGTCACTTTTCTAAAACGTCATACTGCCCTTTAACGAAAGCACTGCATTAATAACTGGAACACTAACTTAAAAAAAAAATGCCTTTATCATCTACTTTCTCCAAAGTTTCAAAGCATAAAATGACCAAAGTTACTCTCCTGAATTTGAACCAGAAAGTAGAATTAAGAAGAAAACAAACGAGAGAAAAAACACTCTTTAAGTTTCCATGCAACTATACAGACATGTAGTGTGTCTAAAACTTCGAGGCGCATTAGAGCCAAACAAGTCTCACTGCGCCATCTTGTGGCGGTTCATGTAGAAGAGGACTGCTGTTTTTAACCACAGGCCCAGTTATCCACCTTAACAGAAGCCTGCTCAGACATCAACATGTATTATTGATTACATTTATACAAAACTTGGTAAAAACCTCCGGCCAGAACGGCAGACTTGATACTTGGACTCTAATAACTTTAGACTTACAGTATAAAACAAAACATCTTAAGTTGTGACATGATAAAATCCCAGAAAACTAAAAAAATAATGCGACTGCATAGCTACGCAGCTTCAATATTAAATGGTTGTGCCAATGACCTGATAGGACGAAGTCTCAGCTTTGTAAAAAACCCACTATTGACAGCATTAATAAGAAAGTGCAGAAATGGTCAGGAAGACCTTTACGACTCACATCTTGACTGACAAGTTGAAGTCTTGTGAATTAAAGGACGACGGGCTTTCTTTGTCCCACACAACAATCGGTCTCTTTGACGGCTTCTGTCATCCCCCTTTGTTCTTACTGAAGATGTAAACCCTTAAAATAAACGGTCAAAAATAAACTTCAGTGTTCAACTAGTTTGTGGGGAAGAAATATAACGTTCAAAGCAACAAGGAAAAAAAAGACGATTCATGAAAACATGAGCAAAAAGAGGCCGTGGTTGGTTTTCCAACAAAATACTTCTTTATTAAAGACATTAACGTTTCACACGTAAGAGACGGGTTACGCATTGTTCATGTCGGTTTGGTACAAGTCATAAACACATGTTTGGCTTCAGTAACGGCCCTCCATTATTATTTCATTTTTAAAAGCACTCAACACTTTCACTTCACTCCCACTGACTTCTTCAGGTTCCTCATGCACATCAGAGCTCCTTTATCAGTTCTCATCACGTCTCCAATCTCCTTTTTACAGACCGGGCACTGGTCAGCCATGGCGCACAGCGCTTCCTCAAGCACCTCCTGCGTGTGCCGGTCGGGCAGAGCGCTGCACTGACTCAGCATGGCCAGCGTGTGCTTGAGCCAGCCCTCCTCTCTGACCAGGGCGGCGATCCAAGGCTGAGCGTGGACGCAGCCTCCCAGAGCCTGCAGACACAACCTCCAGAGCTCCGCGGCCTCGTCCCAGCTCTCCTCCCAGCCGCGGCTCACCTTGACCGGGCCGGGGCCGGAGCCGGAGTCCAGGGCGCTGCGGAGGAACCGGAGAGCTGCGGAGAAGAGACGCTTCTGGCCGGCTTCAACCGAGCCTGGAAAATAAAATGTACAAAGTATGCATCATTAGTAGAGCCTTTTACAGGCTGTTAACAGTTACAATCTGCATCTTGTGTACAGCAGCCTCTCTCTCCAACCAAGAGCCTGCATTCCCATTGGCCTATTTTTTTTTATTTTTTTAAAGCAGTTACAGAAGGAAACGCAAGGGAAGCTAATAACATGAGTAAAGGCTAAACACAACTGGAAAACAAAGTGGTGCCAAGTGTGTGATTATCCCCCCAAAAAAGTAAAAGACAACATTTTCACCTGAAGGAGCCGCTTTGAGCCTGCCGATCATCAGTCCCAACGTGCAGTAATTTGCTGCTAGGACCAGCAGGCGGGGCTTGTGCACCAGAACAGGAAGCGCTTCACTCAGAAGGGCCTCCAGCGTTCTGAAACACGGGTCCTTCCTGGACAACAACAAAAAAACAAGTACGAGTGTTGATATCTCAGTATTAATATCAATGAAACAACAGATCATTAATCAGCAGGCTTCAGGTGAGTCTTTTCTCTTGTAAACCAGCTACCTGACTCTCTCCGGCTCCGTGACGGTGAAGTTGAGGAGCGCTGAGCAGGCTGTCTCCATGCTGGGATCCCTGGCCGACG
The DNA here is from genome assembly GCF_949748355.1 of Melanostigma gelatinosum. Taxonomy (NCBI): domain Eukaryota; kingdom Metazoa; phylum Chordata; class Actinopteri; order Perciformes; family Zoarcidae; genus Melanostigma; species Melanostigma gelatinosum. Next base: position 6,449,964 of record NC_136650.1, on the reverse strand, counting down.
CCCCCCCACTTTTCCCCTTGAGGTCAGTCCAGCACCGCGACAGGAAGTCCACCAGCAGGGCCGGGGTGTCGAGGGTGAGCAGCACCTTCCTGGGACCTTCCTCGGCCGACAGGTGACACAGAGCTGGGAGGAGGTACCTGGGGAGAGGGAGGAGGAGGTGAGGGAATAAAGAGCACGTGCTGTCAGATGACTGCAGAATCTGAGGGATTCAGCATATTGATTCCCTCTGAAATGCATCGTCATCTTTACCTCAGAGCTTCTCTGCCCGTCCACGCCTCCCTCTCCTCTCTGGCGGACACCTCGGCCATCCAGTCGGAGAGGCCCTGCTCTGGGCTCTCTCCCTGCAGGTGGCTCCGGGAGTAGCCGATGAGGAACGGCAACAGCCCGGTCACCTCCTCCTTCAGACAGGAAGTCTCCTCGGCCAGCCATGAGCACAGCGAGCGGAACGTGGCGAAGATAAAAGGGTCACCGTAGCAACTTGGGTCCACCTACGAGAACAGGAAGAGTCTTTTAGAAAAGGGCGTGGCAATAACAACAATAACATATAAACTGTGGTCGGACTGAAGAGAATATGAATCCCATCATAACACTACGCCATGAAAATATCACCTTTTCCCCAATTAATAGCCCAAAAGTTACAATCGAAGAGAACAAACAGCTGAGAGACTAAGCAGGGAATTGCTGGTATTTATATTTAGAATGAATGACTTCTTAAAAAGATTATTCATTTAATAAATAGTCTACAAGTAGCTTCTTGAGTATAAAATAGAAAAGAGCAGAGTACCGCTAACAGAAGCTTAAACGTCAGCCTCTCACCTGCTGCAGGTGATACATTAAAGCGGCGAAGGCCTCCTCCAGCACCCCGAGGACCTGCCTGCTCTGCTGCAGACTGATTGAGGGGATGGAGCTCTGGGGAGGTTCAGTGGTTTGGGACAGTTCCATACAGCAGGCCTGCTCTATGGCGGCCTCCATGATTCGGTAACAGCCTGTGAAGAAGAACACCGGGTTTAAGTAACGAGGGCGGTTCATCACGTTTAGTCGAATCCCAGCCCCACGGTGGATGTGATGTCCCCACCTGTGAGTGTTTGCTGCAGCTCCGGGCTCAGTTCATTACCAGGCGGTTCCTCCAAACCCATTCTGACCTCCACGCAGGCCCGGTTCACCAGCAAGCAGCAGAACTTTGGCGGCCCCACCGGCTCCCAGCCGTGCAAATCCAGCAGGCAGGCACTGAGGACCAGGATCGGCCCGATCTGTTTCGGCGTCAGCTTTGCCTGCAACATGGGTCTCAATGCCTCCCATACGCGGACCACGGCTCCCTTCAGCTCCTCACTCTCTACGGACACTCCCACCGGGGGGAGAAACTGCGCCAACTGGTTGCACATGTCCAGCTTGGTCTGGCCTGTGGCTTGGCAGAAGTCTTTGGAGAGCCCGACCAACAGAGTGAGGAGTTCCGCAGGGTTTTTACTCCACACTTTGTCCTTGGTTTTACCCGAGAGGAGGCGACCCAGCAGGGCAAGCCCCATCTCACGGCTGAAAGTCTGGTTTTGTTCCACTGCCTGGCACAGGGCAGGAATGGCACCCCTGCTCAGCAGCTGGTCGGGACCTCTGGATAAGGTACACACGGCTGTGAGAACCTGGTAGCAGTCAGAAGCCACGGCCTCATCCAGCTTGGAGGACGGGGAGGTTTCTTCAGCCGTTGAAGATCCGTTTGCTTCACTGCAGTCATCAGCCTTCTGCTTGCTGGTCTGGCCCTCTCCTGCGGATTTTGCCACATTGGCAGCAACACTTTCCGTGTTTGAACTCTCCTCTGACTGGACTCTGCTCTCTGGACCCCGCCCGACCTCTCCGTCTTGGCTCTGGTCCTGGGTTTCCTGCTTCTGCCGCGTCACAGGACCGTTTGACAATATGCCCAGCAGGAGCGGGATGGTGGTGAGGAGCTGGGGATGGCAGGCCATGTCTGGGTCCGTGCTCAGGGCAGCCAACAGAGCCGTACCCAGTGAGAGGAGCTCCTGTGGGGGCAAGGCGGAGTTCTCGCTCCCTTTGACCGCCGTCACTAAAAGCCGAGCCGGAAGGTTCAGGCCAACGGCCTCGAAGATGCGCCTCAAGGTGGGTTTGTCTAGCTGGCTTGCTGGGCACAAGCGAGTTATCTGACGACAGAAAACACCCACTGGTCAATGCTGAGGTCTGATACTTGGACTCTTTATACATACCCATATATATTTACACTTAGTTCCACCTAGCTATAGAAACAAATTATGCATTCATGCATTAATTCAACCCTTGTGAAAGTTGCAATGATCAGTTTTTTATTAAATCTTGTTTAGTGAGGTGTTGATTCATAGCTGCATTTATTAAGCAACTATTTCCTCCTCCTTGTTTGTGTCTTTTTAAGTGTGGATTCATAAATAATATGAATGCATATATTTTTCTAGATGCCAATGTATTAGTTTTAAAAGGCAACCCTTTGGTATAAACGATATCAATGCAAAGGACCAGTGAAATATGAGTACAGAGTATTCTTATTTCAGCAGGGAGACACTTACCAGCAGAAGAGCAGCCAGTGTGTGGCTGTCATTTTGAGCCTGCCTGAGTGCGTGAAGACATTTCTCCAACACCTCCATCTGGACATCAGTCAGACCACCTCCTGCATCCGTCTCTGAGCCTCCTCCATCTTCTCCTCCTCCTCCCTGCTCCTGTTTTACAGGAGGCTGGGTGATCACGGCAAGTGCAACGTCGGCGCCGTCCGCCATTATGACCTCAGCAACTGCGTAACCAAGAGAGGAATAAAAAAAAAAGTAAAGTAAGCAAAGTGATAGAAAATATAACTGAAAATTGGATCATTGGCTCCACACCGTTGAGGGCAACAATAGCAGCGTAATTTAATGATATTCATTTGGTTTGCCGAGTCATTGTAAGTTACGGTTGGCAAGAATGCAACAGATAATTGTAAACTGTTACAAAATAACTTACTTAGTTGACAGATCTATCACGCGTGCGGCGGCAGCAGCAGCTCGTGAACACTATCCGGAAGTGAAATGTCAATAGAGCTACGAGAAACCAATGGAAACGTTCTGAGAATGTCGAAGAACCAATCACAGGAGGGATAGTTGGAATGCGGAGACGCCATTTTGGCCGGTGCTGTAACGTCGGAGAAGCGACGCGGCATTACTTTTTCTAAGGTCACGGAAGACATTTCTATTTTACTTTTTAAAAATCTTTTTGGTTTCTAGCAGTAAGCAACCACGAACATTACTAAAGCTCCGCAGGTTAACGGTTCACGTTGATCCGAACGTTAACCATTCACAGACGGTCGGCAGGTGGTGCACAGCGGAAGCTTCATGTCAACCGTTCAGTTTAAGACGCAGCAGCACAGGCACAACTGAGATATCGGAGTAGCTAACGTTAGGTGTCTGTGTAATATAAGTATTACCTAGTTTGATTTAATACATATTCAGTCCCAGAAATATCACTGTTTTGAACCACTGTGCTTCGGCCGCAAAACGTTGCAGCGGCTGTGTCACTAAGAATTTTATTTTGAAAAACCAGCCACCGGAAATGTGACGAATCACTTATACTGGCTTGACAGCGGTTCCACAGGCACATCAGATGTACATGCGAGGGGAATGCTGACCTAATTAACTCTACAAGGGACGACGACACGCCGCAGCGACCTAAGTGAATGTCACTTTACTGTAAGTCCTTGTACACTTTCCTTTGGGTCTTAACTTGTGTCGCGCTAATTGCCATTGAACACGCATTGGACTCTGTGGTCCCGCACGGTGTGTAGTGAAGGAGATGCCAGCAGTTGTTCGCCTCAAGGTGCCTTAAACAGGAGTGATCACGGGTTTGCGCAGGTGATACTATCTCAACCTCTATGTTTGTACTAACACGTTGGCGTGACTTGAGACAACGACACGAAGACAACATATACGAACGAAGTGTCTTATTGTAGCACCTAGTTACCACAGAGATCCGGTTCACAACACCGTAAAGGCACATACACACAGGAAGCAGTGTTATAAAAATATAAATGCTTAATTGGTACAAACTATGTGGAGTAACCAGTGACAGCTGGTTTAGCAGGCAGGAGGAGTTCACAGACCAGGCGATAAGGTAGCTATCACAAACAATTTAAAGCCAAATAAACAAAACAAAAAGACCAAGGCAGCGTCCCACTAACTAGAAAAGAAATGAAAACAAAAACATAAGTACTCACCAATAACTGCCAATAACCAGAAAACCAACCCAAAAGATTATACTTCCACACACCTGTTCAGCAACCCAGCCACCCCCACTTGGATTCCCCCCCAGCTACCATTGGGTGCACTGCTCAGGAAACTCTAAAATAACACAAATACACCATTACATATTCCTTAATTATACTGAATTTCCCCAGCACATGAAACACATAAAATGGTATATACCTGAAACAGCCATCCCCCAAACACACGCTGTCCCCTCCGTAACTGACGCCTCTCAGACACTGCGCTACTGCCGCAACGTAGCGGCCTCACCATACGGCTCCGCTTGTTGTGGGAGAGAAAGCAGGTGGACCCCCCGTCAGTTCTACTTGGTTACACTATCGTTGACTCAGAAACGTCCCTCGTGTGTGATAGTGCAGTGGACTACACGTCGCTCTTCGCCTTTATTGAATTATCTGACAGCCAGAGGCATTTACGTCTCGAGTTAAAAAACCCCGACTGTTGTTGTCAGGCTGGTAAGATGCATAATGCACGAGTCCTCCATTTTGGATCAAATGTCTCGGAGATATCCCAGCAGTGGGTTTACTCATGCGTTTCATTTGAGTGACAGACCTCCAGTCATGCTGTCAGTCATGCACTTATTTGCGCTTTAATCAGTCAACCAATGCCTGCTCTGCAAGATTGAATCGTTCTTATTGAGTAAAGCTTAACTAACAATTGTTTTCTTTGTGTTACATTGTTTGATCAATTCATCATTTGCTTGATGAAGTGAGAGTGGTTATGGACTCATCCATCACTTCACATCACGAAAACCATCAATTAGAAAAAGTGTCAAAAAAAAGTGACAAAGAAATACATAACAAAAAAATGTAGAAATATATTTTGCCAACAGCTCATATACTGCTCATATACGCTAAGAAGTTGGCGACTGATGGCGTGTGTTTGTATATAATCTGAGGTTTTACTCAGTTGTAAGGCTGACCTCATTGTGCAATCATATCTTTTTATTTGAATATGCCTATGCATTTTTTTTGGTGATACTTTCATTGCATCCATTTAAATATTGTTCTACTGTCAGATAGTTTTTGCTGTAAGGATGTTTCTGTAGTTGTCACAGCAAAATGGGAGTTTTATTATTGTATTGTATACAGAATTTAAAACATAATTTTCCTTCCCTGCAGCAACAAGAAGAAACAGTGCGTGGGACTTGGCGTTATTACAGAGAACGCTCCACCAACCTGTCTGCCTAGAATCCAACACAGAGCTAACAAGCGTGCTATTGACTGCTGTGACCAAGAGAGAGGAAGAGGAGGAAGAAACAGCCAAATAGAGACAAACAGAGAGAGAGAGAGAGAGAGAGAGAGAGCTTGTCCTCTCTGGACATAAGGAGGGTTTTTGGTCACAGAGATCATTGTTTTGCAGAGACTTCTCAGGGGAAAAGTAGCCATTGAAATGTCTATAATGGCTGAGCTGTCATCAGCCCAGGTGACCAGGTGCACCTGAGCATTACTGGTGCGGCAAACGCTCAGTCACCACCAGGCTGTGGGCTTTTTGCTGCGCAGCAAATCTACCGTGTTGTAGATCGAGGAGGAAAGAACGTGAACAAATCCAACACATATTTGTTTTGTCTGGATTATCTTTACCTGGAGCTTTTTCCCCCTGGTTTGGTGGCTTACCTTGGAGAGAAAAAACAAGCGCAGGAGGACTAATGACTGTTTGTGAATTTGGGATTTACTGAGCCGTTCATTACGGCACTGACGGAGGCTGCTGGGGCTCGAGCGTCCATGTGCAGGAATGCAGATCCACATATGGAGGCAGACCTTACAGGTTGGTGTCAGAAGTTTATGTTACGAGAGACTGTGAGAGTGCCTGGTGATCACAACAGATGGAATATAGTTGTAACAGCTCTGCGTGTGTTTTCAGGTTCAACATTATGATCTGCTAGCATGAAATAACTGTGAAATGGTCCTGAAGTCATGTGTTTTCTCAAAATCCTTACTACAAAGAAGTAAAAGTACCTCCATCTGCATGTCTTTAAGAACATAGCATCCAGCTAACATCTACAGACTGTCTGCACAGCAGATGCTTGAGAGAGCTGCTTACATCATTGCTATACTGCCCCATAGTATTCTCCTGGTGGGACGTTGTGGTGGAAGACGCTCGCTCACGTCTTGAACACAGTGTCCCGGGACTTGTGCTGTTCACTCCTCTTTTTTTTTTTAAATATTTTTTTAGCCCATTCTGCTGGAATAATTTGCAAGGGGGGAATAAGTGCAGTGTGGCTCTTTTACTCCAAACAACTCCATGTGTTTATCATCAAATCACGCGTCTGTCTTCTTGAGGTGTTTCTTAACTTGAAAAGGACATTTTACTTTAGTACCTCAAGACAACAGATTACCATAAGCGGAAGAACATTATGTGAACGAGTGCTGGACAACAATCTGCATCTTGCTCCTTTTTTGTTTTTTTGTTTGACTCATTCGGCAAGGAAATTATTCTCCAGCATGACTTCATTATCATAACTAATTACTTTGAAATGAGAAACTTCCTCTTCACACTTCCTGTAGGAAGGGACGTTAAGCGTCCGGAACTTACCACAGGGGTCTGGATGGCCTGTGACTTTGTCTTGAGCACAATTTAACCTGTTTTACATTTTCTGCAGTGCTGTCAAATTGGATAAAGTAACTTTGCATGTGGCGGATACGTCAATGGGGGTTTACGTTCAACCCGTGGATCTCAGTGGGGCTGACCCGTGTCCGATCCTTTTGTTTTTCACCCAGAGAGACTTACAACAAGTGCCTCAAAGAAGTCACAGACTAGTACAGAGGAACAGTGAGATACAACTGCAGTGTATAGTCATGGCTGTGATGGTTGCACAGGAAAGAGATAAGAGCTTTTCTGCGTACAGCAATCCTCTGATGTGTAGTAACCACTACTAGTTTGTTATGAACATACAGACTGGGTAATAGGTTGTAATGCTGCAAGACAAGATGCAAATGACGGATAAGAGTGCACAGTTAAGATTTTTGTATAATGTGTTGCAAAATGCCTTTGGCGGAGAGGGACTAGACACCTGTCATCGAAGCATGTAAATGTCCTCATGCATTGCTGCTGTTATGCATGACATCAGTAACAATTGTAGTTAATTTTGAATGACAGTTTGTGTGTAATCATTCATTTACATGACAGAATCTTGCAAAACGATAACCCAATATGAGCATCATTGATCCGCTTGTTAACTCACTTCCTCTCTTGATCTTTGCGCTCTGGAGTGAGGTGTTTCAGCAGCTGAGCCTGTGAAGGCCCCGGAGGCGACCATGTTCCATCTCTTCCTCAGAGTGCTGGTGTTGACCCGTCTTCACCCGTCGCCTCGCAGCACCTGGCTGCCAACCTAACTCCTCGCTCCTCGCTCTCTTCACACATCTCTGTCTTCCAGCGCCTGGCCGGGAGAAAGGTAAACATGGCGTGTTTTCCAGGATGCATTTATTTATTTTTTTTGACTGTGTGCTTGATTACTTTTGGGCAAATATTTGGAGAAAAAGAAAAACAAACATCCGTAGATTCAGTTTGTTCAGTTGTTGTTTTTCCTGTGAGGGATGTGAGGCAGACCAGACTGTAATGGTCTGTGATGCTGTGAATAATAACTTGCAAGTCTTCATTTCCTCTTGTGCGTTCTCATTACGATACTGAAAGAATTAATGCTCCTCAAATATTTTAAATGAGTTAACTTAATGGTACTTCTGTCAGCATCTCAGTACGGGTTCTTGTACACCTTGCAATTTTAAAGGAATAGTTCCACATTATGGGAAACACGTTCATTTGCTTTGTGGCTAAGAGTTGGATGAGAAGATTGACTCCAGTCTCTTAAATAAATGGCTACAGTTAGCTTAGCTTAGCATAAAGACTGGAAACAGTGGGAAACAGCTAGCCTGGATCTGTCCAAAGATAACACAATTTACCTTCCATCACCTCTAAAATGTACCTTCCATCACTGATTAGCACGTGTTGATCTAGTTTGTTAAATCCGTACAAAAACTGAAGAAACAACGTGGTTTTTCCGGTCGGTTGGGCGGACTATTTCATGGCCAGGCCATGACTTCTGTTACCTCTGGACAGAGACAGACTGGCTGTTAACCTTTGTTTCCACTTCTTGTGCTATACGTGTGTTGAATGAATGTAGAGATAATATGAAAGCACACTAACCTAGTTCTATTTCCCTTTTTTTCTAGGTCCTTGTGTAAAATGTCCTATGCACACCACAAGCTGCTCACCTGGAGCTTACCTCACCTCGTCCTTCTACCGCTGACCTACCTCTTGCTCTTGGCGTCTCCCACAGGTAAAACAAACCGTCACCCTGTCCACAACCGGCAAACCCACAGCTGCTGACAGAGAACCGATAAGACATCGCACAACTGTGCCTCATCTCAGCGCTCATCTGCTCTGTAAATTCACACGCCTTTGATTACTCGGGGCCGGGCTTCATCCTCCTCAGTATGTGATACTGAGTGATAGAGGACAGATGGCACCCCCACTGTGTGTTTGTATGTGTGCCTTCTTTCTGATGCCACTCCGCTCAGTGGGTTACAATGTGAAGCGGGACAATAGGGGCTCTGTGAGTGGACATTGTTTGTGTGTTGAGGGGTGGAGGACAGAAGAAGATTGGAGAAGGGGCGGGATGTCTAAACAGAGGCCGACTGGTCCTTTCTCAAACAAACTATGCTGCTTTTGTGTGTGTGTTTTTGGAAGACCTGTTTTTTTTTTTTTCTCCAGACTTGAGTTACTTACACTAATACCCCATAAAGTCAACATTGTTGCCATGGTAGCAACAGCTACGGATATAGCACTGTCTGAGACGATGAACTGTGTTTTTCAGTTTTTGTTTTGAGATCACTGTTAGCTCGATCGTGTCTTTAACAGATCTAGAATATTGTTGCTACTCTGTTTTACCAGTGTCGAAATGCAGGTATTACATTTTTTTTATTCTTTTTGATTTTCATGAATTTAAGCTCTTTTTTTTCCCCACATTATTTGCTGCTGCCATTTTTCAGATTATAGCTATTCAATGTATTTGCATTCTGAATTACCTCTCTATGTATGTATCGTTCGTGGCAGAGTCCGCCTTTCCTGCGCAGGATCCACATTGCTGAGCTGACAACGCACGTAATCCAGTGTTACTGTCTGCGATTTAATCTCACTGATATCAGCCTCTCTGACGATTAGATCTGCTTCCCTGTGTCAGCCATTCGGAACCGCACGACAAAAAGCAAACAGTGTTCTTTCTCATTGCAACTGCAGTTTTTGTAATTCAGAGAGTGACTCAGCAGTTTCCCGCCGACCTGGACTGTTGTTCAAGGCTACTTTGGCTTCTGTGTCTGTGTGGACACGGTGAAATATAACCTCCCTGTTCTCCCCGTTGTTACTTTTACAGTCTGTGTTTATTGTAACTCGCTACACACTGACTTTCTTGTCTTGTGCTATGAATGGATTTAATTTAGCTTTTTCAACACTGCAAAAGCTTGAAGAAGAATATAGTTTTATTACCCAGAGCAATGCTCTTGGAGAGTAACACACACATGCATAGGTGCAGCAAACTGTACCAGCTCACCGCACTGCTGATATGGGTCTGATGTGGTCTGGCTCAGATGGTGGAGTTTCGTGCGTACTGCGCACTGTGCTTTGGGTTTTAATCAGTGTCTTGTTTTGTCAGGGAACAGCCTCACTTCCTCTCTCTGCTGTTGACTTGGCTGGCTGCTCAATTTGCGCCCGCATGTCTGCCTTTCTGAGAAAATGTCCAGTCAAAGCCTGATCCCAGAAAAGTCTCACTGTGGGTTTCACTTTGCCCGTTTGCCTGTGACAATGCCAAGAGCACCCAACAAGCCAACAATGCCCTGATTGATATCAACAAGTGAAATCTTGAAAAAGCCTGGGAAGCGCTGCCCGGTGGCGGATCATGATGTCTCCTTTGGCAGATCCTTTTGATCAAACTACACGATAAACAAAACTCTTTCTAGAATGTCTCTTCCAGGAAGCCAACTGTTATCCTCCCCTTCACCGCCTATTTCATAACCAGCTTCCATCCCTTTCTTTTAACTATGACCATGTTGCGAAAGGGCTCTCGCAGTGACTTTAAGTTTTCAGCATCAGTACACGATCGCTTTCTCTTTCCCTCTGTCTCCGTTCCAGGTGTGTCAGCAAATCTCTGCCGGGTGACCGGCGGGTTGCTGGGGATCCACTGGAGCAGCGTCATCACCCTGGGTTGGAACTCTCTGGCCAAGGGGAGAGGCGGGGCGACATGTTGGGAGTCCTGCTGCCTGAATCCGAGCTGCAACGCCGTGTGGAGCCTCGGTGGACAATGCGTGCTGCTTCACTGCACGCGGAGTACGGGCTGCCCAATCACCTTCCTGCCCCAGCCCCACCAGGAGTCCATCGGCCTCCTTCAGCTGCTCTCAAAGGTATAGAGAGCACTTGCATTGGATGGTATCGGCAGAGTTGTGTGTTTGTACACTAATATATCAAACATTTTTCCTGTCACTTTACTTTAAGAGTCCCGTCATCACAGCAAGACGTAGAAGAGCTGGTCCCGCACAGCAGGTGGGAAAACCAACCAGCACGGTAAATTCACAGGATATTGCTCATTTTTTAAACTTTATGTTGATCTTGTTTTCTTGAAGCAGCCAATTTTTGTTCCCCTTTCTTTGTCGTTCTTCCTTAAATGCTGCCCACCCTCATTCTTGCAATCACACTAATCGGTGGTAGATTCAGGGAGTGTACAAATAAAAAAACCTGCAAGTATGAAGGATTTGTCTCCTTGACGGTTCCCCAAATTCTGCCTCAAATCTGCTCTTTGCTTTTTGGCTCATTCGAACCTTCAATCTTTAACTGTTTCTACAGGAAAACCCCAAAGTGGAAACGGCTGACCCAACTCCGACAGCACCCAGCACCGTCGCGCTGCTTCAAACCGCCCAAAAGAACCAGGGCCAGCAAGCCAACGGGAGTGCAGACGTCGCTCCAGCTCCATCAAAGCAGAACTCAACGGACACCGTCGATTCTGCCGCGTCTTCCAACAGCAGTGATGTCGGCACACCCGCGACGCCTGCAACTGCAATCATCACGACGCCAACGCAGGCCGGTAAGGAAGCTGCTGTCTGCAGCAGTCGGTGTCGCCTATTTTCAGCCCGTTCAGCAATATGTCTTGTCTTCATTTATTAATTACGAACTGCTGAATAATTAATGTAGCAGCACTGTGGCTTCTGCAGCCTTGGAGGGAGATTTCACACGACTCAAGTCCTGTCTTGACTAAAATTGGTTCATTACATCCTCGTCCGTTTTTTAAGCGTGCACTTTTCTGTCACACGCACACAATTTGCAAATAGGCCGTCTTTGTTTTTGCTTGAGCCAATGTTGGATGAAATTAAGACGTACTTTGCCCACAAATGTACTGGCAGACTGCCCAGATGTTATTTTTCCAGATGAAAGCAACATGTGCTGCGGGTGTGACGACAGATAAGCAATCGGAATGTGCCGAGTCATGCCGTGCTTCTACAAACATGAATAATTCGAATGAGCCGTTTCTCCTTCCTGAAGGACAATACAGCGATTAAACTGACAATCATTCACCAAAAGACGAAACAGTGCGTGTCATTACAGATTCAATAGTTTTAGCCTTTTCAACAAGCAATATTGTTACAAAGGCAAACCAAAACAAGATGAGCTGGTTTGAATGGAAAGCTGAACGAAGGCCAGATGCATTTCATGAGAAGCTTAGACTTGTATAATCAGCAGGAGCTCACTATGCCGAAGGGGAACATCTCTCATTCCCAGTTAGATTGAAAGGGAACGTGATTATACACATTGTGATCAGTTTACCAGTCATGTGGAGGAGCACTCTGCCTGTGTGAACAGTCATTACATCTCTTGTGGCTCTGAAGGGAGTTTTGTCAAGTCTGAGAAAATAACCCAGACGATGCAATAAGTGGACTGGATGACATACGGCTGCTGTTTACAGGGAAAGGAGGGTTTGGTGAATATAAAACGCAAGGAGTTGCATCATGTAGCATTTTTGCAGCTTGATCCATACTAGGGACTACAAGTGAGGGTATGTCGGCCTCTGCTGCATACATTTTTTGTTTGCATTGTTTGTATTTTTCTAGATGCATAGCGGTAAAAGTGAAGATACCACGTACGGATGTGCTGAAAGACTGTATTACATCTCGCTGTAAATACTGTTGCACATCATTTCTCCGACCGCAGCCCCCTCACCCACTTAGACCCCCAAGTACATGCATCTGTGAGACCTGTTTTAATTTGTCTACCCAATAGATCATAATGACGTGATCATTTCATCTGTTACTATACACTTTATGTGTAAATGGACCCCAGGCGGTGTTATTTATTCCTCTCCTGTTGAATACTCTGCTCTCTGAGATGTTTGTGTCTGTCGCTTGTACTTCAAACCATCTGATCCTGTTATTTTTCCACGACAGTGAGGGAGCTGGTGGTGTCAGCAGGAGAGAGTGTGGAGGTCACGTTGCCCCGCAACGAGGTCGAGCTCAACGCCTTTGTGGTCTCAACGCCCCCACCAGGTGAAATCATGGAAATATTCGACAAACTGTTGAAGTTCATCACCTGCAGAAATGTCATTAATATGTAGCATAATTGTATTACACAATTTGACTTCAATGTATTCTAATTGCAGACTGGGTGTGGTTTAGCAGGTTGTGATATTTGTGTTGTTCAGCAATGGAGCAATGACGTAAAACCTGTTTGTGTTACTAAGTTGCCATCAGCTTCACACTGAACACTCGCCAGAGTATTCCAAATCCAGACTGGAAAAAGGAAGATTACACAGTTACCAAGAGGGTTGCACGTCATCGTTCTCTTGATCCCTTCTCGACACGCTCCGACGATCCCAAAAATCTCTCATCTGGAAATGATCCTTATCTGATAGGTTGTAATTAAATGCACAAGCAGTTTTGTTTATCGTTGCTGTTTCTTTACAGGGAAAACCTATGCATTTGACTGGCGTCTGATAACTCATCCCAAAGATTACAGTGGGGTGATGGAAGGGAAGCGCAGCCAGACACTAAAACTCAGCAAGGTACCGATCACAACTTATTCACACACACAACATATTCATGTCCTGCTAAAAATAGCATGCAGCTGGAGCTCTACTGAATGTGTAAACAGAAGGTTTCAGTTGTGTGGAAAGGACACGGATCGTCTCAAAAAAGATCACTTCCTCTTCCTGCTTGCTTGACTTCCTCTCTCTCTCTCTCTCTCTCTCTCTCTCGCTCTCTCTCCCCCAGCTGACTGTGGGCCTGTATGAGTTTGAGGTGATTGTGGACGGGGAGGGGGCTCATGGAGAAGGTTACGTCAATGTCACAGTCAAGCCAGGTGAGGTCGAACATGTCAAACCTCGTTCATATTGTGTCAGTCTCAGAAGTTGTTGGGGGGGGGGTGTTTGTGTCCCATTTCAAAACTAACCAAGGTCGGTCCCAAGATCTGGGCCACTTTCATATCTGGTCCTATATCCGATCACTGGCCGTACGACCGCTGTGAGAACGGTCATCTCGACATGAATGCGTGTGTGTCTGTCCACATTACACTTAACTATGCAGACGCAGATCACTCACCATACAGTGATGGAGCCGTTCTACAGAAGACGTATCTCTCTCCACAGAACTGAGCGGCAGTGCGTCATTGCTTATCAGACACTGATAACTGACCAAAAATACTTTTTCTCTATTGCCGAGTTCTTCTGCTACGTTGGGTGTCATGTTTCGCTCAGTAGAACTCAGATTTGAAACATCAGCAGTTATAAAAGACGGGGGAAACCCAGATCTGTTAAATTGAGCAGTATCTGGACTCCAACCGCTCCAGTGTGTGTTATCGGACCAATGAGCCGGTCAAGCGGCAGTCCCCCATGTGTGTTACGTTAATGGTTGCATGCGAGGCATTTCAGGGCAGAAGTCCGTTCAGATATGAGTCACTTCAAACATGGATGTGAACAGTTCATGAATTTTTTTTCCTTATCTGACTCGAGGGCCGAAGGACCGAGAGTCATATGCTGTACGGATTGTAAAACCCTGTGAGGCAAATTTGTGATTTGCAAAATCACAATGACATAAGGCAAACATGGGAAAGCATATGCAAAGCAAAACCGTCACAGGTGGCTCACACACACAAGAACGATTGAAATGTGACATTGTTATTTTAACCAGGGCCTGCATGTAGGTATCTGTGCGGTGCTTTCTTTTATGGATATTTGCAGATTGGTAATAACGGTGTCCAATAGTCCACATGCTGATTCTAATAAGATAATTAATATTATAGTGTGTGGCTCCTCTGCTGCAGTAGGCGTCCAGAGGGGCATGACTAACGTCGGATGGTATTGTCTTCCCTAAGTGTCGGATGTGAATGATCTGGAATCGGTCCACAGGTCTGCCTCATGTTGGTTAAATAAAGGTTACTGCAGCCTGCCTCAGTCCCACACGGCTCCAGTAGAGCAACTTCATTTCTTGCTTTCCACCTGACAGAGCCGCGGGTAAACAAGCCTCCTGTTGCCGTAGTTTCCCCAAAGTTCCAGGAGATCTCCTTGCCAACCAGCTCCACGGTCATCGACGGCAGCCGTGAGTGTCCCACACGGCGCACACAAACATATTAACCAGCAGCTAGAGAGAGAGAGAGAGCTTGTAGGTAGAAGGTTTCCCGTTGCAACATTTAATACATACGCCTCCTCCCCCTGTGTCCTCCTACCTTTTCTCCTCCTCACAGAGAGCACCGACGATGACAAGGTGGTGGCTTGGCACTGGGAAGACGGTAAAGGTCCCCTGTGGGGGGAGAAAGTCTCCACTGACAGCCCCGTCCTCACCCTCACCAACCTGGTGCCCGGGAACTACACATTCATGTACAGACGGCCTTGACATTGTTTAAACTTTACGAGGTCCAAAAGTTTCTCGTGTGTTTTTTTTTAGATAAACATCCGCTCAAGAATTTACAAAGATAAATACGTAGATAATAATAATAAGACATTTCTGTCAGGGTTTTTCATGCTGGGCCGCTTTTCTTTTCTCACATGTCTGTCAGTATATCTTTAAAAGCAGAAGCACAGCCGACTTAAAGACGCGTGTTTTTATTTAAGTCACGTGTGTAGTTATTAGTTTTTTGTTTGCTATACAGTTTTACTATTTAACCTAATGGATGTTCTTTCTCAGTTTGACAGTGACGGACTCAGACGGAGCCACAAACTCGACACAGGCCACCCTCTTGGTCAACAAAGCCAAGGACTACCGGCCTGTGGCCAACGCCGGCCCGAACCAGGTCAGAAGTTCTTTCCATCGTCATGGATCTGTCTTTTTAAAGCACCAAACCAACGTGTTTTTTTTTTTGTACTCTTATGAATCTGAAGTAGCTTACTTAAACTTGAAAAATGTAAAGATGTCAAAATGCATTTTTTTTTCAACCAAAGCAGTACCTTCCCGGTAACCAATTGCTGGTCTTTCCTCTTACTTCATCCAGGTCATCCAGTTGCCGCGCAACTCCATCACTCTGTACGGCAACCAAAGCACCGACGACCACGACTCCCTGTCCTACGAGTGGTCACTCAGCCCTGAGAGCAAAGACAAGGTGGTGGAGATGCAGGTGAGATACTGGCGGAGTACGCATATTATTAACTCCCATGTTACTTCAGTTTTCTGTTCTCCGGATAAACGAATCGTGGCTGACAGCGGCATCTTTTTGTGCTCTTTCAGGGCGTACGGACGCCGATCTTGCAGCTGTCGGCTATGCAGGAGGGAGACTACACCCTCCAGCTGACTGTGACGGACTCCTCCGGACAGCAGGAAACGGCGCAGGTCACCGTCATTGTGCAGCCAGGTAAACAGCTGGAAAGCAAGAAAAGAGCTCCTGTTTATGCCACCTCAGCACTTTTGAATATTGTCTTCATTGAAACGTTGAGAAATATATTTGGTTGTTCAGCTGCTGAGGACATTAATTACAGTTCCCTACAACTGTTACTCTTCTCTTACTTAATGTGACAGTCATTAACTCTTCTCTTTAAGCCTATTTGTTCAGCTGTGTGCAGTTAAGCTCTGGGTAAAGACAGACTAGTTAAACTCCTTATCTCAACGGTCCTCCTGCTCTCAATATGCCGTCTGTACCAGCTCCTGTTTGCTCTCCCTCTCTTCCACAGGTTACATACAAATATACACATCAAGTGTGAAGAGCATACTAAGCATCAGTACATAACGTAGCTTTATACATGGCCCACATAATGTGTGAAGCTGAGGTCAGTACTTAAGCTGCTGCGAGGGAATTCGATTTGCTTACGCTTTGGTCAATAGCATTTTGCCCTGGTGAATAGGATAAGCATGTACAGTTGACCTGATAAGCACCTGGTGTGAACTGTAAAATGCGAACACACACACTGGCCTGGCGCTCTTGTAGAGTTTGAACAGGAACTGTTGCGTGAACTCGCATCCACCTGCAAGGTGAGACTATGTCAACCATTTGAGTAATGATCTGTGAAAGAAACACTTTGACATTTTGTTTTTATATTATTTATGTCTGTGGGTTTTTTTTCTGGGATATTTGTTGTTTGTGTTTTTTAAGATGGAATTATCTTTTTCAACAATACATTCTCACTTTTGATTGAAATATTTCCGAAGACTTATTCGAGCCGTTGTAGGTCGGTGTTTGTCAAGGAACCGCATCTAGTCACTTTGCAAGGTTGGATAAACGTCATCGCACCACAGTCGCCAACATTAAACACTGCAGTAACACGAGCCGCAAAATATATGAATAATATCATTATTTATTTATCGTCATCAAAGAACACAGAAGGAACAGGAAAGGAAATGCGTACCGGTATATGTATCTTCCAGGACCTACACTTGGCCAGGGGCCAATTTACCATAAGAACACTACTCTAAGAGCAAGAGTTTTTCTCGTAAATTGATGACTTCATAATCTCAGAAAATATTTAATGAATTTATCGTGAATTAGTGAGGGTTTTTTCTCGTGAATTTGCCACTTTAATCCAGGGAATATCTGTACATTTACGACGTTAATCTTGGAAATTCTGAGTATTTTCTTGGAATACTACCCGACTCATTTGACTCTGTAATAGTTGGAATGCTGTTAAGCATTCCAACTATTGTTATCCTGTTTCTTTATTCCACTATTTCTTCCGTCCCCCGTTTGCGTCGCAACGCTTCTTCTTCTTCTTCATTTTTTAAGCTACAGAAACCGTTCAACTATCAAAATGTTCAGCTCCTTCAGCTCATCTCTGCTAGGACTATTTCTAACCTTTAAACTTTTTGAATTATTAAGCTTTTAGCAACTTTTTTTTGAATGGGTTTCTATGGAGAAGATTTTCAAACTTCTTCAACTTTCAAATCCTTCAACTTCCTCATACTTTCAGCTACAGACACCATTTCAACTTTCAAATGTTGAGAAAACCCTCAACTATTGCCAACATGATTCAGCTTTTTGATATCTTTTAAACTTTTTGAACTGCAGCAATTTAACTTTTATGATTTTTCAGCCCTTTTCTGACTTTATAATGGGTGTGTATTGCGCAGCTTAGAGTGCGTGATGTCACCGCTAGAGTGAAGAGCAGCTTGAGATTCTTGTGAAAAAAACATTTGTATTTTGCAAGTGTCCACAATCTTCACTCTTCATGCATAATTTCTGGATGTAGAAGTAGCTAATATTGTCCATGTCGTAGAAAAATTACTGTGGAATCCCACAGATTTCCACATTTGACACGGAAGCCGTTAATTGAGAGGAAAACCAACTTTCTGCTCCATAGAGCAGACCAATGTTAAATTTTGCTTCAAAAACATCTTCCACAGAACACGGTACCCCATTTCTAGATCACCAGTTAAGCCACATTCTTTCTTCTCTCTCTCTCTCTCTCACAAATTCTTTCTTCTCTCTCTCTCTCACAAATTCTTTCTTCTCTCTCTCTCTCACAAATTCTTTCTTCTCTCTCTCTCACACAAATTCTTTCTTCTCTCTCTCTCACAAATTCTTTCCTCTCTCTCTCACAAATTCTTTCCTCTCTCTCTCACAAATTCTTTCCTCTCTCTCTCACAAATTCTTTCCTCTCTCTCTCACAAATTCTTTCCTCTCTCTCTCACAAATTCTTTCTTCTCTCTCTCTCTCACAAATTCTTTCTTCTCTCTCTCTCTCACAAATTCTTTCTTCTCTCTCTCTCTCACAAATTCTTTCTTCTCTCTCTCTCTCACAAATTCTTTCTTCTCTCTCTCTCAAATTCTTTCTTCTCTCTCTCTCTGTCTATGTCTCTCTCTCATACAGTCATTCAGGTCTTAGAGACTTTTAGAGGACCCCCCCCCCCCCACACACACACACCCCATTTCAAAATAAAAGCCCCAAAGAGTGAATTCTAATTGAAATGCTTGTGATGAAGCCAGGCATTTAATAACCTCTGTTTATGTGTGTCAGACATTATGATTATGTCTCCTCTCCTCTCCCCCTCCCTCCCCCACCCAGTCTTACCCTTTCAAAATAAAAGCCTCATGGATTAACTGTATTTAAATGTTTCGCTCAAAATTAGGCTTTTTTGTTGAAATAATGAATGCTCTTACTAATACTGCGACAACTACTACTATTGCTAATATTTCTAGTATTACCACTACTACAACTTTTGCTGTTGCTACTATTACTACTACTGCTACTGCCATTACTGCTACCATAAATATTATTACTACCACTACTGCTATTACTACTGATACCACAACTGCTAATACTGCTATTCCTGCTACTACCAGTACTAATAACCAGTACTAATACTACTACAGCTATTAGTACGACTGCTGATACTACTACTTCTACTACTTCTTCTAATTACAAATACTTCGACGACAACTTCTACTGCTACTACAAATATCACTACTGCTACAACTAGTACTTATTCAAATGCTACTCATACTTATACTGCGAATAATACTTCTACTACTACTACAACAAATATCACTACTGCTGGAATTCTTTTAAGCTACAGAAACCGTTCGAATATCAAAATGTTCAGCTCTTTCAGGAGAGGGGTGATATAACTTCATATTTGTAATCTTTCAACTTTTTGAATTATTCAGCTTTTTGCAATTTTTTTTAAATTGGATATCTATTTTCAGCAATGTTTTTGAGATTCATTTCAGCTTTCAGCATTCCAACGCATTTTCAGCAGGAAATGCATTTTCTAGTTACTATTGATTTTTACCCACAATGGCCCTAATACGTCATCGTTAACATTGGTCCATATGCAAAACCATTGAGTTGCACTGTTGATGGAGGAGGATGTGCTTTGTCGGCTTGCATTAGTGATGGAAGAAGTACGTCATTGGTTTTCATTGAAGCATTTAAGGACAACCGGACACTTTTGACAGCCATTATCCCACTTACTACTGTATCTGTCATGTGGGTTGTACGATGGAGGTGTGTTTTTAATTTCATCTCACTCTCCGTCCTCCAGAAAACAATAAGCCACCAGTAGCAGATGCAGGACCGGAGAAAGAGCTGACGCTGCCTGTTGACCGAACCACGCTGGATGGCAGTAAGAGCAGCGACGACCAGAAGATTGTCTCCTTCCACTGGAAGCAATCCAAGTGAGTCAGACGCCCTTATGCACATAATTGCGCAGGCAGTTTGCATCGGCTGTGGGCTCCTAGTCGATGCAATAACTGAAACCTAGTCATTCAAATGTATTGTATGTATCCAAATGTACAAAAGAAACTGATTTCAAAACAAACTCTGCTACAGTGTCATCACGGTTTATCCGTCCTGCGGTACATTCTCTTCCTCACTCCTCCGTCCCGTTTCTGTCCATCTGTCCCTCCACCAGGGGTCCTGACGGTGTGAAGGTTGAGAATGCAGACACCGCCGTTGCCACAGTGACGGGTCTTGAGGTCGGCACGTACGAGTTCACCCTGACCGTAGCTGATGAGAGGAAGCTGCAGAGTAGCCACGCTGTGACGGTCATCGTCAGAGAAGGTCAGGAGATTGAAATACATAGTTAGCTGAGCTTCCAGTCGGACTGGTGGGAATTATATTAATTTATAAATAAGGAGGCATTGTAGATAGAGGTTCTTGTTCAGAAATACTGTACAACACACATACTGATCCTATAGACACATGATTATAAACACTTACTCACACAATCAGATGTCCATTATCACACATAGTTACATACACCCACAAACTCGCTGATAATAATTCAAAGCATGTTAACAGCCACAATAAGAACAGTCTTAAATCCATCTATTATTCATATCGTAATCCCGTTATTGTGTCTGAATTCGTGCATAATATTTTTTCCCGGTAGAACTGGACCAGCCGCCAGTGGCTCACGTTGTGTCGAGTCCACCCATCGCTCTGCCTGTCAGGACCGGCACTCTCGATGGATCTCACTCCACTGACGACAAAGGTGGAGTCGGCTACCTGTGGACCAGAGATGACAGCAGTCCTGCTGCGGGGGTGAGACTTGGCCTTTGACTGAATTTCACAAACGAGTGGACGGAATATAAAACTAGAGAAAATTCCACCTTAGAAAGACCTTACAACACATTCAAACAGAAACATTGTTACACTTCTTTGTGTCTTTGTTCTAGGAAGTACTGAACAACTCTGACCACCAGGCGGTGCTGTTTCTGGGAAACCTGGTGCAGGGGAAGTACAGGTTCACCCTGACTGTAACGGACAGTAAGGGACAGACCAGCACTGACAGCGGCACAGTGGAGGTCAAACCAGGTGAAGTGGAAAAACACAGAGAACACTGTTCTATTACTCTTTCTATATTATTGTGTTTGCTCTGTCCACTGCCATATACTGAACATGTTCAAAGTAGGTACATCATAAGGTACATTACAGCATTTCGTCACGGCCCTCTTAGGAGGATTTGGAGTTTATTTTTTCCATGCAAATGTTTTCCACACAGCAAGAGACTCAACAACCAGCATCAGAAGGTTGAGCAGGTCAGTGTGCAGCATACGGTGCACGGACACAAACGCAGCCAGAAGCTAATCCGTCACTTGGGGCTCTGGCCTCTTTCCCAGACTGCAGAGTGTCAGACCTGCAATCAGTCTCCTGTTTTCTCTTATTTGCGTTAATCTTACCTTTTTTTTTCTCTCTCTCTCTGTTTATCAGACCAATGGGAGCGTGACCTGGTGGAGTTGGTGCTGGAGGTCTCTGTCTCCCAGGTGTCCCACCGTCAGCGAGACATGCTGCTGCGCCAGGTGGGCGTTTTACTGGGCGTGCTCGACAGCGACATCACCGTGCGAGAGATCAGTGCGTTTAATGAGCACAGGTACTGCACCTTTTCTGATGCTTGACTTTAAGTTTTGTTTCTGGCCTGAAATCCCTTGATTTTTGTAAAAAACAAACAAACACTGGCAATGAAACTCATAGCTATAAACGCTGGAATAAGAGTTTGGCTCGATTAGTGGACATCACTATGTCGGTAAGAAAGCGTTTTTCTCTATTTCCTGCCTCTTCAGTACTCGTCTGATCTTCCTGGTGTCGGGCGGTCCGGGGCGTCCTCCTCTGTCAGGCCGCAGCGTTGCACTTAGCCTCGGCAACAAACTGCGCAAACAGAAGAATGACTTTCTGATCTACAAGGCCCGACGAGTGGATACAGTCAGTGAGTACTTGGCAAATATAGTTTGTAAGAAACACACACAACAATGAAAAAGGAGTATTGAGAATGATGAATGTATGTTGTAAGCAGAATTAAGTCCTACTTGTTCACCGTTCTCTCATCCAATGCCCCCGTTTATGTTCTATGATACGCACGAGTTATGCAGTTGCTCCTTAGTTCTCTGTTTCCTTATAGATAGAAGATAGTCTACCACTCTTGGGATATTAACGCTTTAGTTTATGTGACTGTACACTCTGCTGTGCCGCTCTCCTTCCTCAGTCTGCCAGATGAACTGCTCGAGTCACGGCGAGTGCGACACGTTCACACGCCGCTGTGTCTGCCAGCCGTTCTGGATGGAGAACTTCATCAGAGCTCAGCTTGGAGATGCAGAGAGCAATTGCGGTGAGATGAGATGAATCTTAGTTGAATAATTTTCGCTTGGTGCATCAGACAAACACTGCGATTGAGCTCATAAGACTTTAATCTCCTTCATGTTCTATGTATTCCGTGACTTGGTAATGACAAACTTTGCTTTTGAGTCAAACAAATGTTTATTTTTCAGAGTGGAGCATCCTCTATGTGACTATAGCATCCTTCATGATCGTGGTTGCTATTGCGACATTTGTCTGGGGGATGGTGTGTTGCTGCAACAGGTGAGCTAAACGCTGAGGACACATTCACTAAATTCATCATTTCCGTTCTCTTGCGACCGTGTTTTACCCACTTCTTATAACTACTGATTGATACAAAAATAGAGCCATGGGGATAGTAAACAACGTAGGAACACAAAAACACACTGTTTTTAAAGTCACACGCTGTCACTACACAAGTTATGTACGAGGAAGCAAGAAATAAGTTACTTCCTGGCAACATACGGAACATGTTCTCAGATGGAGACGGAGGTTAAAACCTAGAAGGTCTCAGTCCTGAGGTTGTCACTCTCAGGACTGAGACGATTGTTGATGTTGCGGTCGTTATTGCTTTTTTGTGTTTTATAAAATAAGAACCTTATTTATGTGTATATGTGATAAACGTTGAGTTCATCATTAAGTTATTTAAGTTATAGAAAGGGGCAGGACCTTCTGCCTACTCCTTTTCGAACATTATTGTTATTTATTTATTTAGAATTTGCTGTATATTTTTTACTGTTTCTATTGGTGGTTCTTGATTTCTTTTCTTATGTTAAATGTTCAAAATAGTTTTTATTTTATCTAATCTAATGATATTTGGTGTGTTTCTTTTTTTTTTCCTGGAAGGCGTAAGAGCAAAGTGCGCAGAAGCAAAAGCAGGTATAGAATGCTGGAAGCTGATGAGCGAGACAGTCTGGAGCTACAACCACCTAGAGCTGGTAAGACTCTCACTCACTCACTCACTCACTCACTCACTCACTCACTCACTCACTCACAAACTATCACCACCACTCATGTAGTTCACGAAATGAAGTATTCTGCTTTGATACAGCATCAATTTGACATCCTTTCGTTTCCTTCTGTCCTCCTTCCCCTCCACCACCTGCCTCCTGCCAGCCCGCATGAAGCCGGTGCCCGCTCCCACCTCCTCCGCCCTCATGCACTCAGACTCTGACCTGGACAGTGAGGACGGGCAGGGCGGGGTCCTGTGGACGGAGCAGGAGCGCGGGCATCTCCTGCGGCCCCAGAACGGCTCCCTGAGGAACGGCCAGGGGCCCGTGAGGGGCAAGAAGCAAAGAGAAGAGCTGCTATAGCAAGAGAGGAGGGGGGAGAACACCCCTCGTCCAGCCGTCACCCCCCCCCCCCCCCCTGTTCCTCACTCTTCCTGTTTCGCTTTTGTTGTTCGTCAACACAGAAACCTCACACCTCTCATCCATGAAGACAGACTGTGTGATACCTGGATTAAGGAAGGGAAAGAGGAGCAACATGTTGTCCTACTGTCACAAAAGAAAAACAAAAAACCCACCACTGTACTGACATTTCCCTGCTCCCACACTGAGCCACTATGGAAGGAAAACAAGCTACCATTTCACTGAGAAATAGGGGTGAGCACTGTCTTTTGAATGCTGTGAAAATCTAACATTGTACCCCTGTTATTTAACACGGCGACATAGAGAATGTATTGTCACCCCTCTAACTGATGGCTCACGAAGTAGCCTGAGTGATACCTGACTATCTTGATTGATAAAAAACAAAACTGCTTCGATGACACGAAAACCAGCCACTTGACACGCTCACACCTTGCCTCTTGTAGACACGCATGTATGCACACAAAGATGTCCTATTCACACTGCTCCAGGTCCACTTGATGCTACCAAACTGCCATGTAAGCGCCCACGGCTAACTCTGCACTGATTGTTTTTGTTCGTGGCCAACATGGTGACTCGTCTGAAAGAAAAAACGCAACCAAAATAAGAGCCAAGGACAGCAATGGACCCTCCTACAAATAGAAAAAAACATGTGCATGAAGAGATCGCCTGCATGTTTGTATGTCGGGTGTATGTGTGGATTTATTCTGGCTGATGTGTCAAAAGATGTTTCTTCGGAGCAGTTTGTATGCTTTTATTTCTATTAACACACGGTCAGAGGCAGAAGAGCCTTTAAAAAACAACACTGTGCTTTTATTCTGAAGGTTTCTCTGTGGATGAGGTCGCTGGGACAAACACTGGAATACACAACGTTAATGAGTTTGGTCTCGACGGACGGAGAAGATGACGAGGAGATGTTCACAACAAATGGGACTGCTTCCTCACTCACCTCAATCTTCATTAATGTAACGACTCCTTGAACCATGAAGACCGCTTAGTTTTTTTTTAAGTTTTTATTTTTTTAACCTCAAGGCTGTGATTAGATGTTGATGCACTTTGATTTCATGTCTGTCAGTTTCAGTCTTATTTTCTGTCATCTTGGTTGAAAAAGGGAGATCTGTGATGGTTAGAATTTGGGAAAAAATAACAACTTGACTGCATTCAAAATGTATCAAATATTTAGTTTCCTTGGCTTTAAAGATGAAAGGAAAGGTTATACTTGAGCCAACATGAATGCAGTTCAGGTCCAGAGGCGCCTCAGTAATTTAAACCTACCTGTTTCACAGAAATATGCATGAAAAATTTGACATTAAAACAAGCATCGCTCAACTTTAATTGGTGAGTTGTGCGTCCAGAATGACCTGAAACTGTGTTTAACAAACAAACTTCCCACAAATAAGATATGAGCAGAAGGTTAATCTGAGGGGGGAACACAGAAGATCTTCCATCTCCTGTGTGTCTGTGGTAGTGATCGGTGTTTCTGCACTCAGTGAACTTTAACTAAATGACTTCCATTGCTTTTGAAACTGACCTACATGTTGAGTCACTTTTATCTTTTGTTTTCGTTTTTCCTGCTGAATGTTCAAAGGGCTGTTGATTCACTTTAACTTGTGCTCTGTGTGGATTAGCAGTCGGTTAGATTGTTTTGCAAGAACTGTCTTATTTTGTACTGTTAAGTCCTCTCATGCTGATGGCTGTTCTGCTGCACTAGTTTGGTGCACATCAGGCCAGGGCAGAGATATTTAAACAAATCGTTTTTTGTCTTTTTGCCAATTTGTGTGAGGCAAACTAAAATCAAGTGCACCCAATAAGTAATGTCATATTCTTATGTTTTTGCACATCATAGGAGATGACTTTTGGAGTAATTGCCAAGTTTTTACTCTCATTCCGAAGATAATTCTTAACCTATTTGACCCAATTCAGCAGTTGTGGCCTTAACAGTCTCCAGGCCTCGACTGTCTACGATGGTTTGTGTGTTACTGCGCCTCTATGCACGTGCACCACCTTCAATATTTTCTCCATTCTGCTCACACTGTCAGGGCAGTGTAGTGTACGATACAAACAAACTTCCTCGGCTGCACAGTACACACCGGCTAATACCCTGCTAGCTGATACCACCCATTGACCCAGATCATTTGAATATTGGAATATATTGACAGTTTACTTGATTGTAATAGTAATAATTCAGTGCAGAATAAATGCATTTTTGGCATGGAAAGCCGTATTAATCATGCTTGGTTGCAGGTTTGCACTGTTACATGCATATGTTCTGTATATGTGACAGTTTTTTTTTAACATTACATTCATGTACAAAAAAAGATGCAGTGCCTGAAACTACTTGGGACTTTAGGCATAAGCATCCTTAAACGAGGGGTCGAGGACCGCCCAGCAAACATGACACCAAGATGCTCCCTATAGTAATTATGCAAACAGCACATGCCTGTAGATGGATGTACAGTATTTGTGATTATTTTTCCCCTTTATGTACTTTTTTAAAGGAAAATTGATACCTCAAAGACTTATATCTGCTGCATAGCCTTCTGTCATATCATGAGGAAGGAAAGCAGTAGTTTCGTCTTTTTTTCTAACATATAGCTGCCCTCTGCCTCTCACACTCCTTATATGGGAAAGGAATTAGTTGCGCGAACAAGGGCGGAAACGCGGCGCGGTGACAGCTGGGTAAATTTACCGATATACAGGAAGAAAAAGACGAAGCCCAGTCGTCTGCTCTGCAAGCCCGCACACTCCCACGGTGACATAAACGACCAAATCAGTGCTAGACCAGTTTAGCAGGTAAGTGTCATGCAGTTGTTTATGTGGGGTTTTTAGTGCGCATTTAAAGGTTTCGCTAAAGCGTGAAAAATAAGCGAAATAGAAGACAGCGCGCCGACGCTTCCTTGTTACCGCTGCATTGAACCATTCAGACACTAATGAAATCGGTGTGATGCTAACACACCCGGCTAGCCGGGCTGCTATGCTGTTAGCCGCAAAATACGACGCTTTACCGCTGACTGACATGTATTTAAATGTTTGAATAAATGTTTCCGTTCCGTTAACTTCTTTCTGTGATAAGAGACGTCGGCTCGCTGAAACGTGGAAACTTCTACTTTTTTTTTTCTTCTGCAGACTTACAATAGCGCGTGTGCGCGCGCGTGCGTGTGTGCGTGCGAATGAGAGGAAAATTAATCCAGGAAATGCCGAAAAACGACGGCAGACACTCTACAACAGTGAGGGTGAAATAACGGATCCCACTCGGGCTAACTAATATCTAATCGATATAACTGTTACATGTTTAAGCCTGACTTAATGTCTTGGTCGAACATAAACCGTAACATATCTCAGGAGTTCCGTCTCGTTATCGCCGATGGTTTTGTGACACATTGTGTAAGCCCCGCAGACTGCTTCCTCACCGAGGATGCGACCGTCTAGCACAAGATAGCGTTATTTAGGGAAACGTGTGTTTACTCAAGCTGTCAAACTGTCTCCTCTCCTTTTTGATAAAGGCTTGACTTGTAGGTGACTGTTTGTCTATTGGTGGTGGTCTACATTTACCAGGGTCACAGACTTCTGCACAACACCCACCCGGCTCTGCTCAGCTAGCTTTAGCCGAGTTAGCATCCGAGGCCGTCTGATTGGAAAAACCCAGTGATGTCATTAACACCAGCGGCTTTGAACGTGATTTGTTGGAGCCCTGAGCCCACCGAAGGAATGTTAGAGCTCACCAGCGTTGCATTGGTCGTCTTCTCTGCGACAAAGAAGATATGAACTGTGTGGTTTTGCTTTAATCCATGCAAATGGACAGACAGGCTACGCACCCTCCCTTCTTTATGTCTGAACGTCTGGCCCCCAGGCAGAGAAACCCTCACACATGCCTAACCTACTTCACTCTCCCTGCATGCGGATGGTGCTTTATTCAGAACGTTTGTGCCATATGGTTAAAAGTAGGTCTAAGAATACAGTTGACAGGGTTTTACATGTTGGAGGAAGACCAACAAGAGCTATAATGCAGAATAAGTAACTCTAGATGTCAGAAATTATAAATTCAAACTTCCTTTGGCCAGTTTTCAAAATGCAAAAGGCCGCACACGCCCTCTTGTAACACAAACTACGGATCTATACTTCGCATATCTATTATTACTTTG
The DNA here is from genome assembly GCF_949748355.1 of Melanostigma gelatinosum. Taxonomy (NCBI): domain Eukaryota; kingdom Metazoa; phylum Chordata; class Actinopteri; order Perciformes; family Zoarcidae; genus Melanostigma; species Melanostigma gelatinosum. Next base: position 6,422,190 of record NC_136650.1, on the reverse strand, counting down.
TTAGCTTATGCACATTAATCCCATTTTCTTAAATTCCACTTTAAAAGGCTGCCTTACTTTCATGCTCCTTCCCCTCTGAAGTTGCCGTTAAGCCCCAGTTTTGCCTTTTTATAGTGATTCCATCTAAGGAACATGTTATGAAAGAAAGGCATGATTCCCTGGCTTAAATTGTTGCTATCTCTGCCCTCGCGTCTCTGAAAGTTGTTTCTTCTTTTCTTGACAGTGGCATTTCCTCGATAGTCAGCACTTTGCTGGAACATATGCAGTCACTTTACTGAAGAGCACTTTATAACATGTTCTCTAGCTTCTGAACTGGTATGCAGTACATTTAGTGAAGCAAGTTGTCCATTTAGGTGCTTGTTTGTACTCTCACATAGCATACACCTTCAGGGGCCACTCCCTTCCTGTATTGCTTATGAGTCAGAAGCTGAATAAAGGAAGCATAACTCTGATACCTGCAGGTATACCGTTTAGGCTGTAGTGGCCCTGAACAATTGGGTCAAGGGTAGTAATGTTATGTGTCCGATGATCTAATTTGATCTCCACGCCTTGTGGAGAAGTTAATATACAGCATTGTCTGACTGAATGTGGCAGAAAAGGGGAAGTTGAGACATTTGGAAACTAACTGACTCGTGCTGTAAGAGCAGTACTTTGCTGGCCATCGTGAGTGATTTGCTCTTGTTTTTAAATGCGACAAGCCTCTCCTGCTCTGAGATACTGTTGATATGGCTTTAGGACTTATTTAATCTATAACCTGCTTCGACCAGTGATGCTTTAGGGCACCCTTACACAGCTTACAACATGATTAATACATCTGAGTCATATGATAAGGTTTTGCTCTCCTAACAACTTTAACCTGCCATAGCAAACATGGATCATGAACTTGATTGACTTCAATAAAGATATTAAACAATTTGATACTTGTGCTTTTTCAATACCTGAGATTTGCGAACCATACTTTCTTTTTGTTTGTTTATAACTTCTTCTGAGAAAGAGACTTTCTTTTCTCCAAGAACTTTCCCGAACACACAATTGAGTCATTTTCCATTCAAATCCAAAGATGTGTGATCCAACAATAAATAAACAAGATTCAGATTTTTGGTACTAAAAGCTTTTATTGAATGTCTGATAGTTTTTTTTTTTTTTTAATAACTATATTTGAGAACATACAAATATAACCAAGTAAAACTGTCATATTTCAGATTTTAAAGCAGGAACTATTTGATTGAGTATGAAAACAAAATTATGAATTTGACCAGACATTTCACCACCAAAAGAATATTGATGTTTGAAACCCAGCCCTACTTTTTACGTATCCAAAGTAAGTAGCAACTCATTTCTAGAGATACTCTCTTGTATTACAACCAGGAAAGAGTCTCCAGCTTCATCATCGATCACAGCCAAAGACGTTAAGCGCTCTTTCGGTCATTAGATATCTAAAGGCCTTAGTTCAGTCCCTCTGTAGTGAAAGTGACACTGTAGTGGCAGGTTTACCTCGTATGGACTCATTAGTGAGAGTGGTCTGTGTGCCTCGATTCACCGTCAGCCAGCTTTAAGTACCAGAGACTGGAGGCCCTCTCAGTCACACAGGTGAAGGCAGCGTCCGGTTACGGCCGTCTTATGTAATGCTAGCTTCTCTCATTAGTGTGTAAGTGTAGGATTATGCTGGACTTGGATTGAAGTTGGTTAATCATGTACTCAAAGGGGTTGGGATGATCAGTTTCCATGTTGGCACACATTCCCATTGTTGTTTATCACAATGTTTGCCGTCTTTCTTTCGTTCTGTAAGTGCCTCCTAAGTTTAGACTTCAGCTGCTGGCCTGAAAGCTTAAATTGATTGTGTTATGAAACATAAAAGTATCTGCAAATGCCATAGTTGGGGGAAACAGGCCAGGACTGCACTCTGCAGAGAGTCAGCAGTGACTTGTAATGATCTACATACCTCAGCAAGTCCTGACCTGCTTACCAACACACCCTTACGTCTTTTTTTCTGTTGCTCAACCACTCCAAAGGTGGAGCGTGACTCCTTTTCTGTCATTTTTAGTCATTTTTATTTGACAGATGACTGTGTAGGAATGTGGGAGAGAAATAGAGGTTACATGCAACGATGGTTCCATGGCCAGAAACGGTTCCATGACATACACAAAGTTCTGCAAAATTGCAAATTCATATGTTAACGTTTTGTGGATCTTAATATTCTGGAGGACTTGATCTGTGCGGGTAATGCCGGATAATAACTTCCGTTATAAACAGACTGTTAAAGTGAGTTCCATTGTGCGTGTAGTTTGTTATACATCGCAAGATGAACAAGTTTAAAAAGCAGAGAGAAGTATTTTTGTAGGACTTACTGGACCTTTTCGGACCTCTAAAAAGAAGTCAGTAGATATCTGGTGAAAAGCTGTGTGACCGACACCGCTGCAACGATTAGTCGAGCGATCAATAACTGTGTGCTGTAACTGGAAAGAATAAAATCTCAATCTGCCGTCACTGGATGTAAGATCACTGTGTTGGAGTGATGACCCAATGCTTCACCATGTTTCTCTCAAAAATGTCAGCTTTTATCTGAAGCAGCCTGACACCGTATTGCAGGTATTTCCACCGCGCCTCGTAGGACTAAATCAAGGCTCCAGAGCACAGCTGTTTGTTACCCTACCAAAGCAGCTCATTGTTAATTGCAGTATTTGCCTTCACCGTGTGTCCCAGGAGCAATCCAGTCCCCAATCAGAGGACTACTGGAACAGAAAGTACCACTGTGACTTGATGATGATTTAAATATAAACACGGGGAGAAACGCAAAAAGAAGCTTGTGGAGTTGCAGTTAACAATGTTGCTATTGTCTTCTCATTTCACGACAAAAGCCTAAACAAGGTGTCAGCCAGCCATTATATTATGTGTTACAATCAACACTGAATCTGTGATTGTTTTTTTTACTATCTGAATACATGTTTTGAATATTTATTGCTCTACCCCCCCCCCCCCCCCCCCCCAAGGTATGGCTGAGTTGGCGAGTCTGGTGCAGCGGCTGGAGGTGGCGGTGGGTCGCCTGGAGTCCATCTCAGGACCCGAAGGCGGAGGTGGTGGAGATTGTACTGGAGGAGGTAAATGATCAACTATCATTATTATATGATTATTTCACTTATGAGGGAGATATGATGGAGTACGTTAAGGATGCATTAGTCCGATAAATCAAGTATTTACATGTAGGTACCAAAGCTGAGTCTAAAGGGAGCTTTTAGTTTATATTTTAGTCTTTTTTTCTTTTCACAAAGTTCAGAAATCGGATAAACTTGTTGATGCAACTCTCACATTAGTGCAGCCACAGCCTCCTCAAACTATTTTTTATTTCATTTGAACCTGTTTATTTTACAGTGTTGTGGTCTTTCAATATGTTTAAGTGCGCTTCTTTTCTCTGCAGCTGTGTCGGTGTTCGTGGAGGCCTATGACGAGATTATCAGCGGCCCCGTGGCTCAGTACGTCTCCCTCAGCCAGAAGATCGGGGGCGATGTCAAGACGCATGTAAGTTGCAGTTTAAAAGTGACCGTGAGGCCTTATTATTAACATCAGCGTGCTGGCTGATTCTCTCATTGGCGGGCAGCTCCGACCCTTCTGTTCATAGCTGGCATTAGAATACGTTTCCAGTATCCGCTTCTTATCGGATGTCAATTCCTCGCTCTAAATGCAAATAAACACGTACATGATTTCCGTTTGCCAAGACCAAATGCATTGTTGTTCCATCACCGGTGGCTGATAGCAGCAGCAGTAGTAATATTAGGTACATTTTTACCGACCTAAACACATGATGTTGTTGTCTACCACCAGTCCCAGAGGACCGCCCCAGTAGAGAACTTCAGAGAGCCGGGGATGAGGGCGGGCAGGTATATAATCTGGGCAGAACACCGGAACAACCTACACACTATGAAGCCATAGAAATGATTGAGTGAAGCTGTTATGCGCTGCTGTGGACAATGTGGTAGTAATAAAAGTGTTTCCAGGTATTTTATTACCTTCATGAAGTATCGGCGCAATGTTAACCTCTGCTACACAAACTGTTGTGGATCAGCGCTCGCGGTGAGTAACGCAACCATACGCAGCCCAAACCACCTCCTGAATGTGGTCTGAGGGCTCGGATCTCGATGGGCGCAGAAACACCTGTACTTGGAGCTGTCCGCTTGTGATCGGAACACCCAAGATGCACGTTAACGCCAGGCCTGAACAGGGCACGAAATACAGTTGTCACTGCACATCAAGTTATCGCACTCCGACACTCGGCACCAAAAAGATCAGTCGGTCACAAATGACACGTAACTTGGATTGCTGCTGACGATTTATTCTTTTTTCAATTATGAAACTTGCCGGTAAAAAGTCAAAAGCATGCACCAGGTTGAAGGTTTGTTCTTGATTTCAGGCATGACATGATGACCTCTGTCTTCTCTTCTAGGCGGACATGATGAAGCATGCGTTCTCCAGTCAGAGACAACTCCTCGCAACCGCCTCCTCCTCCCAGAAGCCCTCTGACGTGAGTTAAACACACTTGGTAATTGCTCGGTCGCTTAATTGTCGTAGTTGGCAAAATAACATTGACGAATCAATTTGAATAATTCATTATGCTCATTTCTTGTCTCTTAGCCTGCGGCCCCTTCACTCTTTTGTCTATCGTGTTGTTACTTCTTGTTTCCTGCCAGAACCCTAAATGGTCCTAGTCACTGAAGACTTTGATTGCGCTCAGTCTTCCTTTAAACAGAATTAAAACAGACTGAGGTGATTTTGCTTATCTTTGTAGAGCCCGAAACTCTCATTCTGCTGCCTGCAGCTTTGATTTTGGCAGTTGCGCTGCTTCCTTCTCAGGGCGGAAATAGGTTTAGAACCCGCAATTGCCGCTTGGGGCTTTATTTACATTTAAAGTTCTGCCCACTTACTGTTGAATATTCCAGCTAGATTCATGCAAAGGATTAAGGGGAGCCCTGCCACAGATATGTGGACTTGTTCCGTTGGTAGCACCGCTGCAACACTCGATGGATGTATTGTACGTGATCAGGCGGCATCACATTTAAATTAATGTCCTCTATGGTAATGCATTCTTTCATCTACTGTTGCATAGGCGCAGTGGAAGCACAGGTCTATTTGTTTCCATCCCTGAGTGACAGCGCTGTGTTAGCACTCATTAAGAAAAGAAGAAAACCAATCAAATGTATATCTTGTGTGTTGTCCGTCTCCTGTTCAGGCAGTTCTGGCGACTCTCATGCAGCCGGTATCCAAAGCCATCCAGCAGGTGCAGGACTTCCGCGAGCAGAACCGCAGGTCGCCACAGTTCACCCACCTTTCTGCTGTGAGCGAGAGCGTGCCTGCCCTCGGATGGGTCGCCATGGTGAGACTGGGGATGGTAGTGGTTCACGGGCAGGAAGGGAAGCTGTTCGGAGCTGCTGTTTGTGTGTTACAGAGAGTGACTCTCTGTGTTTGTGTGTGTGTGTGGGGGGGGGGGGGGGGTAAATGAGTGTGTAATGGCCGGAGACAAGCCGCTCTTTGATTCTGACTGTCATCACTGTCTGGTGAGCGACAGTTTGTTGGCTGAAACATGGCAGCCAGCAACAGAGCATTCATTCTTTGGAGTTGAGAAGATACAATACTACTCATGTTTGTATGCTAAATATGAAGCTCGAGACAGCTGCTGGTTCGCTTAGCTTAGCATAAAGACTGCATACCGAGGGAAATGGGCTCTCATGACTAGATACTCATCTCGCTCTCTTTTTGTATTTCCCAAAAAGTCAAGCATTTCAATGAATGTCAGTTCAGACACGGTGACATTGTGTTTACCTTTTCTCTTTTTGTCCCAGGCTCCTAAACCAGGCCCCCATGTTAGGGACATGCTGGAGGCGGCCATGTTCTACACCAACCGTGTGCTCAAGGATTACAAGGAAACGTAAGTAAAGCTATATCATCTTCTGCAGTTAAGTTGGCCACGCATTCATTTTTTATGTAACATTAAAATGGTCAGATGGATTTTCTTATGCTGCCAAGCAACGTGCTCAACCCATCTGTCTTCCATCTTGCCTTCCCCCAGTCCTTTTCTTTTAAGTTCTTTTAAGTTCTCTGGAGTCAGCAGTGACATGCTGACGCATGCTACTGCCAGACTTCCTGTATTTTGACCTGAAATCCCAGCTCCTGTGTTGATGAGCAGTGTTAGTCAAGTTAGATCGTAGAAGTTAATGAGACTAAAATCAGTTACACAGAAACCGCTTTTATTCAAGTGAGTCTAATGCTGAATACAAATGCAAGACAAACGTTTATACAGTGTGAGATCTGGACTTGGTGGTTAATGTTCTCTTTGAAGTCGTTAATCTCTGGTTTTGTTTCTGTGTGTTGAGCTTCTCATGCATCGTTTTCCTCTGGGACACTGAACAGTAAATTGCTGGAAGAGGAGAAAGAAACAAAATGCTGAGATTTGAATAGACCGTCTCCGTCTCGTCCTCACAGGGACAAGACTCATTTGGAGTGGGTGAAGGCTTACGTCTCCATCTGGACTGAGCTGCAAAACTACATCAAACAGCACCACACCACCGGGCTGACCTGGAGCAAGAGCGTGAGTCTCATAAGATAATCCTCTAAAGAGCCAACGTCAATAAAAAGTTTGATCAGGGAGGACAAATTTATCGAGCCTCTTACTCCCACTTACAGTGTAAGAGTAACCTTTTTAAAAGCTGCTGTAAAAGTGCTCAAATTATTAATCACGTATGCTCTTGGCATTTGTAAGTCCCGCCCCTCTTCGCTCTGTGCTCCAGTAAGAGTTGAGCAAGCTTGAAACTTGTCAGAACCTCGGTCAACGTTCCCCTTTCCTCTTATACTTGGATATGCTACGTCTGTTCAAAGGTAACATTGCAATGGAAGTCGCATTATGGTTTATAGTCACAGCTACTTTGTGTTGATTTTGGCGGCCCCTGTGAACAAAAAGCAGTGGCGTTTCTGACTCACTTTAAAAAGAGAGCACAAATTGTACTGCAGCAGGACCTGACGCTAGTAGAGGAGCTACGGCAGAGAAATCCTCTCAGGAGATTAGCACGTAGAATGCAAACGATGAAGAAGTAAAAATCAAAGCCAGCTCTATATTTCAATTTTTTGCCCCCCGATTAAATGTTAAATTCAATCAGTAAGCTAAATCTACACCATTCTGAGTTGTAAATCAGCGAACGTACTATCCAGTGAGAAGTTTCATTATTACGTGTAACATTTAGGTTTGCTAACCTCTCTTTGCTGCAGACATCCAGGATCTACTCGTCACCAACTAAGAGTGTTTTTAAGTCGTAGAACCATTAACAGCATTTATTCTTATGTTTCCAAGGAGAACAAGTGGAGAATCTTTACTTATTTCATGATGTCTGGTTATGATTTCTTTTAATTGTTACTTTTTCTAAGCACAAAACATGTCTGTTGAATTGCATGCTGTGACGTTAGAGGGCCCCAGTTGCAGCATTTCTGATGTTCTGTCCACCTCAGGGTCCCGTAGCCTCCGCCTCTGCAGCGCCTCCCAGGGCTCCTGCTGGTGGATGTGCTCCCCCACCTCCCCCTGGACCTCCTCCTCCCCCCATGGACTTGAGCGGATCATCTGGCGGCGGTGGCGATGACAACCGTAACGCTTTGTTCGCCTCCATCAACCTGGGCTCGGACATCACCAGCGGTAGGTGACGAGCGTCGGATGAGCTGCTGCTCTTTTCTGTCGGTTCATAGTTTTGATGCACCAGATTTTAGTTTAATCTTTAGCGATTCATATCAAATTGTTGTTCAATTTCCGTTTTCTTAAAGGTGTTAAGTAATTGAAGTGTAGTGTGGAGTTAGAGGTAATACATTTCCTCTTTGAATTTTAGTGATGTACAAATAAAATTGAACTGAAATGCACTTAGTGGCCCAGAAACCAAATATTACAGACAAATTCATAACTGAGGATGTCGAGACGTGTCGTGCTGCAGGATTTACAATGCGGTTCCCCTCTTTTCTTGACTTATCAAGGCCTGAAGCATGTGAGCGACAAAGAGAAGACTCACAAGAATCCTACGCTGAGGAGTAATGCTCCAGTACGTACTGGACCAAAGCCTTTCGCCTCCGCCCCTCCCCGACCTGCCGCGTTTGCCACCCCGACCCCGAAGCAGCCCCCTGTGTTTGAGCTGGAAGGGAAGAAGTGGAAAGTGGTACGTTGTTGGTTCACTCTCGCTTAATAGGAATGGATAGATTTGTTTATGCAGCAGGCTGTCGGACTACCAGAGTGAGTCATTGAACCAGAATTAGCTTTGGTTTTTAATAGCTCGCCTTTTATAGTAACTTCATCTCGTATCAACTCTTTTTCTCTTCTTGCCGTCTGCAGGAGAACCAAGAGGGAGCGCAGGACCTGGTGATCAGCGACACTGAGCTGAAGCAAGTGGTTTATGCTTACAAGTGTAACAAGAGCTGCCTGCAGGTCAAGAACAAACTCAACTCCATCACTATAGGTGAGAAGAACACGCTGTGTTGGAGGTTTAGCGGCGGTAACCTCACCGGTCACAATCTTCTCAGCCAGAGAGAGAGAGAGAGAGAGAGATATTTGTACTGCGTTGGAAATGATATCTTATAAATTCAGCTGCTTTGGATTATAAAATTATATTTTGTTTAATACAGAATATCTTTTTTTGATCGTAATCGTTTGTGAAGACAAATCATAAAAGTATATTTCTCAAAATGGTTTATTTAATTAAGACTATGATATGAACACTCAGAATAATAATAATCAAAGGTGTAACCAATCACACATCTTTGAATGGCTTTGTTTCGTCATAAACATTTGTCAACCTGCTCATTTTGCTTGAAAATGCCAAAAATAGTAAAAATTTAGGGAGTACGTTTTCAAAAAGGCCAGTGCGGGCGGCTGACCTCTAACTGTTTCTCTCCATCAGACAACTGTAAGAAACTGGGCCTGGTGTTTGACGATGTCGTGGGCATCGTAGAGATCATCAACTGCAGGGACATCAAGATCCAGGTGTGTTGCTGTGTAATAGCAAAATGCTGTATGTATTTATTTATTTATTTATATTTTAAAAGCTTATAACGGGCACAAGGAATCGTCTTTGGCAGACTCGCTCAGCAGACTGTAGTGTGATGAGGATGTTTGAGTTCTGCCTGCTGGTTTTGTTGCGTTTCACATCATTTCTATCGTCCTGTCAGTCTTCAGCTGTTTTAGTTTTTTGCTAAACATTGATGCATTTTCACCATGAACGCCCTGCTTTGTCAGATACAGCAGAACCGGATACTACTTTTACCAACATACCGCTAATCAGCAGCTATTACATGAGTTTTTGTTGCCGTTCTGTATCCAGGTCATGGGTAAGGTCCCCACTATCTCCATCAACAAGACTGACGGCTGCCATGTCTACCTGAGCAAAGACTCGCTGAGCTGCGAAATCGTCAGCGCCAAGAGCTCGGAGATGAACGTCCTGGTGCCCAAAGGAGACGGAGATTTTGTGAGTATCCCATCAGGACGGAAATTAGACGAATAATTAAAAGGATCAGTCTGGTGATGGTCTAGATGTGTTTGTTACAGTCTACAAATCCCACGAAAAGACCAAAACCAACAATGAATTGATCGACTTCGGATCCAACGCCTTTCATTCTCATAAGTTCACTTGATTCATATGAAAAAATAAATCTCCAGGTTTCTACTAGAGCGTGCTCATTAGTCGCTCTTCAGCCAAGCCAGCTGCCCTCCTGTTGGCTCCCTGCACATCGTCTTCAAGGCTTAAAAATATTTCATCATACGTCTTTTGTAGACTAATTGTATTGAATGGATCACGTTCTGTTTTAAAGTAATTTCCGGTGTTTGTGACTCTAAAATAGTTTTACAGCCTTTCTTATGATTTTTGTAGACTCTCTCCGGCCGTATCCTTGATGTAGCTAAAGCAAATGTATAACATGGATTTAAACGTGACTTCTCTCCCATCTCTTAGACGGAGCTCCCTGTTCCTGAGCAGTTCAAGACCGTCTGGGACGGCAACAAGCTTGTTACCACGTCAACGGAGATCTCCGGATAGACGCGGGCAGCAAATATAATGGCCGCCCCGTCCTCTGTACCATCCCCACCCCTTTTTTGAAAAACGCCTTCCTGACTGATCGACCCCCCCCCCCCCCCCCCCCCCCCACCAGCTAACTCTCACACTGTAGACTTGAGATTTGGACCCTCATGTGTTATACCTCCCCTCCCTCCTTTTTAATCAGCCAATCGCATCTTCGCAGCTGTCCCCTTCCATCAGCCAATGAGAGGACTGCTCACTTTTATCTGGAGCAAAATCCTCCAGCCAATCAGCAGGGAGCGGCTTGTTTTTTTCCTGTGAGCCAGAGAGCACTTCTCCAAAACATTCACGAGTTTTCCCAATAGCTGCGATGCTCTGTACAATGTTTCTTGTCTATCTGGATAATGCTAAGCTAAATTTAACATGTAGAATAGCCAACATGAGAACAGGCATATTGATTCCTCTGCAAGCCAATCAGGCGCTACTATCAGGAGGCTTCAGGCTGTCGTTTCTCCTCTTCCTGGTTCGGAGGGGCTGGTAGGTTTCTGTTCCATTATATGCAATCGTCAAACAAAGGATAATTGCATCCATATCACCTCCGCTGATGTTGACTATAATAATGACATTCATGGTGGATAATAATGTGAAGAAAAGTCAGCACATAAATAGGAGTAAAAACATCATGAAACTCCATCTAGATGACGTTTGAACAGTTAGAATAGCAGGAAGAAGTTCATTCCATGTAAAAGGAGGCATGTAAGAAAATGTTTGCGATAAAGAGCAAAGAGTCGTCGAATAGTCTTAAAATATTAGCCATCGACGTCTCCACGGTTATCTTCAGCTCTTGAAGCTCTTCGCTGAATTTTCTTTTGTTGACTTTTTCTTTTTACCTCTTAATTCTTTTTGGGTCCAAAAATCTGAATTCTGCTCATTAGTACTGGAGACATCATTAAAAAATGTTGCAATACAAATAAAGTCTGTTTGCCTTTATTGGATTAAAAATGTAACATGTACAGAGGCATTTAAATGATGTACATTAGAACAACCATTTATTAAAAAAAAAAAAGTCTCAATTAAACATTTCTGACAATTTGACCTCATAACACCCAACAGTGGAAATAGCCGTGTTAGCAATGCAATTCAACAAATTAGCTGCTAAAGTTACCATCACCAAACACCCACGTGCTACAAGTGATCAGTGCGAAAGGAATGAATTATGTGCGTTCTGCATCCCATCACAAGTTGTCAAGCTTTTATTATTGACTGACACTATATTGCTCCTGAAACAATAGTTGTAGTCTGATATATTTACTCCGAGATGACTGACTAAAATGTTTTAGTGCAAATAAGGCAGCAGGTTTGCCTTGAACCACTCTCTACCGAACTGCAGGTGATCTCCGTCGCATTCCAGAAAAGCTAGCTTTCCAGCTTTTTCCATGGCTGCCAGACCCAGACGGTCCTGTGTGTGTGTGGAGACATGACATTCAGGTTTACATCCTCAGAAACTAACAGTTTACAGCACACACATTGTTCGCTCACTTTAAGACCTTTTAACTGTGAACGAGCAAGAATTAAATGACAAACGATAAGTTATGAGTATAGACAGCAGTTCAACTAGCCCCACCGTTACCAGCTGCACCATTACAGTGATGTACACTTTAATGCATCAATTATAAATCTTATATAATCTAAAAAAATGTGAGAGTCTAAACACTGTTACCTCTTTGTAGAGCGCGCTCTCCTGCAGAGTTTCAGTCTCTTTGGCCTGGCCAGTTTTCAGGAAGCCGAACCACTACAGCAAAAAAAAGACTGATGCAGCTTTTTCATATTCAGTGAAACCGTCAAATAGAGTAGATCATTTAGAGCGAGAGTGTGTGTGTGTGTGTGTGTTTGTTCGGTACCTCTGTAGCGACGGGATCTACTACAGTGTCCTGCAGGAACTTGACCATGACGAACTTGTCCAGCAACTGAAGATTCTTCCTGTACGTCTCATTTACAGCCTTTAAAAAAAAAAGAAAATTACAATCATGAGAAATCTGATCATGGCCAACTAGATTCAGACTACAAAAATAGAAATATATGATTGTGCAGCAACGTTTACAGGGAGTTTGTACAATGTAATGTATGAACCTGAAAATGAGCATGTTATGTCCCCTTTATTAAACAAACAATGGATTTTAACAGGTGCTTATTTTGTCAAACTACACCTATTATTCCCCCACAATAGCAAGCTAACTGTAGTGAATTGTGCATCAATGCAAACTGTATTTGCTCTCAGACCTTCTGAAGTGCATACTGACCCTCTCCTGGTTGACGTCGGCCAGGAAGAGGCTGTGCTTCTTGTACAGGTCGTCGTTTAAGGGGTCGTGCCAGTACTGGGCCTGCACCAGGCTGATAACCACAGACACAACATCCAGTCAGCGGTGACACTAGCCACACAATAGCAAGGCTACTGAACACATCGGCATCACAGGGCGATCGACATTCGTTCAGAGAGGGAAGGGAAGAAACTCACTGTTTTTGAACCAAGTCGGTGTAAGCGCCGCTGTTCAGAGCATGGCGTATCATGTCACAGATGTGGGAGCTCTCTCCGGGACACTTGGGCAGCCCGTACACTCCTGCGGGTTTAAAACACACACACAGTACTTGTCAAGACAGTTTGTAATGATTCATAATCTTATAAGTGTTATTGCCAACAAGTCTCACGAAAAGACCAAAACCATCTCTTCCAGACGATGCTTTGTGTCTATGTCCCTCAAAACCAAGCCCATTCGTTACAAGTGAAGATGAAAATATTTTAAAAACTAGTCGCAGATAGTTTCATTTCTAAAAAAGGCACGAAAGAATTCCTGAAACAGTTGGGCGCTGTAGTGTCTCCACAAACGTTATTAAAATTAGAGTAAATCGTGCATTTGCCAGGGACTATTTTCACCCGCGGAATAATACACATTATGGCGCTCCAGTGAGTATTTACGGCAGCAGGGCAGTGTATGTGGAATTAACAAACCACAGTGCCCACGTTCATGATGATGAAGGAACATGTCATCCAGTGCAACAGTGAGGCTCATTGATGCGTTTTTAATCGTGGGCGTTTCGGTGTTCCATAACGTTACCTTGGTGCTGGCCCCCAACGGAGATCAGGTTTTTCATTGGTGGAGCGGGACAGCGCTGCGCCACAGCTCTTCTGTGGAGAGAGGAAGCAGAGAGAATCAACACATGCTTACTCATTCTCGTCAGGAGACAAACTTACATCTCAAATCACACTATTCTCTGAGACATTGGAATAAAAATAAAAAAATCATTCACTGCAGGAAAATCAGGCAAGAAGGGAAACTACACAAGCACAGAATTTGTCCAATTTCTACCACATGCACATAACAAAACCATTCAGCGTCCAGAACAGCAGTTACATACAGAAATTGTGCTCCCTGTGAGAAGCCCATGGCATTGTATCCTCCCTTCAACTTTGGGTCCTGGGCCAGCTGACTGCACACCATGGACACCTGCTCATTCACATCCATGAAAAAGCCATTTTTTGTGTCCTGCAGGAGGAGAAACATGAAAAGCTCAAAGCATGACAGGCAGATTAAAAGAAGCAAAACGAGCACCGTCTTCAAGGAGAAGAGCGCAGAGATAAAGTCACGGTGTTACGAGGGATCAAAGCAGAGTCGCGCTGGTTTGCTATGAATATTAACACTGGGAAATGACATAGTGGAGTTGTAAAAGAGCTACTCCACTGATGTAACTCGTGCCACCGGCACTGCAAATATCACAGAATAGGAATCCTTGTGCCTCATGTGGATGTATCGCTCGCAGCTGCTGTATGACTGTGTGGTTCACATGTCAACATGTCGTATTTTCACACGTATTTGACATTACAAATGACATGCGCAGAACAGAAAGATAATAGAAAAGTCTATGTAATATTAAAGAGTCATTGCAATGATGAAAATTGCCTAATATAATTTATTCTCACAATTAATAAACATTTTAAAATAATTATTTATTTTTCCTTTATTTTATTTTTTTGTTGCATCACCGTGACTGTGTGCGACGGTGCAATTATGTCAGAGTATATCATGTGCTCTGTACGGCATGGATCCAAGTCGGAGGTTAAGTTCTTGTGGCCACTATTGTTGGTGTTGTTGAAGCTTTGTCTAAGAGCTCTGGCACTGGCTGGAAATATGCAAGTCTTTCTGTGTAAAAGCACCTCAATGACAGTCTTCCCGATCTCCAGCGAGAGCACGTAAATGCCAGAGATCTCCTCCTCGATCATCTTCTTTATCGCCCCCATGCTGATCGGGTTACAACAGCTGTCGCCTGGTGGACACATGAACATTTACTTTGTTTTCATTTAAACCATTTTGTTCAAACTTGGCTCGCTTCACGATGCTGATGTGTGTCTGTGTAGCCAAAGCCTGATACAGTCAGGGCCGTAAGTATTTGGACTGAGACACAATTTTCCCTCTTTACACGGCTCCAGTGGATTTGAAACGAATCAGTCAATATGTGGTTGAAGTGTAGACTTTCAGCTTTAATTCAATGGATATAACAAAAATATCACAATAACCGTTTACGAATTACAGCCATTTCTACACAGTCGTCCACATTTTCAGAGGCTCAAAAGTAATTGGACAAACTAACATAATTGTGAATATAATCATTATTTTTTAATACTTGGAGGAAAATCTCTCTTCTCATCATTCTGGTACAAGTTCATCTTGGTTTCATCCGTCCAAAGAATCTTGTTCCAAAACTGGTCGGTCTTTTTCAGATGTTTTCTGTTCAAGTCTAATCGGGCCTTCCTGTTCTTCAGTGTACAGTGGTTTGCACCTTGTTGTGAAGCTTCTGTATGTAGATTCATGAAGGCATCTCTAGACTGTAGACTTTGACAATGACACGCCGACCTCCTCCAGAGTGTTCCTGACTTCGGTAGATGTTATGAAGGGATTTTTCTTCACCAAGGAAAGAATTCTGCGATCATCCATGTCTTCCGTGGTCTTCAGGGCCTGTTGGTGTTGGTGAGCTTGCCAGTGCATTCCTTCTTTTTAAGAATGTACTAAATTGTTGCTTGGGTCAATCCTAATGTTTCTGCTATCTTTCTGATGGCTTGTTAAGTGTTTTCAGCATAATAACGGTCTCCTTCACTTGCATCGACACCTTTTTGGTTTCATGCTGAGAGTTCCAAGGACCAGCTACCAAATGCTAATTTAACATTTTGAATCCTGTTATCTGTATCATTTGTCATGAAATAGTGACAGAACTGACCACATCTGGCCATGGAACCGTTCGTCACACAATTTGTCCAATTACTTTTGAGCCGCTGAAAATGTGGGGGACTGTGTAAAAATGGCTGTAATTCGTAAACGGTTAAAGTGATATTTTAGTTTTATCCATTGAATTAAAGCTGAAAGTCTACACTTCAACCACATATTGACTGCTTCCTTTCAAATCCACTGGAGTCGTGTAAAGAGGCAAAATTGAAAAAATTGTGTCACAGTCCAAATACTTACGGCCCTGACTGTGGTTTCATCTGTGCCTTTATACTAAACGTATGAAATGAGCCACACTGCTGCACTGGGTGACGTGTCATTACCATGTACATACATCCTTCTGCTGTCGGCACAAGAGCAACAAGTGTATTAATACGCCGCTGAAAATAGTCCCCCCCCATAATGCACTATTTATTCCTGTTTGAATAATTGTTTGCGTTTGTCTTTTCATTGGATTTATTGACAGGAATAAAATACATAGAACAACAGCAGTCTAATAAAAGGAGGATGTGCATGAACACAAGCTGGTTTTCTGAAATGTATGGCTTACAATAACATCTGCGAAACATTTCAAACACAGACACCTGGTTGTTGAAGGAGAAGAGAAAGTGCTTCGGGGTTTTTTTCCACTTCCCCTGACTGTATTTCCATTGCCAGTACGCAACAAACATGAGCATCCTTCCAGTTATAAGTGTAACGTGTGCATTATACAGTGCAGAAAATGTCATCACAGTTAACGATGTTAAAGTTATAAATAGTTCCAGTCCTCAAAAACGGGTTTGTTCATAATTTCCATTCGATAACTCCCTAGAGGTGAATGTAATGACTTTTCCCCCCAGTAGGACAGGCCACACTGTCACTCACCCATCCCATGCCACATCACCAGTGGTACGGTCCCGTTGTTGGAGTTATAAACCGGGCTGCCAGCGACCAGCACCACTGGACCAGCCAGGAGGAAACACAGGAGGGCCGCTGTCATCCTGGATCCTGAAACAAACACACAGGGGGTCAAAGTGTGCATTGTTGTGTTGCGAAATACACATTCACCTTTTCTCCTTCTTCACTTTGTACTATTTTATCAAGACATAACTCTGCAAGACTTGAACAACTAGAGCCATCACAGATTGACTCAACCACACTTACCCAGGTGGTTTATGGTTTATATTCTGTGCTATTGAAACCCAATAGCACATTATAAACACGCTATCCCTCGTTCAATTTAAACATTTATACAGATTGTTATCTTATTTATATTGCTACCTTTCATCTTATAAAATATCTTAAGTCACATACATGCATTATATTCTATTTTACAAATATATCTCTGTATTAATACAGACAAGCACAAAGCACCATTATTTAATGAATGTATCAGTGTGGTATACACTGTTAACAGTGCTGCTATTAACCACAACACTTTCACTTCACCTTGCAAATTCATATGCTCTGCATATAGTTTCTATTCTTATTTTAGTTATTTAATATACAGCGGGTAAAATAAGTATTGAACACGTCACCATTTTTCTCAGTAAATATATTTCTAAAGGTGCTATTGCCATTTCACCAGATGTCGGTAACAACCCAAGAAATCCACACATACAAAGAAATCCAAACAAATAAGTTCAGAAATTAAGTTATGTGTAATAAAATGGAATGACACAGGGAAGGAGTATTGAACACGCTTACTGAAATATATTTATTACTTCGTATCAAGCCTTTGTTGGTAACGACAGCTTCAAGACGCCTCCTATATGGAGAAACTAGGCGCATGCATTGCTCAGGTGTGGTTTTGACCCATTCTTCCACACAAACAGTCTTCAAATCTTGAGGGTTTCCGTGGGCCTCTTCTATGAACTCTGATCTTTAGTTCTTTCCATAGATTTTATATTGGATTCAAGTCAGCTGATTGGCTGGGTCAGAGAAAGAAGATAAAGCTGCTAGAATGGCCCAGACAATCACCTGACTTGAATCCAATAGAAAATCGATGGAAAGAACTAAAGATCAGAGTGACATGTTCAATACTTATTTTACCTGCTGTACATCTTATTATTTAATTATTTTTCTTTGTATCTGTATTGCTGTCCTTGTGCTGCTTCTGCAACAACCAAATTATCCTCATGGAGATCAATCAAAGTTTAACTTATCGTATAATTAAAAGAGCCTATCAATCAGCATTCGATCAAAATCAATATTTTTTGCTGATTTTAGTTTAATGCTTCATACTGTTTATTAAGCATTCGCCTAAAAATAGGCTGGTGTCTGCAGTTTTTGTCAACCGTGTCACTTGTATTGGTCTCTGTTTGTCCTAATAATATAGATCAAAATAAAGTTAGACGCATACATACAATAACAATGGCAGTCAGACTGCGCTGCATCAGAAACAGTCACGTGAAAAACAGACAAAGCTGAATCACTTCCTGCTATCTACAATGGCTTCAAGTCAGTGCGACTGTACAGAGAATGTCTCTGATGTATCAGCAAAACAACAAAGATGAAAAAAATGAATTACCCCAAAAACAGTGCTCACACAAATATACTTTTAACCAGCGCAGTCAGGGGAGAAGTTAGCTCGAACAAGCTAACTAACGTTAACTAATGAAGTAGGTTCACATGAAATTAATCAATTAATAGATGCATTCTGAAACATGCAGTTGTAGATTTAAACTATGGATAATGTTGAAATCAAACTACGATTTAAAAAAGCTTAAACAGCCTAATTAATGTTCAAAAACAGGATACCGGTAACGTTGAATGTCCAAAAACATTACTCACTGTTTGTGTTCTTCCTGCTTCTGTTGCATTGTCGGTTTGTCACGTGACTTTGCTTTGCGCGAACAGCCAATCAGATTTCAGAGGCGGAAATGTCTAACTTGTGAGTCGTCTAGTTGTAGTAATCCTGTCTGTTTTCTAGTCTGAATTAATTATATATTTTCCGATATTATGGTTATTTAACCTCTTGGTAACGTTTGTCTTCAATCCCGGGCGGTGACGTTACGGCCTGACGTGGCATTTTAACGTATAAACACCGCGCTTACAGCTGCTAGCTAATTAGCTAGCTATGCTAGCTCGTTGTGAAAATCAACAACATTCCTGTAGGGATTGTTAAGCCACTGAGAGAAAATATTAAAAAAACAAAGACGGACGGCTTTAAAGGAGAGTGTAACTAAATAACAGCGACAGCAGGCGTGGTAGTAAAGTACAGGATGTCAATTGAGTACGAGGAGCCTGCGTTACCGGGGAGTTACGATGTTGTGGGGTCATTTCCTAAAAGTTTCGGCTACGGGGTGGAGGAGGCAGACATGGAGGAGAGCTCCACTTCAGCTGACAAACCGAGGATACTGCTGATGGGACTGAGGCGGAGTGGCAAGTCTTCTATTCAGAAGGTAAACGACCTAAAACACACCACCACCACCACAGACGTAGCGTAATCACACCTCTTAAGACAGTAACATTGAATCACCTTTAAAGCTGAGCTTGATAACCTTAAATCAGGATTTATTGCAGGACTGTTGCATTAGTTGTTGTTTAGCCGTACTCGATTAGCTGGCAACTGACTGTAATCGTGACTAAAATACTTTTCTTCTTTATGCTCTGTGAACAGCATGCATTGTCAACAGAAATGTCTCTTTCCACTTCCTACATGAAACTGCTCACATCTGTGGATTATCTTCAGTAACCGCTTCATGATTTCTGGAGAGAGACATTACTGTTAAGATTTTCAAATGTTTTTTTTCTTTTTGGTGCTTTGAGCACCGCAAGCCGAGTGCCATATAGTTCCATTGTATTGGAGAGAAGGCAGAGATCACTATGGTTGATATCTCCGATGCTCTGCAACAATCTAGATTGATAAAAAGCACTGCAGGCAAGAGGAAAGGTGCTTCTTTTTATTTTGGGAAGAACTGTTCCGTTAAAGAAACAGGTAAACACATGGGGGGGAACAGCATGGATGGACAGACAGACATGAAACAGGTGTAACGATAATCCTCCTGCTCCTCCGACCAGGTTGTTTTCCACAAGATGTCGCCCAATGAAACGCTGTTTCTCGAGAGCACCAACAAGATCTACAAGGACGACATCTCCGCCACCTCCTTCGTCAACTTCCAGATCTGGGACTTTCCTGGCCAGGTGGACTTCTTCGACCCCTCGTTTGACAGCGAGATGATCTTCAACGGGGCCGGCGCTTTGATCTTTGTCATCGATGCTCAGGTAGGATGACATCAGTTAAAACTCAGGAAGAAGAAGACCGTCATTTTTAAAACGCTTTCCTGTGTGAGATGAAGTAACGCGTGACCCTTGCCTTCTTGTTAGGACGACTACGTCGAGGCCCTCGGGCGGTTACACCTCACCGTATCCAGAGCCTACAAAGTGAATCCAGACATCAACTTTGAGGTGTTCATCCACAAAGTCGACGGTCTGTCAGACGACCACAAAATAGAGACACAAAGGGACATTCATCAGAGGGCCAACGACGATCTGGCAGACGCCAGCCTGGAGAAGCTTCACCTCAGGTGAGTCTCTGACACGTCTGCACAGGTTAGATACTCAAGCTGCAAGATTTAGGGGCCGATCACCCCTAGAAACATTACGTTTTATGATTGTAGTCTAACAGGATAGAAGTTGTATGTGCTCCACTAAAACACTAGAGACATGGTGATTTTGCTATCAGCATATCTATTGCCTCCACACGGCTCTCAATATGGCGACGACCGAGCCGGCAGCTATCAGCTAACAGTGCTAACAGTGCAAATAACGGCAACAGCGTTGACGGATCTAACGGTGTTTACCAGAGGGGGAATTGAAAGGTGGGCGCTGCGCTTTTGTGACGAAGCGGCAGGTCGGTGCAGCGTCATCACCTGCAACCATATGAGAGCGGTGCATGAGGCCATGAGCTAACCTGTGTGGGCCGCTCACATGCACTTCAAGGCATGCGCAGCCAGCCACACTATGTCAACAAAGCAGAGAGAAGCTCAGAGGGAGAGCAACTTCCTTCTCTACTAAGGTAGAAATTACTCCACTTCATCTTTACATTGATGATAGTTATTTTATGCTATGCTAATGCTCTGAATATCGTATAGAGAACCTTTTAAAGCTGCACTTTTTATGTTTTATATCGTGTGTGAAAACCGTGTGTAATGAAAAGTGTTACTCATTGTTATTAACACCCAACTCCTCCTTTTCCCTCGCTTTGTGGTAACAACTCTCCCTTCCCTCAAGTGGTCAAAAATGAGCCTCGATATTGTATAACTTATACATACAAACCAAGCTGTTTCTTGTCGTCGTTGTTTTGAGTCTATTGGTGAGGTCAGACATTTCAGGGATAGCGTCAAGTTCCTATTCTATCAGCGTGAACCGGTCGGATTAGTATATTGTTTCGTCTTGCAGTGTTGTAGCCGGGACTCATTTGTTGACGCGGTTTTTTTTGCAGTGTGCTAACTCTGCTCTCCTACTTTCCCTCCTCAGCTTCTACCTGACCAGCATCTACGACCACTCCATATTCGAGGCCTTCAGTAAAGTCGTCCAGAAGCTCCTTCCTCAGTTACCAACGTTGGAGAACCTTTTGAACATTTTCATATCGGTATGTTTCTGTTACGTTCAATAAAATATAGTCTCTACAGCGTATCCTTCTTTTAGTACCGTCTCTTATGAACGTCCTTCGTGTTTTGCAGCACTCTGGGATCGAGAAAGCCTTCCTGTTTGACGTCGTTAGCAAGATTTACATCGCCACAGACAGCTCTCCTGTGGACATGCAGTCCTACGAGCTCTGCTGTGATATGATCGACGTTGTCATCGATGTCTCCTGCATTTACGGGTGAGAATAATTTTATTTGTTTGAAGTGTTGGCAGTGGTCGCATCCTTTGGTTGAAAGGCTTTGAAGGTGGCTCTCCGTCTTCTCCTCCGTGGCAGGCTGATGGAGGACGGCAGTGCCTATGACAAGGAGTCTATGGCTATCATCAAGCTCAACAACACCACAGTGCTTTATTTGAAAGAGGTCACAAAGTTCCTCGCGCTCGTCTGCATCCTCAGAGAGGAGAGCTTTGAGAGGAAAGGTGGGTAGCTTTTGTTTCTATAAACAGTTGAGTTGGCACCAGTAGACCGGGGTTTAAATACACACGATGTCCTCAATGTGTGATTAAAGCGCGAAGCTGCCAAATGACTTCTTTGTCCCCTTCACAGGTTTGATAGAGTACAACTTCCATTGTTTCCGAAAAGCCATCCACGAAGTGTTTGAAGTTGGCTCCCCACCACAAGACGTCCGCTCCTCCAGAAACCACCGGATGGGCCTAAAGTACGCCGGGATGAATGGCAGTGCTGTAAATTAGGGCAGGAGGTGTGTGTGTCTGTGTGTGTGTGTGTGTGTGTGTGTGTGCGTGCGTGCGTCTGTGTGTGTGTTTACCTTAAGAGCAGCGAGGCTGCGTGACGTGGAGAGATCACATGAGAGCACACACGCCTCCTGTCAAACACGCTTTGCCTTACTGTGTGCAGCTGAATGTGAATCAGTTAGAACTGATGAACTGAGCTTAAGCCAAAAAACAAACAAAATAGTGGTTCTTTCTTTCTGCACATTTATCAGTATTGAAATGTCAGCTGTGTTTACCTTCTTGGCCAGTTACTTGTGTGTACTCTGCAACATTGAAATATACGCCTATCTGATCCAATATAAGCACTTATAGTCAATATGAACAAAGAGCTCCGTTGACTGAAGCTCTAACTAGAATGAATTCATTTAACCTTGAACTGTTGGGGTGTGTAAGTGGATCGAACAGCCAGTATGGAAAGGAAAGCACAGTGTTTGTTCTGCCGTGTTTTCTGTTGATAATGAATCATGTGACCAGCGGCCGGAGCTCTGCTCAGGATCCCCGTCAGACCAGCGCTGTGCCAGTTCCACCATTAGAGCCGTGGTGTAATGACAGCATGTTGGTCCTGATGGAGTCTGGGAATAACGGATGATGCTTTTCACTCGGACGAACCTGCCGCGTCTGACGCTCAACTTTGTTTTGTAGCTTGTGATGAATGTTTTGACCAAATTTACTCCACAGGGATTCTGTTTTGCTTTTTGCTTTTTTCAGAGATTTGTAATTATTGTACATATTTCATTAATAAAATATGTTTCCTATTTTCTCTGACTCACAGTTATGACCTTTTTTTGTTCATAATTAGTGTCTCACAAGTTAAGAAAGTTGTTAATATAATAAGATAAATGTAAACCAAATAACATGTCATAGTTTGAGTTTTTTTTAAAAGATTTTATATATTTAGATATGTGTATATACTTGGTCATAGCTATGAGATACTTTGTCATAAATATTAGATATGGTAGTTAAATATGAACGTTTTATTAATTATTATTTCTTTATTTCTGGCAATTATAATGTATTATCTCACAGCTGTCATACTTATTTAGTGAAAGTATGATATATATATGAGATCCAAAGAATTGTGAGAAACTAAATAGATTTGACATTTATTAAATATGAGGAAATATAATCTCATAATCATTACGGTTTGGCTCAGTGTCTCATTTTTGAGAGTTTCTTAAATTCATGAGATACAAAGTCATATTTGTAAGGCACTATCACAATTATGAGATACAAAATCATGAAACAAATTACACATTTTATCATGAAGCGTCATAATTCTGAGACAGCTTGTCATAAGGTGTGTAATAATTACGAGGTTATAGATAAAAGTCAATCACGTGTTTTTATCACAATGATGCAAACCCTTCTGACAATTACAAAACGTTCATAATAGCTATAATATTTTGAGGGTTTCTCATAATTACTACCTTACTTTTTCCTTATGAAATATTTTCTCATGACTAAATATGTCATTATTATGAGAAACAAATAGCCTCATTATTACTACAGCTATATAAAGCTTTTACATTATGAAGTGTTTTATCCTCACATAATGTGCCATGTTATGTCAAAACAGCATAATTATGACATATTAACAACTATCATAGTTTTGAGATTCTAAGCCCTAATATTAAGGCATTAACTACTTAACTTCCTTATAATTATTGTCTCATAATTATGACAAAACTCTTAATAGAGTAACTGGGCGTCCATAGTATGGACAGGTTTAAAGAGTCAAAAAGTAATCACATTACATATTTAGTTTAATATTGTGATCATAAAAGTTATTTCATAGACTTTTAGCTTCATGTCTGTTTAAACCTGTCTCTGTGTTTCAGCAGCCACTCAGCTTTTACCAGCAGGCGGCAGCATATTCACATTTAAATGTTTGACATTTCAGGATGACGTAGAAAAAGTTTCACCTATACTCTCAAAATTGTGTTGTAGTTCAAATAAATCAATATTTTCAACAAGTCCGTCCCCATGAACTCTGAGATCTAACAGCCCATCAAGTTGTCCCGTTAATAAGCTCAGAAAGTGCCTGACGTGAATGAAAAGGCTTCATCACTTCATGTGTGGACATCCGGACTTAGTGGGTCGTGGCAGATGGAGCCACAGCTGAAGCCTCTAATCGTCCCCAGACCTCCTGCTCACCGCTGTGGAAAACAGAGGTCAATGAGGGAGAAAATGATTTCTCCTTTTTATGTTTTTTTCCGGGACCCTGCAGTTTGCTCCTCACCACAGAAGATGTCACTCCTATTTTCAAGATTTTATATGTGTATAAACAGTTGGATATATAACATCTATAGACAGCCAGTAAATCATTTATAACACGTATACACTTGGTAAGTGCTTTATAACACTATATAACTGTGTGTAAAGGGCCATGTTGTGTTATCAATCATTCATCAACTACACACACGTTATATTTGTTGATGAATACATTAATAAGCATGTTATAACGTCTTGGTTACAACTACATTACGGTATAGTGTGTTTTAATTGAACCCATGTATTGAGTGCACTGCTGAAGAATAATAGCCTACATTGGAGTGGGGGTGTTGTGGTAGCTAAGTGAAGGAAACCCTTTAAAACGTCAATTTCAAAGTCCCCAAATTACCTTTATTGTGATATTAGCTGTATGACATAACTCCTAAATGAGATTATTATCAGGAGTTTCCATTTGGAGAGGTAAAAAATTGGTTTACAGCAGCAGCTGGAAGCCAAAAGTCTACTGTGTATTTAAAATATTGAATTACATCCAAGAAACACACGGAGTACCTTCTTTCGGCTCCAACTCCCCACAAGGTGAAAGACAGACAGGAGGGAGTGCAGAGGAGAAAGGGGCGGTGTTTGGGGGAATGGGTTTTACGTCCCAGATGCTTCAGTCAGTGGAAAGCCGTCAGTTTGCAGCTCGCGGGAGTTTCACGGAGGATTTAATTATCTGTCATTATCTACTCCAGAGCAGCGCGAGCGGACGATCGGCTCGGATCCTGCAGAGATTCCCGTGAGCATCTCCAGAGGCTGCTGGTGCGCAAAGAGAGGTACGTTTTAAATGTGGGCTCTTTATATGTGCTGCTTATAGCTTTGTAGCGTAAAGATACGTACGTGATACGTACATTTAAAGTGTGCTGTGGTGAGTTTGCATTGTTGTAATCTCCTGATGCTTTGACGTCTGCTCCGCGGAGGCGCGCACATATCTCATCACCAGACCTCACCTTGCGCAAAAAAAGATGCGTTAATGAAGCATCGGAACATTTAGAATCTCTTTTCACGTTTTAACAGGTAGAAAAGTGTTCTGCAGATAATCAAAAATCAATGTAATAATGAGTTAATAACGTTTATAGACTCGATTGATAATTAGAAACTGATTATCTCGAGCATTTATTAACATTACCGACATGTATCATTACATCATTACCGAATCGATAGGACAAATACGTACCAGTGGCATTTTTCACAACCTGGCAACCCAGAATGTTCTATTATTTATGATAAATAACTTATCTCTAAAGCATCAGTAAATGATTCCTTACCAATAAAGACATAAAGGATGACATAGCAGTGCGTAATTGTAAGCCAAATATTTGACCCCCCACATCCAGGATGAGCCAGAAAGGAAGTCCTTTCTTCAGTGAGGAAACAGTGGGTGTTATCGGGGGCCTGAACGGGGTCCAAAGTGAGTAACTGATACTTTGAATAAGTGCTGCGGCCCCCGGTTTTCGAGGAGGATTCATGAGGAGAAGAACAAGGAGACCTTTGAGGAAACAATCCTTTGCTTTAATGTTTCTTAAATTGACTTGGATGCACAAAATACGGCTCCACGCCTGGACAATGAGAGCGCAATATGTCAAGCAATCGTTGCTTTTATTCATTTTGAATGTTACCACGGCATTTAGTCTTGTTGAGTGAGAGTGATGTCACGTCTCCTTCAGATTACACATTTTCTGGAGACTCAGCAACCCCCCCCCCCCCCCCCCCCACACTCACCCCCTGCTCCAGCACTGCTCATAGTTTCCATCACCACACGCCATACCATCATGTTCCAATCCATTTGTGTGAAATTAATACATTCATTGAAACAATGCAGCTCTAGTTGCATGTGAATGTGTTTGGGAGGGGAGGGGGGGGGGGATTATTTTGTTTCCCACAGAAAGGAATTCTTGACTTTTGTCTTTTTTTTAGAAAACAGAGGGCGAAAGAAAAAATGCTTTCCTTGTTTGCTTTTCTTCTTCCTCTTCTTCTTCTCAACCACGACATTTTGCCACGTTTTGTCCAGTCGTCACATTCCTCTGAGATTCCTGCGTTGGGTGAAGGTTGGGCCTGCTCGTGTACAATCAGTGGAGACGAGCCAGACACAAAATAAAACAGTTGAAGGGAGATGATTCTTTTGGGATTGTCAAAGCGACAGTTGGTCATAAAATCCGACAGAGAGTCTCATCATGAGTCAGTCCCACTCACGCCTCGGCCTTTTACATTTCCTGTTTCTACAGCTAGCGGTCGGTTAGCTTAGCATAAAGACTGGAAACAGGGGGAAACAGCTAGCCTGGCTCTGACCAAAGGCAGCAGCACTATAGCACACTGGCCAACATCTTAAACATTTAGTTTTTAAGTACAAAAAAGACATTTTGTTTTAGGGCTGGACGATTTCAAGCTGGAAGCTTATTAATGAATCTATCTTGTATGTTTAATCCAAACACAAACGGAAAGGTAAAAATAGCAATTGTGTTACATGCTGAAACAATTTCTGGCAAACAACAGCTAGGACCAGTGACTTCCCACATCTCCTCAACTCCCTCGAAAAACAGAAGATTGTCGTTTTCACATTTCTGTTTTGGTTCTGATTAAACAAAGGAGATGCGTTTTATTTACTGTGCTTTAGAGATTCTGGTTGGTGGATTTTGTTGCCTTGGTTCAGAGCCAGGCTAGCTGTTTCCCCCTGCTTCCAGTCTCCATGCTAAGCTAAGCTAACTGGCTGTTGGCCGTGGCTTCATTTGTACCATACAGACGTAAGAGAGACGTGTTCATCTTCTCCTATAACTCAGGGCAAGAAAGCAGATGAGCCATTTCCTCAAATGTCTACCGGATCCTTAATGAGTCAGACAAAAGTACATGGTTTCCACTTCAGTTTGGAGTAAATGTCCTTTTTAAAGTCTGCTTTTATATTTACACCTCCAGTTGCTCAAAACCATCATCTGTCCGTATGTTCTGCAAGTGTAAGAGTTTGAAACCAATCCTCTGCCTTTCCAAAGTCAAATGAATCCATCAGCAGACATGAAACAGAGACAGCAGGCCCAGCCTCCCAGAAAACAAACGTCTGTTCCCATTATCACCCACCTCTTGAACTGTCCAGTGCCAGCTGGCAGCTGATGGGAAAATATGTTTGCTGTGTGTTTGTTTTGGATGATCGTTGTCATTTTTTAAAGACCATAAGGCCGACTGTTTATTTGCTTCGGTCAGCGTTTGCCTGCATCCAAGGGCAACAACTATGCTAAGTAACTTCAACTGAAGGTACTTCATTTTAAGAGACCCCATGACCAAAAATACATTCATGTTCCCCAGAGGATGAATTCTAATGATCCTGGGCTTTCACTCTAGCGCCAACACCGGGTCAAAACGTGTCCATGCTTTTGATTATGACCAAATACTTGCAAACGCAAAAGCATTTTAGAAGTCAGAGGAAGCAAAACTATACGGTATTAAAAAATAAATTTGGGAAAAGTTCCACAAGCTTAGTTTTTTCCTAAGTTGTACCTCAGTAATCATCTCGCGACCCCCCCCCCCCCCCCCCTCCCAAGGACCTGTGTCAGGTCACTGTGGGATGAAGACTTGGCGTGGTGGTGACTTGTTTACTTGTTGACTGACTGAGATCTGTTTGTCAGTTCTGTCGACAGCATCAGAGGACAAACTGCAGCTGCAGCCCACATTGTTTCACTGGATAAACAAGCAGCCGCCTGGAGACTCATAAACAAAACCAGACACGTATTCTGTCTTTATTCCCTAAAGTTACAGGCTTAATGAGAGTGGTTATGTGTCATTAATATCCAGGGATACTGATCATGTTATGGTCTCGTGCAATTGAGATCAATCAATGACATGATGGTGTAAAATGAAGCACAGCCTCATTGTTAAACAATTGAGTCTTTGACACTAATTTGACCTTATAAGGAAGCGATTTTTCATGTTCAAGCGACCGAAATATGTTACACATCAGAACATCGTCATTGTTTAAAAATGGCAAGAAGGAGCAAATTATCCCGATGAGATCTTTAATCAGCGACAACAAAATGTACAACGTGTGTTCATTTGAGCCTTCTGATCCGCAGGAAGCCGAAACCACATGGAGCGTCTTTGTACTGGGGATGAAAGGGAGTGCAGTCGTCTGACAGCCATAAGAGACCAGCCTTGTTGTTCTTTTCTTTCTTTTTTCTGCGACAGTTTTACAGCTGCAGCCATGAGAGTGTCCCGTTCCCTCCGATGCTGCAGGGCTCCTCTGTTGTTGCCATGTTCCACACAGTATTGTCAATATTCCCATTCACCTCCCACGAAATCCATATCATGCAACCCAGGGAGTCGCACAATATGAGGACTGTTCTGAGCTTCAGTAGCCTAATCTATTTCAGGGGGAATAAACAGTAAAGTGGGGTGGTAATTAAAAAGCTAACTTTGTTACACGCTTTCCTGTTTTAACTGAGTGCACGCACAGTTTGGTCATTTAATGAGTTTAACGGCAAAATAGAAAGCAGTGATTGTAAGTTAAGGCCTTGAAAAAAACAGGACTCAGAGCCTGTAAGGCTGCACTTATCGTTTACGAGCAACTGAGCAAAAAACGTTTGCCTGCGAGTGGTATTTCACAGTCAGCGATATTGAGAATAACAATAATAAAAAAGAAGCGATACATAGTTTCTATCTGATTTCACAAATAGTTGAAGTAACTAACGCTGTAGTGTCACAGCAAAGGGTCTGAGTAGTTATGTCAATGAGCTATTTCAGTTATGCATAGCGGGGTACGAAGCGTAGATATGAGGGGAAATAGATTTAGTTTACCATGAGGCTGCAACATAATAAAACGTTGAAGCGAAAGGGTCGGAATACTTTCCGAATGCCTCGTCTGGCCAAATACCTGAAAAACGGACATTCTGATCAACCTCAGCTTTACTTTCTGTTAAATGCGAATCAGAAAAAGTCAGAGGATCTCCAAAGTCATTAGGATACATCATCTGGAGACCATGAATGTCTTTAAAATATTTCATGATAATCAATCCAATAGTTGTTGAGATATTTCAGTCTGGACTTAAGGAGAACACCGTGTTTTTGTACATTTAATAATATATGAAAACAGTCACAAAAACAAGAGTCGCGTGTACAGGGAATATGCCATTTTCCCTCCCAAAAAGGCACTGAGGCTGTTTTATATTGCATGAATTAGTATTTTGTGTGTCTGACAGATTTAAAACTTACTTACACATTTTGTTCCACTGGACTTTATAACGTGCGACAGAGGTTTTCATCATGGAATAATCTGGTTTGTAAACCTCAGACATGAAGTCTAAATTCCTCCCCGGGGGAAAATAAACAGTAACACCCAGCGGCAGCAGCTCCCATGGCCTGCAGAGAGCTTCTGGCTGCGGTCGTAAGAAACTGTCCAGGTTGTTGAGGTGTAAAATAACAGCAGCGAGCCATGAAGGGACATGAGGCAGGAGGCCTGATCCTGGGAGACAGTTGCCATTTGGCCGCCACTACAAAGGGCTCCTGTAAATCTCTCACCGGGACGGTCAGTGTATCGGTTCAGGAATTCAACATGTCCACTCATCAAGGTGAATTGTGGGCTGAAATAGTTTCAGCAGCTGTGCTACTAGAGAGAGAGAGTACTTAGACAGGATGGATGAGTGTTTGGTTGGATGTCACGCTCTGAAGAGAAGAAGAACAGGGGAGACAAGTAGTCTTGGGTGTGATCCAAGAGGACACCTGTTGAGTAACGTGAATGCCTCGTAAACAGGGCGCTGACTATGAGTCAGTCATTCAGACAGCTAGTGTCAGACAGTGTTGCGGGTGTGAAATGAGGAGATTCCTAACAGATACGCAGTCAGTTGTAACCTTAAAGCGAGATAATCAATTTGTATGCGGTGCAATTTAAAAGACTTTATACACTCTCACCTGCCACTGTTTTAGGTCCACCTGTTCAGCAGCTCTTTCACCCAAATGTCATATCAACACGTCACGTGGCAGCAACTCAATGCATTTAGGTTCTCAACCTTTTTGTCGAACTTAAGGCTCTCGGCCCACTTCTGATAAATTCTTAAAGTAATTCTGAGGACCACCCTCCCAAATGAATGAGAAAACAACGGCGGTATACAGAAGAGCATCTGGTAACACGTCGGACCTTGAAGCAGATGGGCTCGAGCAGCAGAAGAACTCACCGAGTGTCAGCTAACGACAGGAAACTGAGGCTGCAATTGGCGCGGCCTCTCCAAAATTGAACAATAGAAGATTGGGAAAAAAACGTGACTTTGTCTGACGGGTCTCGATTTCTGCTGCGACATTCAGACGATAGTGTCTGAATGTGATGTGAACAACATGAAAGTAGAGATTCATCCTGCCACCGCCCTCAAAAAGCTCACTAATTAACACATGTTAATGTTTCACCAACAGAAATAAAACAACACTGACTGTTTGGATTAAAGATACAACATTTTAAAAGAAATAAGCTTTAGGCTTTTTTTTTTAATACTTTGGGAAAAGCTTTCAGTCTTTATGCTAAGCTAAGCTAATGCTGCTCCATGCCTAATGCTCAGTTTCGACAGTAAGAGTCCCACCGTATTTCCCTATTTTACAGCTGACTATAAAGTTATAATGGACCGCCCTTTAGGAACCATAAAACATTGGTTTCAACATGGGTGGATTTTTAATTACGTGCCTTTGTGTTTTGGCTCAAGTCCCATAAGAATTCCCTGTTGGATGCCTAAAGGAGAATTTGATGACAGACAACAGCTGGAGACCACAGAATGTGTTCGCAGATGTTGTGGCCCAGGAAGAGAAACATAAAGCTCAAAACTGGGAAGACTATGTCCGGAAGGAAAAGCTGATTTCCCCCCCCCCGTCCAGACAGCAATCAGACAGAAAGCAGACATAGGATGTGATGTCTTCTCTCAGTTCGGTATGCTCCTCGTTGTTTTGTTGACCCAGCTTGATGCCCTGCAAGAGGAGGCGGGGATGCATCAGGGATGTCCTCTGTGTTGTGCCAACATGGCATTGGGAGAAAAAGTCTCCAGACTTCGGGAGAGAGGGAGTTTCTGCTTCTGGCATCGACTTCAGGACATGACCGAGAGCAGACTGTGTTTATCCTTTTGATGTTTATCTGACATTGCTGCATCATTGGTTATTAGAAACAAAATGTGTGATAGCAGTCAAGACACGAGGAATGTAAACTGCACTTTGGCGACGACTCCTTCAGCGGGCCAGATAAAAATACTTGGAGGTTGGCGACCGTGAAGCGCAGTACCTGTAAATGTTTGGAGCGGGAAACCATCGCCATGAGCGATGTGATTCAATTCTATAACCAGCTTCATAACAAAACCACAAAAAAATATGTGTTTCTGAGATGTGGCCTTCATTAGTTTGCACCGAGCCCTGGGTCCTCTCAGCGTTTACACCGAGCCGGTGACGTCTTCCAGGGGTGGGGGTAGTGCTGGTGGTGTGTGTGTGTGTGTGGGGGGGGGGGGGGGGGGAGCTCATTCCTCGATCCCTCAGGGAGATTTCAAAGCCACACGGTTTCTCGGCTGCACTTTGTTGAACCCACCTCCCATTTTCTGACACTATAAATGATGCAGGGCTTATCTACACTTCGAAATATAGTAGACAAACTTTACAAATGTAACTAAACTGGACCCATCAACATCTTTTGACCCTCAAATTATGATAAAACATTGCTGAGTGTTGCCATTTTGGAGCCTGTATTTTCTCTTTTTTATTTCTTCAGCAAAAACAACCAAAAGCATCTCCCTCCTTTGAGTTACGTTTATCTTAAAATCTGTTTCAAAGCATGTCTGTAAAATTTTTACGCAGTATCTTCAGGGTCAATATGATGACAAAACACATATTTGGAGTTAAATTGGACTTCAATTTTGGCAATCAACCCTATTTCCAATCACAATAACTATTTGGACATAGCAGAAAGCTAAAGTTGCGGCAATAAAACCTCTACAAGTTTGTTTTCTGCTTTTGAGAGAGAGTTGTGGACAAAATGAGTTAGTAAAAGGAGTAACTTGATGAACGAGTGTATTTCCCTTTAGGCCAAACAAAGATGAAAAAGCCTTTGAAATAGAGAGCGCTGCTTCAATTCAGGTCCCAACAATTAATATTGTTTAGTTGTTCTTTCTCGATGCCAAACCGCCGCTGGGGGTTTCGTGCAAAAATGGGGAGGGGGGGGAGGAAGAGCCAGAGCCTCATAAGCTTTCACTTATTATAGAGTAATGATGAAACAGGAGAAGTGCTTATATACAGGCCTGATTTACAAGAAATCAAATCTGAGTTAGTGTTCATTCAACCCTTCAACTGCTTGCAGGAAACGTTTTTCAGATGTGAAACATGTTTTAACAATACTTACCTGTTAACTGCAGTATGTCATCTTTTGGTCAACCATACATTTTTTGCATGTTGAAGGTTCATCTAATTCGTATTCACCACGTTGTTAAAGTCACCGACAGCCTCCTCTCAGGCTCAAGTCATCTCAACGTTTTCATTCTCCTCAAGCCCCCACTGCTGCTTTTGTCACCATCATCAACATTCTTTTTCAAAAACTTTACGACCTCCCTACTATATCCCCTTCCTACTTTAACAAAGGAAGATGGGTACATATAGAATATCAATGAACCGATATCCAAAATATCCGCCTCCGGCGTCCCCCAGGGCTCATTGCCTGGTCCTCTACCGTTCATTGCCCTAAAATGCTCCCCTTTGTTAACACCATCCGTCTTCATGGTCTCCTGCAGATGATGTCCGACTCCACATCTCCACAATCACTGCAACTCACTCCACCCTGACCAACTGCGCTGCCAAAATGTAACTGTGGATGCTGGCCAACTCTCACATTTAACTGATTTTCAAAAGCAGACTCTCTTTTTGACCACCATGCCAATATCATTAACCAAAAAAGCTTTTTTACACTTCAAACATGTCGCTTCATTCCACCCCTCCCGGAAAGTGTTTTTCATCACATCCAGACTCGACCACTGCCATAGCATTATTAACTTCAGTTGTTTATAATTTATAATTGTTTATGCTCAAGACTCTCCTTTTTAGTGTACGTTGCTTTTAATGTCCTGTACTACACTTTGCCTTTAGTGTTTTTTTAGTTCTATCATCTTTTTAACTTGTGGGTTGAGTGTCTTTAAGCACTCTCTACAGTGCTCTAAAATGTTTGTTTATTTTACTCCCACTTTTTGACATGACCGTTGGTCTTTATTTCCCAGCTGTATCTCCAAAGACTGTCTGCCTCCCTTCTTCCTTTTCTCTCTCTCTCTATCTCTCTCTCTTAATAATCTTTACTCCTCCTTCCTGCGCTGTCTTCCCGCCGACAGCGAATGCTAAAAACTGTGCCTGTGAATTCTCTCAGCCAGAAGAAAGACATCATGAGTGAGCGGTTCGACTGCAAGAACTGCAACGAGTCCCTGTGCGGACGCAAATACATCCAGGTGGAGGACAACCCTCACTGCATCCCCTGCTACGACCGCTTGTACGCCAACACCTGCCAGGAGTGCAAAGAAACCATCGGCCACAATGCCAAGGTAAGCTCTACTTGTACAAGGGCTGGAATCTACTGCTGTACTTAAGTACAATCATGAAGTACTTTTTTTGCTTCTACTTTCTACTCCACCACAGTTCAGAGGGTCTATTAAACTTCTATAATGGTGAAGAATGCCAAACACAGTTTCCCAAAGTCCAAGGTGATGTCTTCAAATGTCTTCTTTTGTTCAAGTTCAAAACCCAACGATTTTAAAATACCTTTAAACAGAGAAAAGCAACAAATCCTCAGCTGAAACTGGAGTTGCCATTTCATCAATATCATGTATTGCTTAAAAGATAACTCCAGAAGAGTATATGAAATAGTCCAAGTTAACCACTAAAATGCCGCTAGATGATAATGCATCACTAATAACGATCTAATTATATTTAAGAATATCATGACATTATCTGGGACTGTACTGCCTCAACAACTACTTTAGTTTTTTGATACTTTGATACATTTAAATAACAACAACACTTTGAATGCTGAGTACTTCTTCCACTGCTTACGCTGTAACTGTCCGACTGCATTATGATACATTTTCTAACTTCTTTAGCAAACCAGCTGGCGTTCCAAATCGTCTGTAATCCCCTTTAAGTTCGGTAGAAACCTTAGTGAGTGAAAATTGGAAACCCTGTCCATAAGAAAGCACCCACAGACGCCATGAGGCCACCGGTGTGCTGTGTGTTATGGACTCCCTGTGAAGGAGCTGCAGTGAGTTACGCCGCTGCTTGCTTTGGCCGTCCCTCCCTTTGCACAAGACATAACAACAGTCATCTTTCTTCCTTCTCCGCTCCTCTGCGTTCGTCGTTTCTATTCCTGTGAAACTCCACGCCTCAAAAATAAGTTTTTCACCCACCGTTCAATGAGGCCATTTATCACAGAGCTCGCCTGAACTGCAGATGAACTGGAACACAAAGCAGCTGTTGGAAGAAAAACACAAAGACACAGAAAGTTGCGTTTCCAGATTTTTTGAAGTTAAAAAAAAAAGAAAAACCCCACTTCTCTCATGCTGAACTGTTTGGAGGACGGCGGGATGTCGTGGAAAGTAGGAAACTTTCGGGTTGACTGAGGCTCCCATGTCGGTAAGCATCCAAGATACAGGGAACCTGTGGTCAACCGTGACCTCTGACCTCCAAGCGGATGGGGGAGCAGCGAATAGAGAATCTCCTTGTGAGAAACAAGAACACATCAAGTGTTTTTATTAACTTACAGTTTGGGGTAAAATTACTGAATGTTTGTTTAAGGATTAAGATGTTTGTCTTATCGTCAACAAATGCTATAAGAGGACCAACAATGCAATATGATATCAATATCTGACTTCTCTGTCCTGTCTGTGCACATTAATTCCTACTGAAGATAGAAATCTTTTGAAATTAGTCATCAATAAACTTACTTTTTTATAAATGCTAAGGGCTATCCTTGAACTGCTGGGCACTGTAGTTGAGTTGTGAGCGTAGATTAGTAGATGGGGCACTTTCGGGGGGGGGGGGGGGGGGGGGGGTTAACACGCATTTGATGACAATTTATGGCAACAGGAAGTAGGTGAGACTGACAGTGCCCATTTACTAACATCAGCCACTATGACACAGTAGCCACAACACCTTATGGTATATTTGGTTGAGCAAGGATATATTTAACTCTGTGAATTTTAGGACAATTGTGATATTTTGTCTTCACAATGCTACAAAGTCTCACTTTAAATTTGTAAATATTTAAATAGTCAGGGTGACGGTTTTACCCCGATGGGAAGCTGTTCTCTCTCTTTGTACCTCGGCTTGTTCACCCCCTCATTATGATTATTAATTATTAATATAAATTAGACATAATGACGTATTTCAATAACTTTTTGAAGGGTATGTGAGCTCTTTGATATTTTTGCTGGCAGTCCACACCATAATATGTCAGAGAGTACTGGCCATGTGTGGTTTTATTTTCAGCTAATTCTTCATTTAAACTTTGATAAAAGTTGAATCAAAATGAACATGTTTCAAACATCCAGGTGTTCGATTAAAGGTTAAATGTGTTAAGATGAACAAAAAGAACTGAGCATAGCATGAACAGTGATATAACAGAGTACCTCCCACTTAAACTGATCACAAAGAGCCATCGGAGACTTTCACATCAGTAACAACTTTGTACCAAAATGTAAAGAGGTGAGTGTGAAGGTTTCACCCCGATGGGAAGCTGTTCTCTCTCTGTCCCTTGGCTTGGTCTTCCCCCTCTGGTTGCATCTTTCAGTCTTTCTTCAAAGGACAAAGGGTTCAATAGCCTTCTGATCATCTTCTCATGACATCCAGGTGATTACATTGTGCATGATCAGAGTCAGTTACATCCTTCTCCTCCTCTTCCTGCAGGAGCTCTTCTATGAGAACAGACATTACCACGCGCACTGTTTCCGCTGCTTCCGCTGCGACCGCTCTCTGGCGGACGAGCCCTTCACCAGCCAGGAGGATGCGCTGGTGTGCAGCGACTGCTACTGCAGCGAGTATTCCTCCAAGTGCGTGTCCTGCGACAAGACGGTCATGCCGGGTAGGGACGACAAAGACCGGCTGCATCACTTTTATTCCTCCAGCACCAAGTTCACAAACCTCCCCTGAGGACAGGTCATTGAGTAATCGCTCAAATAGTTAGAAAGTTCACACCCTGTCTCTGCACGGATAAACAGGCTGATGAGGTTTTGTGTTCCGGGGTGTGACAGCTTAGATGTGACAGGATGATTGTTTTCCTTGCTCTGCTGAAAATACCTCCCAGCAGGGGTTTTTTCCGGCTCCGGCCGCTGCGACGACACGAGTGCAGCGGTGGTGTCGGATGACTTAAAATGACCCGGGCCTGTGGGTAGTGTGGGATCTCATAACTCACCAGTTATTTTCTGAGCCGAGCAGTCGTTTTCTTCAGTTTCCGCTCAGCCAGGAATGCCTTTCAAAGCTCAGGCCAAGTTCAAGTTCAGAACGCCGTCATGCATTTGGTCTGCAGTTCAGGTCCCTCGAGTCGTAAAACAGGCCTAATGATTAAAAGGAGCCCAGAGGCATGACCGGCTCCCGAACCGTTTTTTTAAACGTCCGCAGTGAAGCTTTCTTAGGAAAGAAAACAAGCTGAAGTAATTGTACGGAGCAGGAGGGCTGTGTAAAAACAGGTTTAGCCGTCACACTCAATCATCACTTTTGGTCTTCTCAGTGTGTCACTGCACCGCTATCAGACTCCATTCCTGCTCATTGGGTACAGCACAGTAGGGCAGAGATCAGAGGAATGTTTCAAGTGACACGCAAGGTTGCAAATGTCAGGGAACACAACAAACAATCACAGACATCTCAGTTCATATTCTCATCTGTGCCTTTCACCTCCTCTGACAGGATCAAAGCTGTTGGAGTACGGCGGCTCCACGTGGCACGAGGACTGTTTTGTGTGTCACGGCTGCGAGAAGCCGATGGGCGCGGCGGCCTTCATCCCGGACGACAACAACTACTACTGTGTGCCGTGCTACGAGGGCAGGGTTGCTCCTCAGTGCAGCCACTGCAAAAAGGTGAACTGGGATCTTGATTCATCTGTGGAGAACATTTCCAATTCATCATTTCGTCGATAAAATCCATCCGCCGCTGTTTCCCAGAGCCCACGGTGACATCTTCAAATGTCTTGTTTATCAGTTCAAAGATACGGACACAGATATAGATATTCCATTTTAAACGCTATAAATCCCAGAGAAGCAGCAACCTGTGACTAAGTGACTTTAACAATCAATTATGTCGATCGACGAATTGAATAGTCAACTGATCCTTTCAGCAGATCAGCACCATACCAACGAGTGGTTAAAAGTCATCATCCACTCCTGATTTTTGCCTTTCTTTCTTTTGTCTTTCAAAATAAGATAAATAAATGTGAAAGGACAGGTCAAGATGCCACAATATAGAAAAACATAAATTGGTCAAATGGATGATCATAAAAGTTAAGGACAGAGTTGTATTGATTAGACATTATAAATATACATTACATTTTTCATCTAATTTCTTTTTACTGTTAAAGGGTTTGTGAGCTCTTTTACAATATTTTAGCTGGCAGTGCACACCATAATATGTCAGGGAATACTAGCCATGTGTGGTTTTATTTTCAAATTTTCCATTTCAGTTGATAAAAGTGAACATGTTTTAAACATTCAGGTGTTAGATTGGAGGATAACCGTGTTAAAATGAAGAAGAAGAACTGAGTAGTAAGCATGAAGAGTAAAAGTAAAAGAGCCCCATCAGAGACGTCACATCAGCAACAACTTTGTGCCAAAGTGTATCACTAAAAGACCTTTAAATGGTCTCGTTTTACTGATACAGCTTGTGCTCTGCAGGCTCTGACTAAAGGAGGCGTGACCTACAAGGACGAGGTGTGGCACAGAGAGTGCTTCCTCTGCACGGGCTGCAAGGCTCCGCTGGCCGGCCAACCTTTTACCTCGCAGGGGGAGAGTCCGTACTGTGTCAAGTGTTTCAGCAGCCTGTATGCCAAAAAGTGTGCCGGGTGCAATACAGCCATCACAGGTCAGTGGAAAGTAGAGGAGCCACGGGGTTTTGTTTTCGGCACAATCCCCGTTTCAATTCTGTCCGGGGTTGCTCATCATCTTCCATTGTCTCCAACTGTCCACCGTCAATACAATGTCAACACAATTATCTTCGACAAACAGGTGTGGGCAGTAAGGTGAGTCAGGTTGTAAACATTGACTCTGATCTGTAGTTTGTGATTTGCATGTTTCCTCCTATTTCCAAAAGAAAGGACTTCACAATAAAAGCCACGCCGTCAAGCTTTCATTGTGGAAAATGCTTTTTGTTATTATCAGTAAATGAATACAGTTCTGATACTGTGTTACATGTGTCCTGTCAATCTTTTACGTGTATGAAGACAGTTTGATTTCATAGCTGAACAACGAGCTGAAACTCACATGAGGCTCCATAGAGGCTTTAAAGCCGCTTGTGTGTCGACAGGCTTCCTGAAAACAAACCTGTGACTCAACCGGTATTTAACCAGGATTGTCTCATTTTCCTACGAACAAAAACTTGATGTTCTAATCACGTGCAAACTGTACACACACACACACACACACACACACACACACACACACACACACACACACACACACACACACACGGTTAAAGGGGACATATCATGCACATTTTCAGGTCCATACTTTTCATATTTGGGATTTCTACTAGAACGCATTTACATGCTTTAATGTTCAAACACATCATTTCTCTCATCCAGTCTGTCTGATGATACCTGTATTCACCCTCTCACTGAACCGCTCCGTTTCAGCGCCTGTCTCTTTAAACCACCTACCGACTCTGATTGGCAAAAAATATATAGTAAAGAAAAGAAAATTCAGCAAAGCAGGAACAACAAGTGAGATCCATTATCCTCTCTCTCATAGTGGCAAAGAAACGTAACATGCCAGAGTTAAATGAGGACTTTCATTAGATGCCTTCGACCGCAGCTATGAACTGGAATAGGAGCAGGATGACAGAACTGGCAGTGCTTTCTTATTGTTACTGCCAACGTGCCGATGTTATCGTGAATGCATTTATTTCAGCGATGCTGCAAGGCTCTTATTACATGTTCCTAGCCTGGTGGTTCATTCCTTCATCAGTTGCTCATGTTTTGTGCCTCACAGGGTTTGGAGATGGGAAGTACGTGTCTTTTGAGGAGCGGCAGTGGCACCAGCCGTGCTTTAAGTGTTCGCGCTGCTCGGTGTCGCTGGTGGGCTCCGGCTTCTTCCCCGACCGCGACCAGATTCTGTGTACAGACTGCAACAACGATGACTGACCGCCACGAACCACACCGGTCAAACACCAGCAGAAAAACATGATTCTAAACCTCGGCCTTCAACACGAACACTGCAATATTACTCATTCACTCACAGTGTACATCTGATGCAACGCTCAGTATTTACAACCCGAAACTCTCATCGGCCTTGAGCACATTGACATGTTTGTATGAATTCTGCAGAAATGTCCTGTGATGTACGTGTATGACTTTGTTTTTCGGTATTTTTAATGTTTTGCACACCAACGACTAAATGAAATATACAACACATATGTATCTAAACCTTTACGTTTGTTGAACACTTGTTTTCATCACTGCTCGGCAGAAACACAAATTTGAATGTTATGATTAAACGCTTGGCAAACGTATTTCTACTTTTTAAAAGATATTCCACCTTATATAAAACTGCCCTCCCACTACTCCCTGTATGTAAACTCATTTGTGGAGAATGTTCTGTATATTTAGTTTTCTTTTCAGCTTAAAACAGTCTTTACTGGCGTACTTATAATAATAATAATACATGTAATAAAATCAAGGGCATTGTATAAATGAAGTATTTCTCTCTATGAACGTGGACATGCACAATGCATCTCATGAAGTGCAGTAGGTGTCAGTTAGCCTACAAAATTGGTTCCCTGCTTCACACAGTTGTGCTTCTAAAAAATTAAATTGGTAGAAAACCAAGATGGTGTAGGTTAGGACATAGTTGAACGGGACACATTTTTCAACAACAATGATTTTGGCTGTGGTACTTTTGTTCCCGTGGTCTGGATGCTGATTGAAACACCTTGGACCCGCTTCTTTCTCGCTTTAAGTGTCCTGAAAATATTGTAATTCAACAGAAATATTGGAGCACAACATATTAATAAAAGAGTTAATTTTTAACCTTGAAAAAAAAAAAACTAGTCCA
Source organism: Melanostigma gelatinosum (assembly GCF_949748355.1). NCBI lineage: Eukaryota > Metazoa > Chordata > Actinopteri > Perciformes > Zoarcidae > Melanostigma > Melanostigma gelatinosum. The sequence goes on along the minus strand of NC_136650.1, from coordinate 6,382,041 downwards.
GGAAGTTCCACAACACCAGACAAAGCTAGTATGTGGACATTAGAGTTCAGATTAGTAAAACGTTGATACTATTTGTATTAATTTAGTAAGAAAATCATATGAAAAAGATGGAAATACATGGATTTGGCCCCGACAGGTGCTAATGTGAATACACGGCTGCTCGTCTCTCTCCTGGTGCTCCCTCATAAACTGAAACGTGCTGTCAAGAAGAGAAATACTCTGTTACTTCCTGCTTATGATCCTCTTTCATCACTCAGTGTAAAAGTGTTGACTTGGTGCAACAAGCATGTTCTTGATGCCCCGTTAAAATCTCATCACAAGATCAACTCCAGATGAAAACTAAAAGCGCCATGTGGTGCTGTTGTTTCTTTGAGCTTTTCCCATGACTCTTCCTGAAATACGTTTGACCTTGTTTGCGGGGATGTCGGCGAACAAGTCTTGTTTGGTCCCAGGAGGAGGAGGAGGAGGAGGAGGAGGAGGAGGAGGAGGAGGAGGACAAAGCTCCTCAGTGAATATTTAGGATTTCACATCATCCCGCTCAGTGACCAGGGACTCGGACTCAGCTGCATCCTGCTGGGGGAGGCTGTTAAAGCAATTAGACCACATTACTCTGACTGACTGACCACAGAAGAACGAGCGCTTTAGAGCCTGCAGCTTCCACAGTATTGTTTTCTGCATATTTCCTGAAGTCCTTAGATGACCGTGTGCAGCATCAACCGGGATTCACTCAAAACAGTCTCCGTTTCTAAAGGGATTCACCCGGTTCTACCGTTTGAATGAGGACCATTTCAGTTCACATGTAGACGATTTGTTTGGACATTTGAAATGAAAACTTGACAGGGACGTCAGTGGATCATCATATTCTTTTTTTTGTATTCTTTCAAAGCTGTAATCCTCACAAAAGGAAAATTGCAATATAAAATCCTCTAACACGGCATATGACATTTTAAATATCAAGGTTCGCATATTTTAATTTAGTAACGTTTCTGGAAAAACAATCACGACAGAAAGTTCATTATTGACCTTGGAAACTGCAGCCGGACTGCTTTATTACAATGTTGTTATTATTCAGCAGGTATTAAATTGACTGGATCAGTCAAAAACAGACATTTCTGTCTATTTATTCAAAAACAGTCTCACTCTGTCCATCTGGATCTGGAGCTGATATCAATGACAATATTCAGCATGACAGGAGTATTGGGATGATAATCAAACTGGAAGACATCTATAATATGGCTGTTGGGCTGGAAACAGAGGGGGGAAAATATCATCCCTCGTGTGAGAATAGGTCAGGATAGGTCGTTATAAAACAAACTGTTTTAGCGAGAATAATATATTTTCTTCCTACTTATTTATTTTCCTGTGTCATTTTTTGTTCCACGATCTGGTCCAGTCGGTGGCGGTAAGAATCACCCCTTCTCTCCTCCAGTGGGGTCAGTCAGAAGGATTCAGTCATGCAGACTTTATTCGAATATACTATATTAATACTTTTAAATTATGAAAATATATGAAATGATCTGAAAAACGAAGGTCCTTTTGAGGATTTGTGCCTGTACTAATAACGGTGCTGTGCTGCCCCCCCCCCCCCTGTCCTGACAGGTGACAGGAAATGAAATAAAGATTTTCTGTTAAGTGGAAAAAAACACGCAGTGAACACGCACGCCTCATTACTCACACACCCCGAGGTCAAACGTGTGGAATGTATTCTGGTGTGAGCGAGAGTTTCCAACCAGATTGCATTACGTAGTTGGCGATGTTGAATGTGACTTGTGGGTGAGTCATGGGCTGACAGGAGACCTGGTCTCAGTCCCACTCTGCACTATCTGGATGGCTGAAGGAGACGAGGAAAAGGACACTACTGGGAGACAAATGTGCAGCGCGTCTCCAAACCTGCGTAAATGTCATAAGTTATGAATCACCAACCTAGTTAAAGAAGTGAAACCTACATTCACATCTGTTGAGCAACACAGTAGAGAAAAGGGCCAAATACAGTATTAATGTGCACTTTTGCTGACATGCTCTTAATTGACAATGCTAACAGGGGGTAAGCCAAATAGTTCAACTTCTTGGTGATGCTGAAAAGGGAATGAAGTCTTTAAGATTGGCTTGAAACCAACCATGTCTCCATAGAGGAGTAAAAACAGTCATTGTGTCATTCGTACCAGATGAAATGAGACTCTGGGATGGAGCCTGAAACCGACGAGTGCATTCCAGGGATGAACTGTTGCCAGTCGGCCCCTCCATCAGACGTGTTTGTCAGCAGCTCTGGTTCCTCTCCATCCCTCCACGTGGTGATACTGTGGGACCGGTTGTGACTAATGTGCTAGTCACTGCAAGATTCGACAACTTCCAAGTTTCGGGTTACTCTAAGGGAAAACGTCCAAACAAACAGAGAGAAGGCGAGCTGGAAGCCGATCGCCATTTAGTCCCACTGCATTCAAGAGAAGGCTGACATCTCTATGGCCTGACACACAAAAACATTCTCGATCTTTAAGTGGCACTACAGGTAAGATCAAAAGTAGTATCTTATGTATTAAACTCTCCCCGACTGTGTATTTCAATGGTATTTACAGATGTACTCCGTGTTTTTGGTGCAGCCTAGTGAAAAATGTGGGTACTTCATGCCGACTACATGTTAAAAGTTTTAACTTTTATAAACATTTGTTGGCCAAACACTATAAAAATACAACTTCCATGTGTGTGAATGACCCGTTTGTTAAAGTAGCAGTGTGTTCTTAAACTTCTGAATGACAGAACCCAGGGACCGTTGTGTAGACAGCACGATGCTGTCGACAGTTTGTGCTCCGTGTTTACCTTTGTAATTATTTCATAAAACAAACAGACAGAAAAGAATGTGCTGGCTATTTTCCACATTAGCTAGGCAAACACTGATTCTATTTGGACTAAGCTATTCCATAATACAACTTTTTATGGACCACGTGTGGGAACTCCATCCAACAATTGGTCAATTTAGATTCTTCACAGGCCTGCATCTGCCAGTGATTGACAGAAGAAACAAAGATTTAGGGTTATTACAGCACTTACTCCAGTGATTCTTTAACTGCTGTGATGAGTGAGTACGTCTTCATATAAACAACCAAAACATACTCTTTACTTGTATTTGATTTTATTTTTTGCAAAACAACCATGTAATAAAAGAATCCGGGTTATTCAGGAGTTATACGTCTATGATGTGATGCTTTAAAAAAACAAAAAACATAACTTTCTTACAATGGGAAATTAACCACATAATAAATACAATCTTTTTTGACACTATACAAAATGGTGTGTTACTAGCGGTGGGCCTCGTCAGGCCTCAAGTAACATGCAACACCATATTTCTACTTGGTAGGTTAAAATCGTAACCTTGACCAAAGGTAGGTGACGGGAGGCGGGGGGGGGGGGGGGGGGGGGCAAGCAATACACGCAGTACAGGCTGAAATATGACAACAGAAGAAAAAAATTAAAAAAGGTATACAAAGTTCATGAAGTCCAGAATTCTTGAGTTTCTCTACAGGTGTCCTCCTCATGTGTGTCCAGGTGTTCCAGTCGTCTTTGCTAAGTCGAATAGTCCTGCAGGACGACAGGAGACGAATAACGGCAACGGTTATTGAAATAAAGGCAGCGAGCCTCACAGCTGCAATGATAGGTCGATTAATCGCCTGCCAGGAAATTGATCAGCAACTGATTACGTAATAATGCTTTAAGTCAGAACAGATGATTTTTAAGCAAAAACGAAACCATTTGAAGATGCCATCTTGGTCTGCTTTAGATTATAAAGGCCGTTTTCACTATTTTCTGACATTGTAGAGACAAAACAATTCATCTAGAAAATAATCGCCAGTTGCGAGGCTAATAAATACAATCATTCGTTTCTGACCAAATAACAGTCTTACTGTACAAACAAAACAATAAGAACTCAACTTACAGCTCGTGGTTTCTTGTTAACCTTCATGTCAAATCTGCAACAAAAACGAAGAAAGGCTGCATTATATATCGATCATAAAGCTGGTTTTGATGGGAATTATGGTAAGAAGCGATACCACTACTACACCACGAAGAAGCCCAAAGGCAAGCTTATAACAAGAACACTAAATTACCATGTGTTTGTTCTTGTTCGTGCACAAATCTGAAGCCAGCCAAACATCTGACAAAACCAGCAATGTTTTCTTCAATTGCTGGAGCTGGGGAAGCGCATTCTGGGGTCGGAAAGATATGGAAATACCCAAATAACAAGCAGGAAAATCGAATGGAGATCAGAGTGCTGGATGTTGATTTGCATTCAAATGATGGAAGTGTTGGACATGCAGTATGACTGAATAACTAGCAGGCTTAAACTCAAAGTGTAGGTCAACAGAAGCAGACAGAGAGCAGAGGGTTCACAGCAGGCAGGATGTAAAGACCACAGGAGCAGGAAGTAAAATTCAGACTTACTCAAAGTCATAATCAAACATGGCAGAAGGACTGGGGGGGCGGCATTAGGGAAAGGAAGAGAGCAGCAACTGTTAATTCACCCACCTGAGTCTACAGCCCTACATAACAGTGCAGTCCGGACTTTACAGAGTGAGAGAACCACTCCGTCACAGTGAGTTCAGTGGAGCACCTGCTGTGTTAATATGTGGTTAGAACAGTGAGGCCTGAGTCAGGGAAAACCGGTTGACATGAAGTAGTAGTGGTGTATCGAACCATTGACGATCCGTACGGAGTAATTACAGTTTAACGTTAACCAGCAGTGTGAAAAAAAAAGAAGGTTTTACTGATAATCGTTATCCGCCAATATTCAGTAAAATAAGCTTTCAGGACATCAGCATTTAAGCTTCTCTATTCGCCGATGATGTTACATTATAAACGTGTTTCAATTGATAGGAGAGCTGGTAACGGTCTCATATACCTCTAATTGCAAACGTACAAAGGCTTCGTTCAGTTACATTGTGATGCGTTCAGGCTCTGTTTGGTGAAAATGAGTATTGGGTGAAGGTAAATGACGACGTTATCGTGATGTGTTCACATGTGATCTCGTAAAATGTAGTTTTGATGAGAAACTTGAATAAAACCAGTGGTTTGAAGGAGAAGTTTTCACAACATAGACAGACACTAGAGATGAATTATGAGCCGTTTACACTGGCTAGAAGCTGCTTATAATACATCATTAGAACTACTAATGGCAAGATTTGTTTTGATCAATAAAATTACAATCTTTTACACTGAATTTGGAGGAGTTTAAATGATTTTTGGGACGTGACAAAAAAAAAGAAGTCTGGAGCCTTGTAAATAAAATCGTGATCAAGGATCCCTAAAAGTTATATTTGCTCCCTTTTTTCTTTAGTGCTGATCCGAACCGTGAGTTTTATGATCTGTTGCACCACTAGTAAGTAGGTTGGTGACACACAGCCAACGTAATCATTCAAACAACAATTCTGCTGAACAGACCTATCAGTGAACAGTTTATTCAACTGACAACATTGACTCTTAAATCACTAAAACTAGACTTACCAATAACACTCAGTGCGTTTACAGGCTCTTAAGTTGGAGTTATTAAGAGTTGGATCCCCCAAAATAGGAAAGTTTCCCAAGATCACAAGGTAGGACATAGAAGAAAATACCACAATGTCCCGAAAATAATATTGTTTTCCCTACAAATTACATTTGAACAAATATTACATTTGAGTACACTGAAAAAGATTTAAATATTCACAACAGCAGATATTGCCATTCAAAGAGTCCGGCATAAACCCTGGTCACAAGTAGACACAGCTAAATGTCAGGAGGTCACTGCCTTAAAGTCGCCGGCTTATTATCTGATTTCTTTCTACAGAACATTCAGTCTGAATTTGAATCAGAGACTACGCCATGTTAACAAAATAAGATCCGGTAGGGAGGAAATCTTAGCCGGCCTGCTTAGGGATGGGTACCGAAACCCAGTATCACACTAAATCATTATAGACCACAGTATTGAAGCTATGACGTTATCAGTTATTTATGAACATTTTGGTGTGACTTGTTTCAACTAAACAAAACCACAAGCTAACAAGGAGCGGAGCAGAAAGGCCGCGGTAGAGACGGTGAAGTGAACCGGGTTAAGTGACGGTAACTACGACGACAACGCTCGTTCCTGTAAGCTCAATGAAATCTTTGCGTGTAAAAAGACAAATACTTCATCAAAACACATGTTCGACAAGCATGAACGTGTGGAATCTGCTCTGTCAGCAGTCTCATCCATCGCCGCTATGTCTACATAAGCGCAGGGTGCTCGCTCAGCTAATAGCGAACTACAGACAAACTGAAACAAGAGCCGTCTATATTCTGTCAAACTGTTTAGCTTTTGTTTGTTCTTGTAAATGTGTCTGCTGAGACAAAGCAGCACTCCTCTTTCTACCAGTGAATCACATCAGCAGAGGGGGAACCGGCAAAAAGAGAGACACTGACGGGTACCAGCGTTTGTCACGATTGATTTTACTGCAATTTTATATTTGTTGTGAGATATTATGAGGGTATACTGTGACTTCGGTGGTGTAAAAATCACTGTTAAAGCTCTACAAACAACATTTATTTTCTTAATAGTAGTGTTATCGATAAACTCCTAACGAGGCCTGCTGTATTGTAAACATGGATTTACATAAACAACTTTCTCCCAGTAACCTGGTTTCTTGTGTGCATGTAAACACACTGATTTACTTTAATTGGGTGTCAATTAACAGCACAATCAGAAGGCAAAAACCGCTGAGATCAATCGGCATGATGACACACTGCTTCTTGGATCTTCATAGTGTACCTGTGTCTGTTTTTGTTCTTCCTCTTCTTGTGGCTCCCGTGATGGCTGCCTGAGGAGGAAGAGGAGGCAGCTTTCTGAGGCTTTAGGTCCTGCAGCGTTGAGTCCACATCCTCTGTGTCCTCCTGGCTGGGCTCGTTCTCTTGGTTCTGAAGATCTGGAGAGGCGTCGCTTTCCGTGCCGCTGCCCGCATCACCTGACGGGACGCAAACGGCAGCACAAATTCAGTGTCAGAAAGACGCCAAAGACTATGACGGAGGAACTGGCTACTTGGCTTGAGAACATTTTTTTTAACTCACGTTTCTCATTCATGTGATCGGGTATCCCACCGAGTGCACAAACTGCCTGAAAAATCAAAACAGAGAGAGCAGTGCATTAGTAGTTATTTTCTTGTCATGCCACAAATGAGTAGCTACGGTATTGTGTGAAAAAGTCCAGCGAGAGGAACTTACTGCAACTGATGTGACGGATGACTTGCTGAATAAACGCTCGGCTTCCTTGAATTTCCTATTCCTTCTATCAGTCTTACTATTGGAGTTCCTGTTAGAAGATCAGAAATATGGTTAATGGTGCTTTTGATTAAGGGTGCTCCGATCAATACGCTAATATTCATTCTGAATGGTTTGATCGGTGGTCTCTATGAAGGCTGATCAGAGGATTCATCGCTTCTGAATGGAAACATTTTCAATACTCATTTGCCTGCTTTTTCTTGCCTGCTCCTTCAATAACTCTGAAAGGAACTCGGCCACACACGCACACACACACGTCAGAGCTCCTCGACCGGCTCACCATCTGCTGAATATAATTTCCTCGCCTGTTTGATCTAGTTCTTCCACAAGCAAATCTGGCAAAAAAACAACAACACACCGACTCTACTAAAAACAAAAGGATACATTATGATATGAATTAGATTGTGATACACAATATTAATGTGGCTGAAATTCAATTTGCACACATCCCTCTGCATATTTGTTGTGAATTTTGGAAATATTTTTCCAATACATTTTTACTTTTGGACTTCACAACACCCTGGAGTTATTGGAAATGTTCAGATCACACAAGTCTGAAACAATCTGAAGGCAGCCTCCACTGGAATCCACACACATAATAATTATAATGTCCAATTGATATATATGAATTATTCTCCACCTAAAAATGTCATGAATCGGGCCTTGAAGCAGTGGGATAGCACTACGTTCCCACCACCCACCTGCTCATTAATTTTGTGACATTTAGACAGTGATCATTTTATAACAAAGCTGAAGAGAAAATGTGTGTGGTTTCCAGTTACGTAATGAAAAGCAATTACACAAACACTTGTGTATATTGAGATGATTGTGATTGCTGTAAAATTGACTAATTTCTTCTACATATACACTTCATGAAGACTTATGCAGACAGTGCGACAGTAATGTATCTGATATACTTACTTTTGGTTGGTGAGGTATCGGTCCCATCCTCTGATGATGTTGCCATACATCTGAGTGTCTTCTAGATAGCTGCCTTCAAATGCATATATTTGTCTTTCTAAGTTCACCAGTGTCTCCTATAAAAAGATGCAAACTTGAATTAACTGTGAGAAATTACTGGTACTGTGCACAGATGATCAGACAAATGTGTTAGAATGTTTGTCAGACTCTTGATTTTATGTCAAGGGTCCAGAGACAGATGAGTTATCTGAACTGCAAGAAGAGTAAAGCTGCCGGGGGAGACAAGTCTGACTACGACAATTAGTAGTTAACTCACTGCTCTTGTTTCTGCATGACTTGTGTTGTCACCATGCATGTTCCTTGTGAATGAACGCTAGCCGAACGTAACTATAGGTGTACAATGCGCCCATAAAGCCAACGTATCGCGAGAACTTTGCCAACCGGGCGGCGGCTAAATTGAAGCTATGCTAACAAGTTAGCATATTCGCTGCAGTATAAACGGTATTATTTACAAATATAATGTATTTTTTTTAAATTAGCAACACTTGAGTGTAACTAAATATTCCCACAATATTCCACGTGTGATGGGTGGATAACAGTTAGTAACGCTACGCTCCCTACAGTATTGTCGTAACGGTAACGCTAGCTAGCTAGCCAAGTTAGCAAGAGCTACTATTTAGCACTACTCTAATGAACGGCCCAGAGATAGCTAACGGCATTAGCTTAGCAGTTAGCAAGGCCTCAGCTAGCAACCGCTGAGATTAAAGTTAAGAGTTACCTGTAATTCTACATGGTTAAACAACACATTTAATGCAGCATTAATTTTTGAGGGAATAGCGGTTCCGTGGACTCACAGCGAGTTCTTGTTTCCTCTTCACCAGCTCTGCGAGCTCCCGGCGGGTGTCCGGGATCTGTGGTGGAGTCGCCTTCGCATGCATCGCCATGATGGATAGAGCTAACTGAAGAAACAAAACAGAGGCGGGTTGGTATAAAGCGCCTGTTGGACGACCGTATGACCGACAGATGGCGCTAAAGGACCGCGTCAGCGGGAAACACGCTCTGTTTTTACGTTTCCATAACAACGATAAATGTGAGTTTATAACTTATAACTTCATAACTTAAAATAAGAACAGATTTACTGACTTTCTACGTGATAACCAACTGAAGCATGGCCAAGAACCGAGGAGTCAACGTTAATAAACGTGAGTCTAAGTGAAAACTTTATTTCATTTTTTAGCGAATGAAGACTATATCATAATTATTTTTTTGATTTAAATGCAGATGCGATTCCGGCCTACAACGTTTCATCCTCAATTCCAACAAAATACCAATGTGTGGTGATATCAAATGAAGAAAAGAAGGGGTTTTCATCTCAAACTAGGAGATTCCCTTCACAAGTCTGTCTGGTAGGGACTCACCCAACATCAGTTTAAGTATTAGCCAACAAACAACGCAATCTAAACACGATGATGTGTGTTTGTTTCAGAGTGAAAATCCAGGACCAGGCAGCTATGAATTAATGTCCAGCCCTGAAGTCGAAAGTCCTTCCTTCTCAAAGAAAGGCACCACAGGTTTTGTTGCATCAAAGGTCAGGCTCCCCAAGTCATGTGCACAGATTTCAGGTGCGCTCAGCAGGGCCGTAGCCAGGATTATAAAGACACGGAGGTCAAGTCAAAGACAATGTCACACTTATTTGAAACCTTCATATTTTACAAAATATGTTATTCATTTAAGTGTTAACTTAATTTAACATACATTTCTATAAATCCTATTTCCCACATGACAGTCTAAAATATGTCCCATGACTACTAAAACCCCCAAAAGTTTAGATTCAGCTGATTGCCTGTCAATACACCAAATATGCTGTTGCAAAATGGAGAATTATTTGTCATATCATCCTCTCCAATAGACTGCCAGGGCTTCCAGTGACCCGCGGAGAGGCTTCCCAGGACCAAATGCATACAACCTGCAGAGCACCTTCATAAACAAGAATAACTTCAGCATTGGACTCTCCAGGGTGTTCAGGTTGCCTGTGGCTGTGCAGCTGGATGGTCCGAAGCACGAAACTCCAGCCCCGAATCAATACGATGTATGTATGTGGATTGTGCAAGTGTTTAAATCCTGTGCTGTGCATCCTGTAGTTAATGTGCAGCCTTTTTTTATTGACAGGTCAGTTGTGATAGAAGAAAGAGCTTTTCCTCAGTGGCTGGTACATCAACTTTCCTGTCAAAAACTGAACGCGACACTTTTTCCCCAAACAAAAGTGTGCCATCACCATGTAATTACCTCTAAGTTCTCTATGAAAAGTCAAGTATAATGTCATTTTAATGTATGAATTTTATGTATCTTAATCTTGCATCCTAAATATGTTAAAGGCCACTATGAGGTGAGCGGCCACTTTATCCAGAACGGCTCCAAGGCAGTCTCGTCCCCCTTCAAATCAAAAACTCAGAGATTCCCTCCTCTGATTGACCACCGTGTACCAGGCCCAGGAGCCTACAGTCCCCATCAGACCCCTGCACCGGTGAAGAGGGCCGCCCTGCCGTAAGTAAACGCATAATATGTATCGCTTTGGTTAAGTTTTCCCCGCAGCTATTCCTTTTCAATTGTCTAAAAGTGTAAATCCTGTGAACTGTGTTTGTAGGAGGGGATTCTATTTGGCAATATCAGCTCCTGCTAAGATAGTGCCCAAGGACCCTCCCTGGCCAGGCCCTGGGCACTACGACATCAGGGATTCTAATGGCCTGTCTAAGCATCCCATGCCCACAGCTGCATTTGCATCCAGATCTGAAAGGACACCACAAAACTCACGGGCCGACATGATGCCAGCTCCAGGTATTCAACAACTGGATGTGCCAGAATTTTCTTCAATTAATCAAAGATAAAACAGAAGTAATTGTTTTTGGTACCAAGGACGAACAATTGAAAATCACCGCTCAGCTTCAGTCACTGATGTTAAAACCCACAAACCAAGCCAGAAATCTTGGTGTAGTTATGGATTCAGACCTCAACCTGAACAGCCATATCAAGACAATTACAAAATCAGCCTACTATCACCTGAAGAATATATCAAGGATTAGAGGATTTATGTCTCAACAGGATTTGTAAAAACTTGTCCACGCATTTATCTTCAGCAGACTGGACTACTGTAACGGTGTGTTTACAGGTCTCTGTAAAAAGTCCATCAGAAAGCTGCAGCTGATTCAGAACGCTGCAGCTCGAGTCCTCACTAAGACCAGGAGGGTGGACCACATCACTCCAGTTCTGAGGTCTTTGCACTGGCTTCCTGTCCAACAAAGAATTGACTTTAAAATCCTGCTGTTGGTTTACAAAGCACTGAATGCTTTAGGGCCAAAATACATCTCTGATCTGCTACTACCTTATGAACCATCCCGACCCCTTAGGTCGTCTGGGACCGGTCTACTTTCTGTTCCCAGAGTCAGAACTAAACATGGAGAAGCAGCGTTCACTTTTTCTGCTCCACATATCTGGAACAAAGTCCCAGAAAGCTGCAGGTCTGCTGAGACCCTCAGCTCATTTAAATCAAGATTGAAGACTTTTCTGTTTGCTGCTGCCTTTAATTGAACCACATTCAATTCATATATTAATCAATTTCCTGCATTTCTGCATTTTACTGCTGAATTTTATTTCTTACACTGTTTCTTTAATTGTTTCTTTTCCCTTATGTTTTGATGCTTTTAATGGTTTTATGTGAAGCACTTTGAATTACCTTGTTGTTGAAATGTGCTATACAAATAAACTTGCCTTGCCTATTGCCTGCCCACGACATAAAGCTCTATGTATTTGACAAGAAATGATTGTCTGTTGGCATTTAAGTATATTCTTGTGCTACATAAGCTGAGATTCTGCAGTGAGGTGGTTGTGGTGTGAAATGCCATCATTTTCATGCACTAATTTGCTCCTTGTAGTCACATGCTAATTTGTACAGCTTTAAATTTGCATTACATTTGCATCCCTACTCTGAGAGCTGTTCAAATTTAGTGGGAAATGTAGGAAACTGCTGACTTAAGTATATGTAAATGAGGCAGGGTGAGGAAAAGTAGGAGCAGATGAAATTTGAATGACAACATTTTACCATGAAGTAACTACATTCTGGGTTATGCCGCTCGACACATACAGTCAGAAAGTTTAGTGAGGGTTGACTGGGGTTAAGTTTTGTTGTCGCACTTTCACCTGTTATTTATCGGTTATGATGATGTGCTACTAAGCCCACAACCTCACAGATGATGTCACTGATAAACTGGATTCCTGTTTTATTCACATCGGTTTTTTTAATAGCCATGGTTATCCCCCCCAAAAATACATTTTTCTAAGCCAAGGTGTGACCTAGAGAAGGAGATTGACACAAGCGGCACAAACAATGCGTTCTTTTTGGCCTGGAGCTGAATGGGTAATTTCACCACCTACTTCAAGCTGTGACACATTTAAAGAAGGAATGCCCCTCATGGGCTTCAGGGGATTTGTGCAGGAGACCAGAGCTCTCGCTCATTGAACATTCATCTCTGTCTCTTTTCGCCTGGAGCAAGAGAGAAGAGCAACTCCCCTGCAACTGGTCGCTGTCCTGTTATATAAAGGTCAACTTGATTTTAAAGTTCCAGGCAAAATTAGAAATCATGCACAACTCTGGTGGGAGTGGCTCAGGTTGCCCATTTGTCTGACATCACGTTCTCTGGCTGTGTGTAGTCTTAGTTGTTTGATATGATTGCAAGTATGACAGCATTAAGTTATGCTTCCTCTCTTTTTGTCCAGGTTTCTATGATCCACAGATTCCACAGAAGCAGTCCTTCTTCTACAACGACTCCAGAGTCTGGCTTCCCATGTAAAGCTTTCAGGGAAACCTGCACTGCAGATATGTACAATTCTCACACACATGAACTATCTGTATTAAAAAGTAAACCATCAACTTGATTTCTCCAGAGTGGTGATATAAGGGAAGGCAAATCTTTTGAAAGGCCGTATGTTTTATCCTCACCTCGATATCCTGATGCTCTTATCTGTAGATGACATAGAAGTAGGTGTTGCTGGGTAACCGACAGCTGCTGGTCCGGTCAGTGGTGCGCCATGGTAACAGCTGAGAGCTTGAGATGACACCACTGTGCCAACTGCTAGAGGGCAGACAGAGGGGTGGAGTGTGACTGTATGTGAGCAATGTGACTGACCGGGCCTGAGGCAGCAGGGTGGTGTTTAACCCCCGAAGAACATATGGACACATCGGTCATCAGCCTTTATCGGATGTTGCATTGTTGGAACAGCGGCTACAACACTTTTCTGACTCCACAATGAGTTAGCTGTGAGTTGTAGCTCATTGTTTAGCGGTGCACAACTTTACTGTTTTGATTTACTCTCACAGCACTGATGGCGTCATTGTCATAGAAAAAGGCTTTCAAATTCCTACTGCACACTACCTGCTCAGCAGCAAAGAGCAGACAGACAGTTCGAGAGCTGGTGAGAATATTAGCAGCTCAAGAAACAGATATTTCCCTCAGGAGACGGGGACAAAAGAAAAATAGAGCTAAAAGAGTTACATTCATCAGGTGTACACAAACACAATGTGAATAATAATATCACTCTGTAACTGCTGGATGATATGTCGATGTTGCATCCACAACTTGTTTCCACTCATCCCAAATGGCCAAAAAAATGTCTATTATTGCAGGTTTGAACAGCAGCCGGTTTGCGAAGCTTGGCTTAAAGACTGGACACAACAGTAATACATATAGTAATATAAATAAGCCTACCAGCCACCAGGTCCACATGTACTACCTTTTTTGTTTAATCTGTACAAAAAACAGTGTTAAAATATATATATATATTTTTGCAAAAGGTTGTTTCTTGACCAGGCACAGTAACTTGGCAACCGCAACCGCAAATTGTAATTAGTAAGGCAGGTCACACATGCCCAAATGCAGTTTAACGTAAAGATGCAAATTGCTTCGCCACCAGAGGCAAATGTATGTTTTTCCCCCTTTGACTAGAAGGGACGCGCGCCTTTAAACTTCAGTTTTACCACGTAACAAACAAACAAGGTCTAACTTTTTAATTAGTGAATTTCAGGTGACGCTATTACCGGTATGTGTGTTTTTGTTATTTGTAGACTGAGCCAGGCTAGCTGTTTCCAGTATTTATGCTAAGCTAACCAACTGCTAGCTGTAGCTTCAAGTGGTATCTCATCTCAAATCTCTGCCGCAAAGCAAAAGCCCTGAAGATGTATAAACAGTGGCGTGGCATTTTAGTGTTCATCAGACGCAGCTGTTGACATGGAAATGAATCTCAGGGAGAGGTATCTGCTCTCTGGAAATTACAGATTTAAACAACAACATGGTGCTAAAGAGTTGTTTATTTATACCTCAAGCCTTTTTTTTGTTCCATCCGCTAAGACAGAGGATGCTAGCCAGTTAAGCCACAGTGTCATCTGCTCGCGAGGAGGAAATCAGTTGGCCATTTTTCTCCCGCTCTGCACTCGATAACCGCAGCAACTGCAGACTTGCTTGACTCCCACGCTGTGGCAGCTGGAGTTATATTCAGACTCTGACTTCAGCAGTGTGCTCTCCAAATATGTCTGCTCACCCTGTAAAACCAAACCATTGTGAACGTGGTGGTTTTTACAATGAGGCACATTTCATAACTCTCTTTTGCAGACATAAATGTCTTCTCCCCGCCTGGTCAAACACGCAGGGAGGATCCAGACCAATGTTTTAAGTGTAACTGCAGGCTTTTCAGGCCTTTGTGGTCGTGTGTAGGAGGGGCAATTAACTACATGCCTCTCTGGGTTTATGGGAGGCGCTCTGAACCTCCCTATGTTTCAATCAGGTGCGGGCGAGTGTGGACATGTACTCCCTCAGAGGAGTGTATAGAGAGTCTCATTGAGAAAGCACTTTGTTGTAGGAAAAGTTGAAGGATACATGCGGATTGAATCAGTTCCTCGTGGATCTTCGCTGATTAAAAACTGTACTGTCTTCGTGTATTTAAGTGCTCTTATCTGGTATGTTAGCTTAGATTTGGCTCTAAATGATACCAATAATAGTCTGAGAGATACGATTAAACTAATTTGACTTGCTAAAGTGACGCTGCCTGCCTCAGCCATGTGTTGCTTGGCAGCGCATCAGTGGATTGCAGGCACAATTTGTTCTGCCATCATTTTATGAGCCTTGCATGAAACAGTGTATTTATGGAATCCCTGAGAATCTGAAGTATGAGAAAAACCACGTATGGCGCTTGAGGATTTTCCTCTCATGTTTGTCCATCACAATTTAATTTTCAAGCCATGCTTGTGGCGAAGGGGATGTCAATGTGGACCAAATGAACTCAATGACTAACGGATAGATTGCCATCAAAATTTGCACAGGCATTCATGGTCCCCAGAGGAGTACTCTTCATGACTTTGCTGACCCCCTGATTTTTAGTCGAGTGCCATCAACAGATTGACAATTTTTGGCTTTTATTGACATGTTTCGACAATTACTGGATGGATTACGATGGTACAGATATTCATGGTGCCGAGACAATTAATAATAATGACGTTGGTGAACCCTGAATATTTGATCAATCACCATCATAAGGTCAAAAATGTTTTTAGTCCAGCCGACTTTTGTTTATGATAAAATACCTGCAAAACCAATTCCCATCACATTCCCATCAGCCTCAGCTGTACGTCATGTTTAGAGCTAATTAGCAAATGTTTGCATGATAGCACGCTAGAGTAACATTCTACCGGCTGAACATCAACAACCGATTCATACTGCTGCAATGGAGGGAGGATGAGACCTGAGGGGAACTTAAAGGATTAGCTGAAGTCTGTTCATCGTTTCATTGCAATCTTTGTCTGAATACGGTCACCAGTGCCACAACGAATCCCTTCAACGAACAAGATTTGCCCAGATGAATAAGGTAATTTATTTATTTTGAGGTTATAGAATATGACAACATCTCATCCCCTCTCCCATCTAACACATGACTTACAGTAGCAGATAAACAACACAAGTTTACAGTGTGACCGGTGTCATCAAGTGCCTCTCAACCCGCCTGCTGTCGGATTTTTCTGGCAGATGTGAACATTTAGCAACAAATACTGTGGAATGTTTCTGGTGGTCTATTGGTCCAGTGTGTCCATGTACAATGTGTGTGTGTGCGTTCAGAAGGAGACATATTTTTATGCAGATGAACAAGATATGTAAGGTTTATTGAGCACTTCCTGCCTTTCCTCTGCCGCTGTATTGCATTTCCTGCACTTGCAAATCCCAGAATCAACAGATCTTTTGTCTTTTTTACCAGACACTCCAGACTCAGCAACAGAGCCGTCTGCTCCTTCACAGGCAGTTCAGATTCCATTAGACCTGATGTAGCTGCTTCTCTTCCCCTCTCATGTGTCGCCAGTGGATTGATTAGCAGTGTTTTTAACACATCACAGGCTATCTTTAGCATCCCTGCCATGTTTATAGGAATACTTCAAAATAAAAGAAGCTATAGGTCAACTAAAAAATGTTTCGGATTGATAGTTTTTGATCATGTGAAAGAGTTTTTAACAGGCAATATTGGAATGTAGGCTGAACTATGAGGAAAAATAAATAAGTCTCTAGCGTCAGCCGCAATAATCAAGGAGTCCGGAGGTCTATGAAGTCCTTATGTCTTCACCAAGCTAAGTGGGTCATGCATATTTTATCTCTCTGGTAAAACCCACATTGGATTTTTAGCATAAAGCAGAGCTCTAACATCATGTTGTATCTATGCTCTAAGGAGTCTCAAAATTAGGTGTTGGGGAAACATTTTATTCTTTGAATATGTTGGTCATCAGGGCCATCCTTTATGTCCTGCAGATTCAAGAAGAAAAAAAAAACCAGAATGTACACAGATGACCTCATCGATATTTAATCTGAATTTCTTGATTCAAATTACCAAAAAAAGCAACTTTTTTCTGGTAAGAATATTTATAAAATGCCTCTTTTTAAAAATGAATGACTCTCCTCCTCAACTCTGTAGAAGTCACGTATGAAGATGAACTGACTGTTATTTTGGCAAATATGTTTTTTTTTCTGCAGTGTATATAGGATTGTATATCCATGCATTGGAAGGTTTTGCAGAGACATTTGGATGTTACTTTGTATCATTCTTTCTTTATTAGTATTCCAGTGAGGTTTTAGTTTTCATGTGCTGGTCAAGGCCAATTGCAAAGCAATAATATCAGCATTTTTCCTCATATATATCTTGTCCGTAGCGTAAATAATACCATTGACTGTTACAACCCGTTAATTAATTACTTTAATCACACATACAGTCCGTGTTATACGGTGTTATGTCAATTCACCTCGTTCCAGGCAGCAGGGCTGTTTTCAGCTGCTGAAAATCATCTGATGGATCAAACCATTCGTGGTGTCCAATGGGACACTTTCTGTCCCGTTACTGCGGCCAAACCCGATGAGAGAGTTCTAACTGTAAATTAAATGAATTGTTTCGCGTTTTTAATTTGTATTCGATGGATTATTTGTGATGGTGTTTTGGTAAATGAGTTGTGTCCCTTACGAAAAAGTTGGTACAGTCTAGTTGTCCAGCATGCGGTTTTTCGTTGCGATCGGCGGCGTCAAAATATCATGAGGGAGAACGAGACATATACCGGAAATTGAGCAATGCTGCTTTCAGAATAAAACACGGTTGTTTTTGCGGTACCTGAAACATTTAAAGTAATTGTTCAAAATCGATATGTGTTAATGAATCATTAATTACAACCATAGTAGTAGTTTCAATGGAATTACATTGGGGCTGTTCCACTTTGTAGTGAGGAAGATTCTGGGATAACAGCTGTATGGATATATCATGCAAAATTCCTACTAATACTTTCGTATTATTTGTCCTGTCGGTTTAGTGTTGTATGCCTAAATCATTGTTTGTATTTTCTAACTGTGACCTACCAAAGGACTGCAAATCAAATTAGGCTTTCAGCTAAATCTTGTACAATACAGTGAAGAGCCGCATTTGTGTTTGATATATACACCTATAGGCTATATCATGCTGCAACAAATAGTTCTCAGATCTTTTGAATATAATGACCATACTTTGGAAATCTGTTTCAGTATTCTTCCAATCTGTCTTCTAATAGCCTCCTGTTGAAATGCATTGTTTGTGTTTAATTCGTTTTTTAGACATATTGAATGGTCATGGTTTGCTACTTATTGTATGTGAAAATCAGAAAGATTTATTTGAAAATAAGTTTACAGTTACCTAATTCTTAACTTTGGAAATAATTGAAAAAGTAAATCTCAGAACCCATCGAACCCATGTGAACGGATATGCCTCTGGGAACAAGCGGTTATATTTCTGGGGTTTCCGGTAAAAAAAACATTGATAAGAAGTGAAAACGAGCTGGTCGTTCAGCAACTTGAAATACTATGGCATCATTTTATTCTAAAACATCTGACCGGAAGTAGTTTTTATCAGTCTTTGCAACTTGACTCTGGTCCTCACAGGACTCGCTGAAGCTTTTTATTCTCACACTGTAAATTTTCCACTAACGACTCGCTGGATTGGACCGAGTCTCTAATTTTAACAAGACACTGACATCTGTTTATTCCAATTCAGCATTTCTGACATTCCCAGTCGTTTCTTTTTTTTTTGTTGGATCCTGTTTTTATTTCCACATTATTGTTTTGGTCACTTTTTCTTTCTATTCCGGTTGGATTTACAAAGGGCGTGTTTGGGGCGATCTGTACTGGGAGTTTCATCTCATGTACTTCTGCGACTCTGAGGAATGACAGCGAACGGGAATCGGTCCGCCTGAATGGAAACAATGGATTATAAAGAGCTTGGACATCATTTCGGAGAGAAGCTGACGCTAACAGACAAATGTGAGTATAATAGGTTACGGTCAATAACGTCGCTGTAGAATTAAAGAGGGTGGTGGTTGTGATTGTGATTATTATGTGTTCTTTCCCCCTTAATCTTTTTATCCTACCAATCATAATTAAAGTGTGTCGGTATTTTCCAGCCCTTCTGGGCACTCAACACTCAAGATGCAACAGCTGCAGCACTACAACACATCCGATTCCTCCCACTTCAAATCTTAAAAGATGGGATGTTTGTCCGTCCTGCTGTAATTTCCCCCCACACTCAAACAGCGGGCTGTGTGCACCTCTCTCTATCAGGAGGGTCCTAACCAGCAAGAGATCCTGGAAATGCTGCACTGAGCTGTGGTCTCCATTACCAAACACGTCAGTGGTGCACAGGGGTGAAAAATGGCCCACACACATAAATACAATGAGGCAAGCTGGCGCAGCTGAAAACACTGCAAAAAAAGAGAAGAAAATCACTCTTAGCACACAGTATTAGTGAGATACTAAACAGATTCCATGCAGGGAAAACTCCTCTTTAATCTCGGTCAGTGTCTTGCTCAAGAGCACATCAGCGGCTGATGTTAACATCTGCATCTCTAACTGATGGTTCCTCACACTGACCAGAATCTTTGTGGCTGATCCAGTAGCCCTGTGAAGATTTTATTTCAGTGAAATCCTCATAATTATAAGCCAATATTAGTGAGTCCGATTTCCTCTTACACTTACATGCTATAATGATTTAATTATGTTAATATTACATGAAATAGACCAGCAAAACCCAAAACATGTTATTCCAAAAGCCTGGAAAAGAAGGATATATGCACAATTTATTTATCTAGTATTCCTGTTTTAATATATATACATATAACATATATATATATATATATATATATATATATATATATATATATATATATATATATATATATATGTGTATATTGGCTTATATCAATTTGTGGTGTCTTGTATCCTTCACACATCTCCCTTTGACCCCCCCCCCCCCCCCGCTCTATTTCCACTGGATGTGGAGAGCATTGGATGGAGGGAGAAACGTTTGCTGCAGCTTTTCATCACCGCAAAGGCAGGCTGTCATGGTGCTGGCTCCCTGCATGTGTGGGTGTCTATAGGCTGCTGCATGTGCATCGGCTGTTGCAAGGCGAAGAATAGCAACAGATACTGGAAATTCTGGGGCCAACACTGATTCATATTTGCGAGTTCGATAACGATATATGGGTCATCGTAATTGTTTTTTCTTACATGAACACATAACATAAGCAAACTATCTTGATATGGGTCCCTTGGATTTTGTTTTGTAATACTTGGACCAAGACCGCCGGCTCTCTGGAAGTCAAACTTTGTAACGGTGCCACTGGCTGGAAGTTTCTGTGGTGCAATGTCTTGTTAATTATCGGCCGACACACCTCGATACAGATATCTATATATACGTGCAGTAATCTGGTTAATTTATCGTTTCAAGCTCGATTAGACACCTGTCAACAAGCACAGGTCTCCTTTTGGTTACAGTCCTGATTCTGGTCTCTTCTGAGAAGGACTCCTTGGCGTTCACAATCAAAGAGTCATAATTAGTCTGAAGCGATCCTGAGTAAAGGCACAAAGATGACATTTAAAGGTATTTCTCTTTTTCTTTCTGTTTTTTATCCACTCGTGTTAAAAAAATACACCTATTGCTGCATTGATATTGGGACGTTAAAATGGTTTACAGTCGTAGAATTGTGATGCTTTGTTTGTCGACTTTGAGTATACATTGAACCGGAGGCTGCTTGTTCAGTGGTCAAAAGAAGGGAAATAACATCCTGTGTGTGTGTTTGAGGGATGCTTGTCAACTTTGAAGCTGTTTTTAGGGGCTCGATCGTGTAACCTTTGTATTAATTCTTCTTCAGAGGGGTGATTTCTGCTGGAAACAGTGCGTTTATTGAAATACTCAAAGAGCTCGTATTGTTCTTGAGCAGGTTCGCCCATGGAAAAGTGATCTGAGGTGGAAAACAAAGCGTGTTTTGGTTGTAGTCAGAGCCGCAGCATGCAGCAGGGCTGTTCAACATGTGACGTTATTCGGAATGCTGGACGCCGAAAAAGGCAGTGGCGTTAGATAAACAGAAACATTCTTTTTCTCTGACGACTTGAGAGCCGTAAGTCTCATTCTCTGATAGAAAGAAAGAAAAGCCAACCTGGGGTTGTTTGCTTTTCACGGCCTATAGTGTGCCTGCAGAGCTGTGAGAGGGGGATCATAAGCCCATTTCAAAGTGATTTATTCAGGTCTGAGGTTGGCAGACGTTTGGTTCAGCCCTTTAATGCATGTCGACCATCCAAATCCCTAACACATAGATGCATGCATTCATCTCTCCTGACCTCATATATCTCCTGTCATCCCCCCCACACGCCATGAAACCAGTCAGCCAGCAGCATTACGACACTCAAACAGAGCCTGTGTTCCCGTCTGCTGGTGTTTCAGAGTCGATGTCATAGAAGCAGAATAGAGGTTTGTTTTCTGAGAGGAAACGCAGCTTGCGGCGGCCTTTCTCACTAACTCGGCAAGCGCTGGAGCCAAACCAAGACTCTCCAAGACACGACATGTTCAAAGAGTCTTTGTTTACGGCCCACAATAGGAGTGGCACCGGCTTTTTGTGACACGGAAAATGCCCTGCAACTCGCCTGTAAAGGAGTTTGAATTGTACCGTTGTTAAATGCTCTGCAGTTGCCACCGCGCCCGCTCTTCCAGCAGCCTTGCAGTCAGAGTCTCAGTGTGGAGTTGAATGCTCCTCTGTGGAAGTGATCATGAGACGTGGCCTCCCTTTGGCCCCGCGAGCTTCCCAGTCGTGCTGACGTTATGTTCTTGGCACACGCTCAACATCATACAGCCAGGCTGGAAATGTGGATTCTGGCCTAGAAACCTTCCTTCCGACGCCTTTTAATTTGCCGCTATCATCAGTCACCCTCCACAGTTGAACTCCGGGAAGAAGTAACCTCGGAGAGTAAATACAGTTGAGTTACGGACATGTAGAGCTGCAGCTAAGAATTATTTTCACAATTGTCTTATAATTGCTTATTTTTGTCTGACCAGCAGTCCAAAACCCCAAAGATATTGAATTAAGAAACATATATAAGCAGCGAGCCATCACATTTGAGAAGCTAGAAGCAGAGAATGTTTGTCATTTGTGCTTCGATGTTCACTTGACCGTCACCTTGGCAACCGTTAGCGAACAAGCTAACAGCAGGAGGGGGTTCCTTCACTCAGTTAGCAACCAAAACTGATGCTGTAGCAAGAGTGAACAAAATAAATGCTTTGGTGGTTGGTGTCTGTTGTAGCATTTCTAAAACCAAAAAAATACAACAGCAAAAATGTAAAGAATGGATTAAACAGTCAAACATTAGCGTGTCTAGCTTAGAGTGAAAAGAGAAAAACTAAAGATGGGTGAGCGGCCAATCGACTAATCGTCAAAATAGTTGCAGATGAATCTGTCTCTTGATCGTCTACGAGACTACTTGTTACACTTTAGATTGTTCAATCAAGATTACAGCATCAACACAGTTTCTTTGATACAGTCTCTGTTAGCATCAGAGGGCCCAGGGGTTTCTGTGAAACTGGACGGGGAGTCGAGGTTTGAGTTGATCCTCGAGGAAGAAGGGAGGAGGATGAAGAGAGCAGAGCGTCCCCCTCCCTGTACACTCCACGTCAGCGGCCCCTGTGACCAGATGCTATAAATCACAGCCGTGAGGCCAACCACTCGCACGGGAGAGGAGAGGAAGTGCTCCATTCCACTATGAAGAGGGAGAAGGACGCAGCCTCCTGAGCACTGCACATATTTCCCATGTTTCTCTTGAATTCATGAATCGGATGTCGATCCTGTTTGCTGCATAATCCTGTTAGGGAACGGTGTGAGGCAGAGCTTAGTCATAAAATGAACTGTCATATCACATTTTATAGATTCGAGTCATTGCAGCAACACCTACACGCCTCTGACTATTTTAGAGCTAATGTGGAGGCAGTAATGAGAGAAATCAGAGCGCTGATCTCTTTAGGATTCAACAATATGTACACATACTCCAGACGCTTCACAGTCAAGACAAAATTACCCAACTTTTAATGTTTTTGAGGTGCACTTCCCAAATACCACTTTAGTGCTCTTCATAGCTGTTGGAGCTTCTTCCTCTGTTTATGCCACATGGTCCGCTGCTGCGTCAGGAAAAGCAAAACACATCACTTCCTGATTGTGCACCAGAGGATGTTTTAGGTTTGCACAGTCAAAGCTTCTATGACTGATTCAGACTTAGGTCACCGTGGACTCGAGTCACCGGTCGGATGACTTTAGACTTTAGACTTGATTTGACGAAAAATCAAAAAAGACTTGAAGCACTTAAAAACAACAACAACAAAAATGTGTGTTTGGTACAGCAGACGAGCTGACAGACAAACAATGACTCGTTTAGGACTCGGCAACAAAGTAGGACATTAAATTACACGCACAGGACCTGTAGACTTGCATTATTGTTGTGGAGAGACGGAGGAATGGGGCTGCCATGGTCAGGCACTCCTAGCAGTTGGGGGGGTTTGGTGCTTTGCGCAAGGGCACCTCGGCAGTACCCAGGAGGTGAACTGGCAGCTCTCCAGCTATCAGTCCAAAAACAAAGACTTTGTGTCACCGGATTATCAGATTATCATCTTTACAATCATGTTTTGGTAGATTAAGTGTTTACCAGTCACATTTCTAGGTAAAGAAGGAAACAGGTGCTACAAAAGAGCCAGGGGATATATTAACAAACAAAACTCCATAAGACAATAAAATCATAGAAATATTTTGTCGCAATCTACTGTATGTTTGCATACATTACTTCCTAATTTTGTTTAATTTAAAAACAATTTGGTGTTCTGGTATGACATAAAGTTGTACGCCTTATCCTCGAGTGATCGTTTATTTTTATTTTTTGCACATCTGTTGATTGTCTGTCTTTTGAAAAATTGGTTGATTTATGGTTACAGGTAGGGTTGGATAGCTGGATATTATTTACATTTTTCAGCGCCAATAACACAGGGATCATTTATTCAATACCTTGCTTTGAGACGTATATAAAATGTATTATGTGAATATGTTTAGGTTTTGGACTGCTGGTCTGATAGAACTAGTAATTTGAAGATGTCACATTGGATTCTGGAAAAATTGTGATCAACCACAATTTTCATAAAAACTGAAAATGATTGACCTGGTGCTGCAGCCACATTTCGGTCAGAGGCTTCACTCTACTCTTCAGCTATAAGCAACTCTGCTCTTGAATGTAGCTTGAATATTCAAGATGACGACTTTGATGTATTACACAGAGTACTACAGTACTGCTTGTGTCCTCAGGGCCTTTCCATCCTCCCTCCTTTTTAAAAAATTCTGCATCACACTCAGATTTGACTTCCCTCGGCGTTGGGCTGTTCAATTCAAGTGTAATTGATCAATATTAATGCAGCTGAATTCATCTCATAAGTGATAAATAGGAGCTTGTTTTTGCTGTGCTGGCTGCAAAGGAGACCTCGGAAGCTTAGATTTCTTTCCTCGAAGGACATGACACATGAAGATGTTGATTCTTTTAGAAAACAACGCCCTCTAATAGCAAGATGTATGTATCGGCAACGCGGCTCTATCCGTTTGGTTCCTGTCCTGTGCTTGTCCCCCGTTACCCATGATGCCTTGCAGTATGCACTGGATGTTTTTGTTGATGTCTTACTCAAACCTCAGGGGAATCACTAACAGATGTACCCCCCCCCCCCTTCTTCCTGCTTTGAAGTGTATGTGTGTTTAAGTGTGTGTGTGTGTGTGTGTGTGTGTGAGTGTGTAGATAACAGCCCTGATGTAGCTACGTCTATGCCCACTTAAACTCACACACACTCACACACACCCTCACACACACACACACACGTCACTCACCATCTCACAGTCACAGGACCCACAGGCTCTAATACTAGGGCGCTGATGATGGCTGATGACTGCAACCTAAGACAGGACAACAAACCTTATAATAACACAAAAAATAACCATATCTCTGTGATCAGCCATCTTGACTTGAGACAGATGTGACAATGGTGCATGGTGCCCACACGCGCTGCAACGAGGAAATCTTTTGGTTGTGTAAGGTTGCGTCGTCACGTGGTGTTGTCAGATGTTTTCTCTCCTTTTCAAACCGCCTCCATGTGTTGTTTCTGCTCTCGGCACAGCTATTTTTGAACGGCAGATGAGCAGCGTCGAACCAGTTCACAAATGCAGCGGCCAGTCAATTGATCACCTCCGCAGTCTTCTTCGATGACGCCACTCTGCTTCTTCCATTACCCACGCAGGAGTCGCGGTGACGCAGCGCGCTGTGCCCTTTTTAATGCTCCTGAAATGATCCTTGAAAAGTCTCGTCTCCAGGATGGAGGGTGAAGACCAGGCTGCAGCAAGATGCCGGCGGCACATTTTGGCTGCATCTGGTCAGGTTTTCCTCAAGTCTGGCAGACCATCACAAACCCTTCTCGGTTGCCAGATTTCTATTGACAGAGCTGCAGCAGATCACGTCTGTCCTCCAGCATGTTGATTTTCTCTCCAACACAATTGAACATATCACGTCTTTGAAGCAAAACACCACAGAGCTGATGCTGCAGCACCCTGGTCCCGTTGAATTTAGTTATCTCGAACCCTTGTCCTCCTGGCGTTTAGGTAATAAAAGAAGATTCATATTTTACGGTCGCCTCATGAATTGGAAGGGTCTGCTTGTCAATATCGGAAGCAAAAGGTGCTTTAAAAATGAAACACTTCAATTTTTTTATTGAATAGCATCGAATGATAACATTCAAAAGAAATGCATGCTTGGGAAATATATCTACAGCAGTATATTATTCATACAGAGTTCAAATGCACTTTTATTTTGTGCATGTTGTGATTTACTCCATTTTTTACACATATTTCACACTTGCCCGTTCATCATAGCTTCTCAGCTTGCTATTAAAAGTATAGCATTTTACAAAATATCAGCCTCTTCCTGAGAAATGTTACCCAGTGAAACGACAAAGGTTCAGCTC
This sequence comes from Melanostigma gelatinosum, assembly GCF_949748355.1. Taxonomy (NCBI): domain Eukaryota; kingdom Metazoa; phylum Chordata; class Actinopteri; order Perciformes; family Zoarcidae; genus Melanostigma; species Melanostigma gelatinosum. The sequence continues at coordinate 6,355,947 of NC_136650.1, read as the reverse complement.
AAATGGAGCTGGAGCATGATATAAACCTTTTTTTCCAGCTGTCTCAGCGTTGTTTGCTGACCTGCCGTGACGCAGCACTGAAACCAGACCTCAGCTGAGATTAAATTTAGTCCGTCATCACACCTCACCACGCTGCCAGGTCAACGTTAGTCAGCCAGATAACATTATGTGGTGGGGCAGCTGTGGGCTATAAACACTCGATTCTGATGTTTCCATCACAAAAAGGCCAACCAAGACTTTCCTCTTTGTCATCTGTCTGTTTGTTATCCTACGACCTCGAATGTTGCTGCTTTATTGTTAAAACTTCCTTCCGTGTGCCTTAAAGTGCCATAAAGACCATGTGGTAACAATGGTGGTTATTTACGTCACGTGTCTTGGTTATTGTTGCTATGTCTTCAAGATGATGACCTAATGATGAAGTCATGGCTGAAGAAGTGGAACTCCTAGACGACAGCCTCAGTTACAACAAACCACGCCTGAGCTATTTTCTCCACGTGTTGAAGAAAAGCTCTTCTCAGCACATCGCCATTTAAAATGGTTTAGAAATCTTTCCTTTCTCGCTGCATCACCTTTGACTTTATGATTTAGTATCAACCCTGAGCTAGTGAATAGAGAAGGAGGAAGAAGGAGTGAATAATACATTTTCTATATATGATTCATGCCTGGCTCTGTTTGTGACTGGGTCACCCACTTCTTTGTGGTTAAAAGCATCTGGAGATCCCTTGTGTTTGCGGTGGAGTAACATCCTGTCGCCATTCTGACTGAATCAATTTGAGCTCTCATGTTCAGACCAATACAGGCTCGAGTACCTTTTTTAGTACTGTTAACTTTTAATAGGTTGTCGTGTTTTTCCACCGTATTCAGAGACGGGGGAGGGGTTGAGATAACGAGAAAATGGTCCTTCACACTGATGTCTGCTATTATACACCAGCATCTTCTGTCATGATCAGTCACATGTTTGGTTGTTTGGAGGCAGAAAATGTCAAATGTCAGGCAGAGTCATATGGGTCAGTATTGAAGAGACTGTTAAATTACAATAAAAGAGCATGTTTTAATGTAAATCTAAGATAATATTTGATTTATTTCCATACGTTTTTAACATATTTGTTTCTGAGATGTCTATAGCCACTCAAATACAATCTGTGTGAAGTATGGAACCACAAAATGTTATTTAATGTTAATAAAATAAAGACATTTCTTCTAAATAATCTCATGAATGAAATGCATAAATTCACCCGTAATTTGTGAAATGACTGAAGAAATTATTCAAACTCAACTTATTATTATGAACTGTATTTTCATCAATTATTTTCCTGATGACACATTTCCTGTCAAGTTTTATTTCTGAACATGTCATTTCATGACCGTCAGCTGTCAGCCAATCACACACTCCCTGCCTCGCAAGGCCAACAACTGCTACCAAAGTTAGCCAGTTAGCTCCTGTAAGCTAGAGCAACAACACATGTTACTCTGAAACCAAATAAATCAACTATAAAACACAGTACAAAGACACAAACTAAACTGTAGCTTTTAAGCCTCATCTTAACAAGTCTACTCAAGCTGATTTACTTCTGTTTATCTAAGTAAGCTGCAGTCTTATCACATCATATCACGTATGGAGCAATTATTTAGGACCGTATTAAAACAAGCTGATTGAAAACGTTAAAAAGTCAGCTGGAGACCAACTCACTGAGTTTTAGCCTGAGCATTAGCTTATGCTAGCTAGCGGTCGTCATTTCAGGTGACTAAGTCCTTGTTGGGTAGAAATGAAGAGCCTTATTTTGTCTTCATGTGAAGTCTCGTAGTTTTTAAGAACAAAAGGGAAAACTCGACAGGCGTAGCCCAGTCGCGAACGGTGGCGTGACTTAGCGAAACCGTCAGCTATGTTCACTTCTAACCAGACTCCAAAGAGAAAACACAGCATTGTGCATTACAGCTGACACACAGGGGTCTGGAATTCAAACCTAGCCGTAAAAATGAAGGTTTCTCTTCTGTCATCAGCACAGAAAGCCACATTTCGTCTTCTGTGATGGTGATTAGTAGCTGTGCATGGTTGGTTGTTGTTGCGCATTGCTGCGACATGAAACTCGTTGCAAACACAGCTGTTGGTTCTGGTGACCTCTCACAGCGCAACGGGAGAATCTGAGGGCTTCAAAGGTTCGTGCAGCATTTGTTTTGTGATTCCTGAAGTTTTCCTTTCCCCTCAGAGGAAGTTGGGTGTTTGACATTTTGTTTTGGGGGCTTCTTTACATCATGCATGCTTGAGATTTGACTCAGTGACCTTTCGGCTTACTCTGTGCTTCTTGTTTGTCATGAGATGGAACTGGGGGCTTTTCAGTTCACTGCAATGGACAATAGATACATTAGTTCCAGCTTAAAAAGTGTAAGACCTGAATATGTTCTAGGTAATTGAATTTCATGAACATTTCACACGCACTCAATGGTTATAGCTCTACAGACATACAAACTGGAGGCGTGTGTTTTGGCTCTTGTTGCTCTCAGCACCACCAACGTCCCAGGAATGTTCTTCCTCTGCTTTTCCCTGGGGCGTGGATGCTTGTTGCCCAAGAGTGTTTCCGTTTTTTATCCGCAGAGGAAGAGGTTGTGTAGGCGTCCATCAAGGCCAAATGTGCTCTTTGACAACATGTAAGCAGTCAGATATGTCCTGCAGAAGGTTGTGAAATGAGAATTCATGTCTCAAGATGTCTGTTTTTAGTTGGAATATTACAAATTCCTCGAGTCACTCAATCCGAGTTTGTGCAGTTTGTGGGAGCGAAAGCTTTGACTACACGCACACTATTTAATCTCTACTTTATTTCGGATGATTTTACTCCGTTGAGTCTTTGGCACATGCAGAACATGTAGACACATACAAAAGATAGACATTTGTGTTATGAAACACATGCAAGGGGAATGTGGATGCCAGGGATTCCTGAGGTTGGCCTGAACCAGATCCAACATGGCCCGCTCATCACAAAGACCCACACACACACACACACACATGTGTGTTCACATGGCTCTCTCATGCACATAACTCCAAACAATAGAGTCTGACCTGCTTCTCACAACATGGGTTCAGCTCCCCTCCACCTCTAAAAAGGTCTGATTAAAGAGATGCTTCATTTTAAATATCTTTCATATTTACTGTCACTACAATCAGAACAAACTCATACTAGCTCTTTAGTATAGTAGAGTAAACTGCACTAATGCAGTCTAACCACAACAGTTTATCAAGGTTATTATATCATTTAGCTCATACCCTCAATGACATAAATGAGTTGGACAAAATTATCGAAATGCATTGGAGCTTTCAGAAAGATCCCATTTTTTCCGGTGGTAATAACAACTTATGTGTTGATGTAAACAGCACAAGTCCAAAAGAGTGATAACAAACCTTTCTCCCAGAAGTTTCGAAAGTAGACAGTGGAGTGTTGAAAGGAAATGAGCGGGGAAAGAGGTTTAATGTCGTGCAAAAAAAGGTCCCCAATTGGAATTGAACCAGGAACATCGATATCGCAGTACAGTCAGCTATATGATAATTAAGGTGCATTTTTTTCCCTTTTTGGAAGAGCTGTTGCCTCTAAAAACGGAGCTCAATGAGGTTTATCTTGACCACCCGAAATGCTTTTAAACTGTGTCGAAACAAGTCAAAAATATGACTTTCCCCCAAAGTTTCTTCTCGTAATAATGTCCATGCTATAGCGGTAAAAGCCAGACTGAATGCAGAGAGAAAATGAGAGCATATGTGATTGGCTGGCCTACTGCCCCACTTATATGTCCCATCTTTATTTCCATCGTGCTCATTGTGAGGGATACCCCTCTTTCAAACTCGTCGTGTTTGATCTGCTTGTAATGTACCGGTAAGTTCTCTTAAAACACAACCTCTTATGACATCACAGTTTTCTGTCAGTTCTACATGCACATACAACCCACAGCTGTCTCACATGTTCTCAGAAGCCTTTCATCAAAAAGGAATTCTGGGAAATGCAGTGAACTAGAACTAGAATTATAAGCATCCACACTCCCTCATCCGTCTGAGGGGAAACAATGTCAAAGGGTTTTTTCCTGACGATTGCTGGTAAATTTCAGTCAAGTCTGGCAGGTTACCAACTTTCATTTGGACGTCTGCCTCTGTTTTATTTTGTTATTGGTTGCAACAGTTTTTTCTAAATGCCAGATGGAGTAGGATTTTACCAGCCAATGTGTCCCGCACACAAACACAATTAACCTGTGTGGTGAATCTGGTGTACCACATGCTGCAGTTTGTGGTCGCTATACCGTCCCAAGGTGCCTCGACAGAAGCCAGCCCCTTTTATGGCCGACATTCTCAGTATGGTGCTTATCGCTATTTATAAACCCAGAGTCTGTCACAGTGGCACAGAAACCTGAGACTGGCTGTGGAGGGACGTGGAGCTCTGAGGGAGGGAGGGGGGAGTGACCGGTCGACATCATGCTGAATTTGTGTTTCTGTGTTAAATGGAGCTCGTCACATGAATGGCTGATCGTGTGCGATAAGACATGTGTTTCTGCAAGGCTGTATGGATTGTCATGTTGTTGCACGGACACCACTGAAGCCATGTGTTTTAATATTATGGATGCATGTTTATATTACGGTATTATCATCATTTTTCATAGTTTTCACGAGTAAGAAGTAGCTACTATTATATTGGAGGCAGTTGTGATTTTTTGCCATTTAATTTCCCTGCTAATGACCAGGAGCTTTCTTAAAAAAACTTGCCGACAAACATGGAAAAAGTTAATATCCATAGATTATGTTACTATTGTTATTATCATTCTTGGTCTTTCTTCTTTTTAGGGGTAATCATTTCATAACTTTTGGAAGTACATTTCCCATAATTCTTTGGGGGGGGATGTAAACAGGAAGTAAGATGTTGCCATGTGTTAGGAAGCTAAATGCTGCTACATCTTGAGCCCTGTTTTTTAGCCTGTATTTAGTTACCAAGCCACCAAAAGTATGCCGAATTAGCTATTCATTCACTCATGGATGTACAGACAACTATCGCTGGATTGCTTTGATACTGAAGCAAACTTTAAAGCGCCATGATTCTCATGCAGGTTCTGGATTTGTAAGTGTGTAAGTCATTTTCATGTTTTCTGAGAGGATTTATGGATGTTTATTGGCTAAGAAAGCACAAGTAAAGCTGAATATAGTTATGTGTGGCAGCATGTCTTTGAGTTCACATTTTATCAAGTTGTGACTCCGAGAAGGAGTGAGATGTTTTTACGCAAATTGCTGGAAAAGTGTTTTAAAGTGCCTTAACTTACATAGTGTAGTTTAACAGTAGCACAAGCAGAGAAGTGAGTCATAAAGAAAGACTGACAGGGTCAGTGAACAGTATGTCCGTCTCAAGATGTCCAACATTAGCTCGCCACCATAAGCTACTGGTGAGACTGTAGCAGTAAAGCTGTGTTTTATGCTCCTGAGTTTATACTGTAGTTTTGCTTTGACATAACTCTTGTCATCACTCCTGTTTTTCAGTCAGAAAACACACAACAGCCACACCCATGCTGTGCTTATGGTAATAACTAGTTAAAGTCAACTCTGCAACGTAAACTAGAGTCTTACGAGAGATCCCGCCCTCTTTTTTTTTGTGCATGTCATCACAGTGAGATCTGGTTTACACATGCATATAATCATCAGAGGTATTTGCCGATAATCCACAGCAATCAAGTCACAGTAAAATAAGGTTTATTTCCTACATTTTTATTTGGCACTCACATTCACTTCTTTTGTTTAGTACATAAACAATTAAGGTTCAAAGCTGATTAATAAAACAGGAAATAATAACCCAGGAAATTTAAAAAAAGCATCAATAAAAACTACAAAAAAACATCTAAATCAAAAACAAACAAAGCAGCTCAAATCTCTGATTCTATCTGTTTTTTCATGTATGCGTTTGTTCATCCTGACAGTGTTACGGTGGCAGAATAATCAGCACCACTAGTTGCCTTATATCCTTTTATGAATACGTTTGACTAAAGCCATATGAAGCTGGTAAACTGTTCAAATGCAAAAGAGTAATCTTCTCAAGTGAGGAGGAGCACTGCGATCCTCTTTTTACCAAATTCTTTAGATCTTTCAGCATCAGGTAGAAGCGGTGCCGTCCTGCATCTTTTCTTTCTCACTCTCTTGTGTAAACACACGCGGGGCTCTACTTCACGTCCTCTCATTCCTCCTTTAGTATTCTATAATGCAGCCTGTGCATATTAAGCTCTGTGTTTGAAGTACAGTGGGGGTAGCTGGAGAGGAGCCCAGTGTTAATCTGTGATTTATGTGGTTCGGTGAGCGTTTGGACCATCTGCCCGTCGCTGGCCCGGAGCCTGCAGCCTCTCACCTTATACCTCTGAGCTCATGTCTCATTATTTTCCCAGCTCTGGGCCTAGCTGTTACTGTCTTTATCTCTCCCCTCCTTTCTTTGTATTTTTAAATCCTGAGCTGTCTTTTTCCTCCTCCGTCGCAATAAAAACAGCCTGCCGCATCATTTTTTCCACTCTCTCATTGTCCTCCAGCGCTCCTTTCTCTATGAATCTCTTTTCCCACTCTCCGTGTGTTCTTGTAGAAGTGCACAAATTGTCCCTTCTCCTTCTTCTTCCTGCTCCACTCCACCCCCCCCCCCCCAACACACACACCTTCCGCCATGCGTCATAGTGGCTCTGCTCAGTTTGTCCCCGACTTCTCCAGTGTGACAGCCAGCGAGGGACAAAGGGGGGGGGTCCAGCAAGCAGCAGCCGATCTCAGTGCCGGTACCGGCAGGAGTGTGAAAACAAACTCAGCCGGGATTAAGACAGGATGTGTTTTGTGGCTTTTTGTTTTTGCTGCCTCTTTGTCGCCCTCCGTGAGGGTCAGAGGTCAGGAAGTCTGGCCTCGTGACCGGATCTGTGTGGAGCCGTCAATGGTGCTCATAGTTAGGAGGCCCAGAGGCCTTTGTGTTACATAAAACATGATATTGAAAGTAGAGCTGCAAGTGCTGGGCATTTTCATTTTCGATTAATCTGCAGGTCAAAGGGGAACTCGACAATCTTTACATGTCAAAGTCAGTTTTCAAGTCATGCAGAGAACCACACAGCCACGTTTTTACCACTGTTACTATAAAATGTTCTTTAAAATGTGCCAGAATCTAAGTCAACATCTTCAAATTGCTTGTTTTGTCCGACCAACAGTCCAACACCCCAAATATCAGAGAAAAGCAACAAATCATTAATTGAGAAGCTTAAACCACCATGTGTTTGGCATTTTTACTTCAAAAAAATGACTGATAAAACTATTATTTGATGATTCAACTTTCTTTGATTCATTTTCAGCTTTTTGCCCCACAGTGAAGTCGGGGGATTCATATTCCGTTTTTGTGGCTCTGTGGGGATAATGAAATGAATTGTCTTCCATTCTCCCCATGGTACCCACTATGAGCGAGCTGAAACAGACTTACACAACAACCTCCAGTGGTTTCTTCCGCCCCTACGGGAAAAATCAATGTGTATCTAGTTGTCTTTTAAATACTGCGAACAGTTGCTTCGGAAGACAACCTTAAGAGATGTATTCCCACGCTCGTGTCTCACCTACTGATGGTGCGCTTAACGCTGCTGACAGGAGGCCTTTTTCTCTGCAGGACTGAAAACCTTCTGAGACCTTCTGCGTCTCGCAGCGGAGCGACTGATGCGCGTGAATTGCGTGTGAAAGAGCTGTTAATGATTTCTAATGAGGCGAGAGTTAATTAAGTCACAAAGGGATTTCTAGGTTTGCTGTGATGGCGTGTCGGCAAAGGATGGAGGAAGCAGGTCGCTCACGTTTACTGGAAACGTCACCTCGGGGACTGTCCAACGGTGATGCAACAATACGTCAGACATTGGACAAAAAGCATCAGCGACTGCAAAAAGAAAACTACACGTACATTGCTTATCATTGAGATTTAACGTTATGAAATATCGGGTAACGAAACAAAACATCTGTGGTATCCTGTCAATCATTCAATTGGTCTTTTTTTCCCTGTCGTCCAGCTCTTCCTCTGCAGACGGCGTTGCAGTCCATCCAGAATGGGGACAAGTCTTTGGGGAAGGACACTCCGATCTCAGACGACTCGGCCGTCACAGACCTCTCCCCCAAAACAGACTCCAGCCCCATAACAGAGACCCCCACCAAGACAGATGCCTCCTCCAAGACGGACGGGAGGCCCCCCACCCCGGGCAGCAGCCCGCAGCCCAAGAAAGGTTGTTCAATATCTGAGCCATTGAGTCCGTGCCTGACTTTAAATCATCACATTGATTAGATTAAGGCAGGGAAACATCAGTCTCCGCTCTTCTGGTAAGACTTTCCACAGGATTCTTTTGAGCCCGGCTTTGCAGGGATTTACTCCCATTCAGCCATCAGAGCGGAAAAGATTTCGGGGCAATAAAGTCTGGCTCGTTCCAGTTAATGGAATCCCAAAGGTGTACAAGCTTTGCTTTGTGGCATTATTCGATTCGCTGTCTAAAATATAATTGTAAGCTGCCGCATTAACCTCCACAGGCGCGTCCACGCACCTTTGGCCGGATGATGAATGTTTTTAGAAAAGGGCAGCGCGCCGTTTTTTCGATCGACAAAATTCTGGCTTTGTCTGTTTATATGCTAATATTTTTCAGCAGCACTTGTGTTGATATTTTAAACGATAAGCTACTTTTTTTTTTGCCACATATAGGGAATAACACACGAGAGAAGCTGCCGTATTGTACAGAACCGGCAGCTGTGTGCTTAATTTGCAGGCATCAGGCAGAGAGCTGGATCAGATAGGATGCTGGCACAAAACGGTAATTAAGGCAGAGCGAGGCAGCAGGGAGACGACGGTGCTCATTTGAACGACGCAATGCAAGGTCATAGTTGTTGCTGTAATGGCAAATAAACAACAGCTACAATTACAACTGTTGGAAATTGGAAGCAGGAAAAAAATGATGAGGAAAAAAACACTTTAAAAGGCATTAAAAGTATGAAACTGTGCGGTGTTTTGTTTTCCTCCATGTTTCATTTCTGACCTTCAAAGACAAAGTCCATCACATGTAAAACCTGAAAGCATTCATGCATAGTTTTCGCATACCGTTTGCCCGAATGGAGGTTTTAATGTATATTGAGTCACTCCTGCCAGACAGGTGGTAGTGGCTGAGTGGCAAATCGCCATTAGCTATGGGGGAGACGGGATGTACACTGTGGAGGAAGACTGATGGTGGTGGTGGAGGGAAGGGGGACGAGACCTCCACGTCGATAAGATTTTGTTTTTCTTCGCACTCCATAGCGTACTGCCATCAGTCGGACTGAAGTGTGCAGTCACGTAGGAAACTCTGTGAAAGGCGGGGAGGAAATGCAGGTTGCCATGGAGACGGTGCTGAAGTGCTGCAGGGCTGTGATTGGTTGAGGACGCGTGGCATACATATCACATAGCACGGAGGAGAGCCACAAAAGGAGACGGGCACCCCGGGGGTCCTGGTTTTCCATCGGTGTGTTACGGCTCTTCAGTCGTGGCTTTTCACAGACTGTTTCGAGGGACGGACAAATCCTCGTGCTCCACCGCTGCGTCTGTTGAAGCGTATCAGGATTCACGCTGATTATCGCTGAAGATGAGAACGGCCGAGAAGCAGTTGTTCATCACAGCTGAGCTGCAAAAAGTTTTCACATCGTCAGTGTACAAAGAGATGGAAAAAAACCACAACTGAATCATTTTCTGTATGAAATCTATCCGTGCAAATAATGGAAGGCAATCAAATCTTGTTGTTGGTGCTCACAGCTTTGAAAAAGGACACGTGAAAATGTCTGAAGCAGCACGGAAACAGTGTCCCTGTTACTCGGGATAATCCACAGAACATGCTGCCAGCTGCTTTCAATGACACCATGTCTCAGTTCCACGAACAACTGTTCGCAGGATTGTAGACAAATCTAAAATAACGCGGACATTGTTTCAGAAATGATGCATTTCTGATGGGATATGTAATCCCCCCTCAGCGTGTTCTGGGGTCTCCTCTCAGTCTGAGACTTTCCTGGAAAACCTCAAGAGTGCTTCCTACTGGCTCGCTTTGATGCAAATGACCAGAGGTTCTGCTCCAAGCTCCTTCAGGATGTCTGAAGCAGTTCTACTCAGCTCTACTGAGCGTTTTGTTGTTTTTTTGTGATACCTGCTCAGCAGCAAACAGCAGAGAGACACAGTTAGCTCGCTGGTGAACATAGTGGAGCATTTAGCAGCTAAAGAGACCGATATTTCCCTCAGGAGTTGGTGGAAACCAAAAACAGAGCTGAAAGGAGAGTTAATATTGGACTCATGCATTCATCAGGTGGACAAACCAGACTCCAAATGAATGACATTGTTACTCCTAAAGCGAGGGTTGGACATGAAGGGAAACCAACAAGAGTAAGCTCGATATTAAAAAATGATCAAACTTGGCTATTGTTAGCACTGTTAGCACGTCGTTACCATGACGTCACCTATTGGTTTTGCAGACTACGATTTTGAAGCCTCGAGTTTGGCCGTCGCCGTCTTGTTTTTTTGCAACCATAAGTGACACAAGCGGGTGGAGCTAAGTACAACTGAGAGCTGAATTAGACATTTTTAGGCAACCACAAAGCTCCCAAGTTTTCATAAACACACACTGTGAAAGGGTTAAAGTTCTAAGACAGAAAAACACAGACAACGCCCAGACCGGACAACGCCGTGTTGGCAGCCTATCAATCATAAGGGAGCCACACCCTAAAGTATACCCTACCTAATGGTCTATTTGACTCGAAATGGGAGGTTGTCCCATGTTACAGTCCTGGCTGCGAGAGCCACAGACACCAGACAGATTGATTGCTGTCGGGATGGAAAGAAAATTTCAACAAATATAACAAAACATGTTTCTGAAGAAGATGACCAACCCTAGCTTTAACTGCTCAACGTCGAAATAAGCAACTGCAAAACTTGCAGTTTGTTTACTCTGCTCTCTCTGTGATGAAAGCTTCAACTGAAAGCTTTATCTTTTCTTTTTTCCCTGTAGATTCGGTGAGCTCAGAGCAACGACAGAAACTCGCCAAGGAGCGGAGGGAGGAGAGAGCCAGATATATCGGTAAGAAATGATAAAACAATCAAATATGTTGAGCTTTTTCTTAACTTCGAATAAATTGGATTTTCCCAAAAAGAACTCTGCTGGTGATGCATGAAGCTGGAATTTGTTGTAACCAACTTGATGCATGCAGATCTTCTATTCTTGACGTAGTGTGAACATTCCTCTTTCCTCTGTCACTCTCCTCTGACGTGACTGACTGTTGTTGTCGTCTCTTACTGTTTCTCCTCGCGCGGCTTTCAGAACAGCAAACTCAGCTGCAAGGTAAGGGGCTTCACTAAAAAACCCTCGGCGTCCGCAGCCGTCATGCCATTTGGGAATAATCAAACTTGTGATGGGAATCATAGTCGCGCCCTTTATTCTTTCCTCCATGAACCGCTTGTGCTTTTTATTTGGGTTGTCTGTCTCGTTGGAAAGTCTTAAAACGTTGAATGTTTGAATGGTTCTGCTCATGTTTTGTTTAAATTTACTTTTTATTTTGGCATGTCCCACACCTGAAGTCATGGTTGTACTTTGTGGCTGCAGAATGAAACGTTTCTCTTATGAAAATATTTCTCCAGCCCCAAAACATTTAAGACAAAATCTACTATTCAAACACAGCGTCTTCTCCCTGTGGATGAAGGCAGCCAATCAGAGCAGAGCTCGGCGGGCGTTTCCCTGCAGAGACGTCTCTCGGAGCCCGGGGCATGAAAAATGAGCAGTCATTACCATAAACTGAGACCAGGCCTCTCAGACAGATTAGATTTAATTACTACTTTCATTAGCATCAATAATGTGGTCTTGCCGCAGCACTGTTAAAGCAGAGTTCTGCTGCCTTTTTATCGATAAAATCTGAGGTTCACTTGGCTTCAGCTGCTCCGAGATAAGTTTCCTGCAGTCTGCTTTTTTTCTGTAAATATATGGTACACGCTCTTTCCCATGTGGAGCATGGAATTTGTTCAGAACCGTGTGCACACAATGGCATGTGGGTCACAAAACACGATGTTTACTTTACATTTGCAGCAAATCTGAGTATCTGAAGATATTGTGAAGAACTGAGCATTGTTATGTAACAGCAATGGTGCACTTCATACTTTGTGCAAACTCAGACATTATACCGACATATCTTTGTCAATCCTGCTGCACAGAGTGCAGACATAAATTCAATTTGTTTTCAGGAATTGGATTTATGGAGGAGTGAAAATGCTTTTTCATTGTAGAAAGGCTCAGACTTGTGTGACTCATTAGTGAAGATGAGCTGCAGAATTCTGAACGAAATACAAAACATGTGTTTGCCTCACAACACTGCTGCATCCTCGCAGAGCTTAATCCACTAAAATGTATTTCTAATGCCGTCTAACTCCCAGCAATACGAGATAACATTGAAACATGCCATTCATTTGGTTGGATGCAGCATGTAACCCACCCTCATTGTCATCATCCATTGTTTAAACTCTTCGCCGGGCTTTAAAAACAACAGTTGTGTAAACAGGCTTATATGCAAGTGATAAGAAGGAAATAAATCTAAGAGAGCCAGCAGCTGTCCAGCATACAGAAGGTTTAATTTAGGAGGATTGATTGCTGCTTAATTGTTCCACCAATAAATGAGCCACAGCAGCAAATGTGCAAAGAGAAACATCTGCTCGAGGGTGCTGTATAACACAGCGGGACACCTCTGCTTATTTACAGTTATCAGGATTATAGTGTTGAACACAGTGTCTTCCATCTGCTTCACCCATTGTGTTTGAGAATCAAGAGTTTAAGTTATTACCACTGTCGGAGTTAAAGGATCCACTTTGGAATAACCTGCGTAAGAAGGTTTCTGTAGATCCCTGTTGAATAACTATATTTCACACAGATTAGCTTATAGCATCAGATCATTGTCCCTTTTAATACTGTTGATGTTTTAGCCACTGTAGCGACGTGGCTCAAGTGACAATGACTTATTTTGATGAAATCGATCGCCATGAAATTAGTTTCAGATATTCATGGTCTTTAGGGGCTGAATCCTACTTTAAGTGGTTCCCTGACTCCTCTCTAGTGGCTAAGTTTTGATTTATCAAGTTAAATTGCTCCAAATTTACCAGATGGATTGGCCCAAACTTTAGTACGTATTCATGGTTCCCAGAGGATGAATTATAATGACTTAGGTGTTCTCCTACATTTTCCTCCTGCACCACCATGAGAGTTGCGGGTTTGAGTAGACTCTTAGTCTTTTTATCCTGCAAAGCACTTTCTAAACATTGTTTAAGAAAGGTGCCATGTAGAATAAGTTTATTATTATTCGGATCATTTTATCATCATCGTAGGAAAAGAAATCGGCCGGGCTTTTCTTAGAAAACCCTATTCAGATAACCACAGAATTTAAAAGATCTCAGACAAATGTGATTCTCAGCAACCTTTTGGTTTCGAACTCTCTTGTGTAACTCGTATTACTGTCTCTCCGGCTTTTCTTTCTGGATGTTAACCCCTCTCTCTGGTGACCCTGTAGCAGTGAAGAAGGTCCAGTGGCTGGAGAAGGAGGAGAAGGCCCGACGTCTGAGGGAGAGCCAGTTGGAGGATCGCAGGAAGAAGCTAGAAGAGCAGAGGCTGAAGACTGAGAAACGCAGAGCTCTGCTGGAGGAAAAACAGAGACAGAAACTAGAAAAAAACAAGGTGAGAAAATACAATAAATCAGGATGTACTAGCTCAAAACCATCCAAACATGGGTTCATGAACAAATTATGGTTAAACCAATTAATGCAATTTCAAAGCTTGTTTTAAATTATCAACACTGAGCTAATGTGGTTGTCATCGATAACGCAGACAGATTTCTTTTGTAGCCTGAGACAGAAGTGTGTCCTCTCCAAAATAGTTCCTCTTAATTGAAGTCAGAGTGGAAAAGTCAACACTATGCCAGCGTTTATGCAAGCCCAGTGCTGAGTACAGGTTTTTTCCACTGGAAAATTGCCAGTGTAACAGGGATTTGATCACATCGTGAATATCAGTTGTGATGCCAAGTGTTGGCTGATTACAGCAAATGTTCCGTTGTTTAATTTTCATTGGCTGTATTTGGAGTTATCAGTTATTGATCACAGCAGTGGTTCCTGATCCTTTTGGCTTCTATTTGACATCTAAAACTGAAACTGAAACTTCCTGTGTCTCCTTGTCACAAGTTGCTCATGCCAAAGAGTCGGGAGCATTTACACCAGACAGTTACTTTCCCTTCCAGCTGCAGATTGTAAAATTTCAGGAATTGTTGAAGGAATTATTCTCTTTGTTGTCAAAAGTTAAATGAGAAGATCAATACCAATCTCATGTCTGGAGCTACAGCCAGCAAGAGATTAGCCTAGCTTAGCATTAAGTGTGGAAGTAGGCAGCAGCAGTTTAGTCTGGCTCTGTTCAAACTTCAGAAATACACCTACCTCCTCTAAAACGTATCATTAAACATGATTTATCTCTTTAGCTTTAGAGGTCCTAAAACATTTTTTAAACTTTGGACAAAGCCAGAGAAGCACTCTCCCCTGCTTCTGGTGTTCACGCTCAACTAAGCTAATCACCTCCTCTTAAATGACCAGATTGATACCCCATAAAACCACAACATGTTGTTTTTGTACGGATTAAACAAACGTTATATGTTAATTAGCAAGCTTTAAAGTTGCTGGTAGGTGGAATTTGATACCATTGACCAATGCCAGGCTAGCTGGTTCTCCCTATAGTCTTTATGCTAAGCTAACCGGCTGCTGGCTGTAGCTTCACATTTACAGTGGTCGCCACAAGAAAGCCAGTCAGCGTATTTCCCAAGATGTCTTTACTGTTCCTTTACACTGTCCAACGAACTTATGAGTGTGAGTTTGTGACTCTGTTTTGACTGCGTGGTCCCTCCAGGCGAGATATGAGTCAGCAATCAAGAGGTCGACAAAGAAGACGTGGGCCGAGATCCGCCAGCAGAGGTGGTCCTGGGCGGGCGGACTCAACCAGACCTCCCGCAGAGAAAGTGAGTTTCAAATAGACCACAATCCCATGGAAACTCTGGCGAAGAAAAGAATATATCACATCCTCACTGTAACTCCAAACTTCACATTGAGCAACGCTGCACAGACTGTGACTCACTGGTCCAACTGATGCAATTCAAGGAAATAACTTCTGAACGGTCATAAAAAGGTGGGGTACCAGTGGCAGATGGCCTTATTCAGTAACTTAAACCTTTGTAATTCCTCAGTAGAATGTCTCTGTTTTCTTTGAGGCAGAAATGGGTTTTGAGTTCCAGTTTAAACGTGATCGCAGAGGCGGAGAGCTGAGCAGCAAGGTAGCTGTCATGAACGTGTTTCATTAGATCAGCAGTGTGAACGGCGTTTTTCAGAGAGCTGTGAGCTTCTTCCCCTTTTTTAGACCGTAGAAACACGTGACGGGCGGCCTCTTTTGGACCCGTGACACGGAGGTCAAGACAAGTTTCTCTCCTTCAGAGTGTGAAAGAATCTGAATGTGTGTGTGAACGTGTGTGTGTGTGTGCGATGCTGATTTCTTGCAGCGGGTAAAGTAGTTATGTGATTTCTGACTTTACCACACCCTTCCCACGCTTTCCTCAAAGTTCCTCCCCATTTCCCCCCCTCCAAGTCTGAGTCCAGATTAATCTCTTCCTTGATGTTCTTAATGAGAACCTCAGAGAATGGTGAGTCCCTGATCTCCTCCAGATCCAGACCGAGGGGAGTCGGCAGCCCCCCCCCATCTCTTATCAGTCCTCAGCCGGGCCCGCCTGCACCCCAGCCGCCTTGTGAACAGTTGTTGTCTGTTGCGTTCTCTCCGGTGCAGGCAGATGCTCGGCCTCCACGGTCAACTTGCCGAGACAGGTGGACCCTGTCATTAACAGCAGGCTGTCCAAGTCCTCTGCCACGCTCTGGAACTCCCCCAACAGAAGTAAGGACGACCCGGCGTCAATGTCCACCAGGCCTCTTCCTCTCCCCTCTCCCCTCCTATTCATCCCCCTCTCTGACCCCCCCCCCACTCCTCTTACCCTAATCTGTTTTTTTTTTGGTTTTCTTCTTTTACTATTATAACTGTCGTCTCTGGTGGCCTGCCTGCCTGCCTGTGCTTGGTGACTGGTCATTTACCACCTACTCCCCCCCTCGCTTGTCACGCTCTCGGTCTCGTATGCATCGTGGTTTTTGATTTCAGTTGATGGTTGTCATTGATTTGAGTCTCCTCTGCATTTTTGATCAGCCTCCCTTTCACCACGACATCACCATATTTTGTGATATGTGTGTTTCTGTTCACATCTTGTCTTTATTGGTTGCACCCCTCCACTTTACTGTTGGTGGTTTGGTGTGGTGGTGGTGGATATTATAGTGCGACTGTTGCAAATGAAAGAAGAGCAACTAAATGCACATGTATTGTATTATATTTTGGTGGTTTTATGTAGACATACAGCCTGTTTCCATGGAGATTAAACCTCTTTTGCTTCAGTAGTTATTTACAGCAGCGCATTGCTGCCGCCATGACAAAAGCATATTTGCTCAGTTTCTTGTTAAATCTTTCTTTGTAACACAATCCTTTAATAAGATCATTTTTATGTGACACATTTGTTTTTAAATTCCAAAAGTAATTTTGCTTTTCCAAGAAACTTGTTGAATCATGAACTTTCCGTAATTACACAAAAGCAACATTGGTTTAAAATTAGGTTTATCATCATAACAGAATAAGTTGGCATGTTGTTATGACAAGTTAAAGTGTGTACAGCCATGCTAACGGCTACTTTGTTCTAAATGCTAACGTCAGCGTGCTAAAAGACTCTAACTATGCTAACATGTTGATTTTAGGTCGGCATGATGTTCACCATCTTAGTCTATTGTGTTAACAAGCCAACTGTAGCCGAGACGCTGTAACTATTGCTGAACACCAGTGGTCACTGTGGTCACATGCCACATAGTTACAGGATAATGTGATGCGTTTTATCACGTATGAATTTATCATTTCATTTGTAAGAGAATAATTGTATCATTGCTTCTTTCCAAAATTGCACAGTCTTGCTTTCAGTTATAAACCAAAGTACTTAACAAACTATCCAATTTTGAGACATTTACTCAAAACGGCGAATGTTAACCTCATGGTGGCGCTAGAGGTAGAGGATCAACCAAAGTCATTAGGATTCATCCTCTGGGGAACCTGAAGGTTTTTACAACATTTCATGACAATTGACCGACGAACCTACATCCTTAGAGCCGCACCGCTAAAAGCGTGGCTAAAAACTTCCATATGTTATTTTAACAGGTTATGTATATATGTAAGATACAATAAATAAGATACGGTATATAAGATAAAGTGAAATGTCTTGTAAGACCAGAAAAATGTGGTATGTACTCAGTAGGCAACATTTTTCATTTTTAACAGGTGAGACGGAAAGTCGTAAGTCCCAATTACAAATCCGTCTGCTGCTTCAGCACCACGGACAGCGCCATGGATTTATCAATACACAGCACACTTCTGAAACACAAGTCTGGTGGAATCACAAGCATTTTATACAGTGATCTGTGGAGGCTGCTGATCTTTCAGTGCCTTTGGCGACAAAGATTCTAACTTGTGCAAACCTCAGTCAGGTAAAGGATCAATGAGTCGAGCTGCGAAGACTTACGTATTTAACTTAACAAACCATCTGCCCTCGCCAGCCTACTGTATGTACTAAAGACGAAAAAAAAAAGTCAAAACAACATGAAAAATATCTTGTTATTTCACAAAAAGGATTTCGTCAAAACAAAAACCTTCTCACATTATACCAAGAAACTGAGCGGATGTTTTTTTGTTGTCATGGCGGCCGCAGCGCTCTGTCGTGCTGTGATACATATTTAAATGATCTTGTTACATTAAACTCATTGTATCAGACTCCCGAGTTTCCACATGTACACAAGCAGCACTGTCTTCATCACAGATTCGTCACGCCTCATAACGTGTGCCATTACCGATCGTATCACCCACAGTGCAATCAGCAGTTCGGCTCTCGGAGATTCAGATTTCCATGCTTGATAAATCACTAATAACACGGATGCTCCGATACTGCTGGAAGATGAACGGACAATTTGGAGCTGAATCGATTGAGTCGATATCGGAGCTCGTGTTTCTGGCCTTTGTTGGAGGTGCTCTGCAACAGAGTACCAGTAATATTGTGGTGGTGGTGGTGGGGGGGGGGGGGGGGCATCAATCTACCTGCCGGTGAACAGTCCATCACCAGGCAGCAGCACAGCTCAGCCTCCTCTTGCCGCATTGGAGGAAGACGTGGGGGAGGAGGGGGAAACCACTGTTGCCTAGCGACGGGAGGTAGTCGAGTTATCAGTTAGTCATAAAACATGTTGTGAAAATGACCGGCCCAACGTACAGCAGAGGTGAATGCTGCGTAAGAAGGGCCAGTCTGCGACATGTTCATGTAAAGCACGTAAAAAAGATAAAACTCGTGCTGGTGTGATTGCACGACTCTCATGTGTTTTCTGTGGTACGTGTTTGTAGGTGTCATGCATACCAACAGAGTGCTACGCCGCAATAGAGCGTTGAGAAGAAGCAGTACACACGGTTCGAGTTGTCACTAAAAATACATCTTTGCACAGCATGTTGTCTGCTTTTGTCACGAGAGACAGGGAAACCGTGATGATCTGCTGTCATGCATCAGCTCTCATGTTGAGGCGGTGCATTCTGTGTCCACCTCTAAGTTGTTGTCTCATGCGCACTCGCGTGGTTTCTGTTGTTTCTGCACTGTTTTAAAGGAGCAGGACAGTCAAAGAGAACAAAACCTACAGGCTGTTTACTCAGGATCAAACGTAACACTTACTAATGTCACGTTACCGAGCGGTGGTGGAAAAAGAAGAACTTTTACTGAAAGGAATAGTTCAACATGTTGGGGAGAGGATTGATACCACTCTCATGTTTGTACGGCAGCAACCAGTTAGCTTAGCTTAGCATAAAGACTGGAAACAGCTAGCCCTGTCTTCGTCAAAAACGTAACCAAATCTGTCCTCCAGCACCTCTGAAGCTCACCAATTAACTCGTTAATCGTTTGTTTAATGTGCATAAAAGAGAAGTGTTAAAAGGACAAGTTGTTGTTTCTCAGCAGCAAATTCCTGGAGTCTGTGTCCAGTGTTAGCTTAGCATAAACACTAGCTTGCTACTTGTAGCTTAATATTTACAGTAGCGATATGACAAATTTAATTTACATTTCTTAACTCTTGGCAAGAAAGCAAATGAGGGAATTTCCCCAAAAGTCAAATCATATATATATATGGTGGAGCTTCTATATAAGTCAAATACTCTCAAGTAAAAGACCTTTGTATCATTTCAATATGTACATAAGTATAAAAAGTAAAAAATACTTGTGCAGCCTAATTACAGCTGTCAGTGTTATTATGCTATTAGAATATTATTACTCATTTAAACTAAAATGGATCTTATTTTAGAAACATATGTTCAGCATGTTAATTCTTAATCAGCAACACAACGAGTAACTAAAGCTTTTAAAGAAATAAAATAAGAATAAATCAAGTACAAAGTAGATTTAAATGATAAATACTGGAGCAAAGTACCTCAAACTCAAAACAGTACTACAAATGTACTACTTCCCTGTGCTGTCTGCAGGTTCTAAGTTTAAATTATTCGAGGGAAAGTGCTTCAAACGTTTGTTTCTTTATTTCAGTTTCTGCTGAAGGAGTTTTGAGCGTCGCTACGTGATATTCTGTGTGAAGAGTCTCTAAATCTGAACTGTCACTCTGCGTCATTCATCGTCTCTTTCTCCGTCTGCTCCCTTTTGGGGGTTTTCTAGTATTTGCGCTTTATAAAAGTCACACACAGGCATCTCTGGTTTCCAACAAGACTGATTTGATTCCGCCGGAATAAAAGATGGTGCCAACCTCCGACTAAAAGCAACTTGATTCTCTGACATTAAGTTTGCTTTACTCATGAGAGAATGATGTATTGGTCTGTGTGTTTCCACCCGTCATTACAACACATTTGACTATAAATTGACATCACATGACACTCACTAAAAGTTAGATTAACACGATTACACCATGATGGTGTTAAAGTCAGAGCAGTGTGTGTTGTGCTAATGCTGAACTCACAGTCAGAAACTGACTTTGCACTGCATCGGGTTTGACTGGGGTCGAGGCTTTTACGTGATTGTGATTTTGAGTGGTAAGTAATGAAATTAACTTGGGTTTGTTCCGCTGTGTGTTGTTATCTGATGTCTGGTACTGTGTGGCGTGAGGGCCAACGTTCACTCATTCATCGTATCTTTGAGTCTGAGAGTCTCTGATTGGCAGACTGGAGTTTGAGTTGTGCGTAAAAGTCTTTACTTACTTACGTAACGTTATTGGAACCTAAACCTTGATCTTTTCCTAAACGTAATAACCGACATTTAATGGTCAAGCGAGGCCTGCTAGCCTCTGGCAAGTACATTACTCCTGTATGTAAGATAGATCGTTTTCTGCCAACCTTCATATAAATAGAAACAAATAATGTCCTAGCTTTTTCTGCCTCTCAAGTTTGCCACTTGGTTCACTTCTAAAAAAACATTTTGGCTGCTTGGCTCCACCTCCTGATGTCTGAATCACAAATCAAGATCTATGTATTCCAAGCAATTCTGCTTTTTAATCAATTTTGACAAAAAAGAAAAATCAAAACCCAGAAGACACGTGCAGTTTATCGCCTTTTTCCTTCTTTTTTTTTAAGTGCAGGTGTGTTTGGCTAGATAAACATAAGTAATACGAGTGTTCATTTGCCACTATCAAAGATTAAATTAGATGCTTTAGTCATAACCTGGCAACATTTCCTCAGACTTACCAACTTCCAGCAGCACATGAATGCAGCGTAAAACTTCCCTCTGCCTCAGATGAAGACAGTGTGTGTTCAGTGTGTGTGTGTGTGTGTGTGTGTGTGTGAAGAGAGGATGTGCTGCAGTGTCATCAATGAGGAGCGCCACACGTCAAGGTTGTGTTCACCCCTGCGGCAGTGTGCCGGAGATGTGTTTTAGTGGCGAGTACCTATGTGGTGCAGCTCCGGCAGTAACCGACACTGACGGCGTCCTCTTATGTCAGCCCGCAGCCTGCGTCTGAGCCCCTGGGAGAGCCGGATCGTGGAGCGGCTCATGACGCCGACGCTGTCCTTCCTGGCCCGCAGTCGCAGCGCCGCCACCCTCCTCAACAACAGCGACTCCTGTGAGTGTGAGACCACATCTGGATGTTTCTACTCAATGTACCCCGCCCTCCCGTTTTTGTCTTTCTGCACATCACTGGAGTGTGCAGGGAGGGAGGAATGCTGCTCTGTTTTAGGATGTTTTATGTAAAGGAAAAGTTAATTTGACCCAAAACGTCCAGATCTAAATCTTTCATCACTCTTCTCGCTTTTTCTTTTACCCCCCCCCCCCCCCCCCCGCTCTATCCTGCTATTTCTGTCTTTATCTGTGAGTACATTTGGCTCGATTGAAAAACACCACGAGGTCCATGTAGTAGCTGTTCTGGAGCTTTCCATCACATCACATGACCTTCATCAGCAGCCATTTGTACAGTTATCATGAAATCTTGAAATTTTTACTTTCTTTCCGAGCACTTCTCTGGACTTTGAAGTCCTTAAAATGTTGAGGAAGAACTGTTAAAATGAACTCGCAGTGGTATTTATACTTAAATGTAAGAAAATCCGAGAAATGCTCACCAGACTTTTTCAGATCCCGCCTTGAAATTGCTTGGAAATTCAACAATCCCGATCAAAGTTTCACGTTGTAGAAGCTTCTCCGCTCCCTCTTGTGGATAACTTGTTTCAGTCTTTGTCCTCTCTCCTCTATCTTACTCTGTCTCTCTTTATCTATATGAATTCATATGTGTACATGACACCCTGTGGTGATATTTGGTTTGCGTGAAGATAAAGCTGGTATTAACAATTATCATCGATTTAAGTTAATCTGTCACTTATTTGCTGGATTAATCGATTTATTGTTTTGGCTAAAACGGTTAAAAACATGGTGAAAAAGCAAGAGTCCAAAACGTAAAGATATTCAGAATAAAGCTACAAAAGGCTAACAATAAATAATCAGTCATTGTCTCATAGCCTGGTGTGTCCTCACTGAGAGGCTTTTTATTATCCCTCTGCATGGGGTATGACTGTGTGTGTGTGTGTGTGTGTGTGTGTGTGTATGTATGTGTGTGGGTGTGGGGCCCCTGACAATCGGCCCCCGCTGCCGCTCTCTGCATGTTCATGTGTTACTCAGACTCTCACCACTGCTCCCATTCAGTCTCCGCCAGCCCGCTGAACGCCAGCTCCCATCACCACCCGCACCAGAACGCCGAGCGCTGGAGGCTCTCCTCCGCCAGCACGCCGGACATCACCCAGCGCCAACGCCGGCGAAACTCCACGCCGGTAGGCAAACATGTTGACCTCTCACGTACATCATGTTTGGATCTTTCAGGCCCCCAAAAACAAACAGTCAGGACACATTTAACATTTTCTGGTGAAATCATGATCGTGAAATAGTGTTTAGACGGACATAGAAACCTAAATGAATGTAATCAATGCTTCACATAAACAGTGGGTCATATGAGTTTAATGTGAAAGGTGTCGCTCGGAGTGACAAACGCACAGAGAATTATCACCCGATATTTTAGCATCTTTTCGCTCATTGTTTTGGTTTTTTCACAACTTCACTGTTTCACTCTCACCGCTTTCATGGGAGCCGTTTACAGAGAAAGACATCTTTAAAAAGACGCCGTACACTATAGTCCCCAACCTTTTTTGCACCACGGACCGGTTTCATGTAAGACAATATTTTCACGGACCGGCCTTCAAGGTGTGGCGGGAAAACACGACGAAATAAAATGATACGATCGGCATGAAAACAAATATAAAATGCATAAATAAATGCAACTCACAATAACGCTGAATCAGTGGAGCCCTGAGCTTGTTTCTCTGCAACGAGACGGTCCCATCTGGAGTAATGGAGACACTGACACCCGAAGTCTGTTCCTGATGTCCAGTCTACTCCGTTTTATTTTGATTGCCGTCACTGCAGAACATCCCGCTTCACAAAGAGGATGTGTGAAATGGAAGCAGGGTTTTCAGTGCTTTAGTGGCGATCTCAGGATATTCAGCCTTGATAACACCAGCAGAGTTGTTGTCTCAAACATACTTTTAAGGCCACCGTCATTTACAATCTCCAGCAGCTGATCTTCCAATGTCTCCACATATTCTGCAGAGCAGGTTTAGCGCGTCAGAATTACTCCTGATATTTAATTAGAGTCCTGATATTGTCTGTTAAATGAAGCCTTCTTGGAAGTTGTAGCTCTTCTTCTGTCTCCTTAGTGACCTTTTCTCTTTGCAAAGAAGCTCTCCAAAAGTGTTTTACTCATTTTCACGAGCTTGCGGGCTTAATTTTTGAGGTAACGTATCACGTTACAGAGACAAGCGTCTTGTCAAGAGACACAGGCGGATGAAATTGCGAGAGAATCCGGTAATTTTTCAAAATAAAACTTCTTTCAGACTCTGATAATCAATAAAACGGAAATAATATAATATTTATTCTTTCTGTGCGGCCCGGTACCAAATGATCCACGGCCCGGTACCGGTCCGCGGCCCGGTGGTTGGGGACCACTGCACTATAGCACCAAACAGCAGAGAGACACCGGTCGAGACTAGCTGGCGAACACAGTTGAGCATTTAGCAACTACAGAGACAAATATGTCCCTCAGGAGGTGGTGGAGACCAAAAACAGAGCTGAAACAGAGTGAATGTTGGACTTACATATGTGGACACAAATACAATTCTAAGAATAAGAATGAGAATGTCCCTCTGTTTGCTGCAGTAACACGTTCACCATCTTTAGATGGTTATATGTCAATGAAGGTTTAAGGGCTTGTCAGACTGCCACCACGTGGAGAAAAAAAAGGCAGATTTAAATGAACATAACTTCACCATTCATTGATGAAATAGCACGTGCAATGGAAACAAGCTGCCAGTCTGAAATGTTGTTTTTGAAGGAGCCTCTATACAGACATTTAACAAAAGGCCTTCGTCTCAGACACAGTGTATAGATCCGCCTCGGCCTGAGGTGATGACTGCTTAATTGTGTAACGTCTTCCTTCAAGGCGGACAAAAAGAAGAAAGAGAAGAAAGACAAGGAGAGGGAGAATGAAAAAGAGAAGAACTCGCTCACAAAAGACAAAGTGCCAAAGAAGAGACAGACGACGTCACTTACCACCACGAGCCAGAGATCCAGGCCGGAGATCAGGTATCGTACAAGCTGCCTTGTGCCAGCTCTGAAGACCAATGGATCCCATAATTCAACTGGAAAATGTTTGCTGTACTGTGGACTTAGTTAAAGCAGGAGAGAGGCTGAGAGAGAGAGGGAGCTCATGTGTTCTGGTGTTTTATCCTCGGAGCAGGTTAATGTCTCACAGATGGTCCAGGGTGCTATAATCGAACTACCGGTACTGAAAGGGACTCTGCCGGACTCTGTTCAGTCAGCCAACAGCAGGTCTGTTAGTGTTAGACCGATGCACAGGGGAGAAAAGACGTCTCCCTGCCTCCCTTCCTCTCAGGTTACACTCCCCTGCAGCCAAAGAATCGTGGAGTTTCAGATGGAGTCACTCATATCTTCCACATGACCTAGTTATGAGCTTTATCTGGTGCACTGGCAACCTCATTACCTTTCGCTACACTGCCATGAAAGCTGATCGCCTATGCCGCCAGCTCTCTCTTTGACTAATGTTTCACCTCCTTCTCCACCTCCTCTCTTCTCATCAGCACCCCGAAGCCCAAAAACAGACCTCCGTCACCCGCCGCCCCCAAAAGTCGGCCCCTGTCCCCCCTGGTGCCGGCAGTGGCCTCCAAGACCCCGACGTGCAAGAAGACTCCTCCCTCTGGCACCAAGACCCGACCCAAACGAGACCAGACGCCCGCCAGGGTGCAGCCCCAGACGGTCGGCGCGGTCGCCGTGGAAACGCGCCACGAACCCCAGCATCCCGGCGCTCCAGAGGAGAAAAAGAGTAAGTCTGGTTGCCACGGAGACCATATCCAGGCTTCAAGGTGACCTCGAGGTATCCATCCAAAGAGCAGGATAACATGGGGAATATCTGCAGGCGTCACCTGGAGCGTCGCTTTTTCAGTTACAGTACAGGCAGACGTGCGGTCGTGATCATCAGCATCATCCAGGTTGAACTTTATAGTTCCCAGAAACAAAAACATGTCTTTTCTTATTATTACAAGTCCCAATTTAGTTCTGGATTATTAGCAGGATCACGTTTATGTCACAGTATATAGATTAAGCAGGTAACTATTATGTTCCCTGATATTGAGCAATTCTTTTTTTCCATATAAAACAGTGAAATCGAACAGAATTTTTAAAAAAATAAAGAAAATAAAAATACAGCATGACAAAAATCAGACCACCACAGTGGTATTGATGGTTACTGTATGAATCATTGTGATGTCAAGTAAAACTTGACATGACTGTAGGATCTGGAAAAGTCATCTGTTCTTCCTGCCAAAATATATGAGTTGCTTTATTCATATTTCTCTCATATTTCACAAGTTTCCACTGCGGAAAAACTCTCCACAGGTTTTACCAAACTGTCAGTGTGTCATGACGGGCAGGGCCTCTCTTTTCTTTTCTCTTTTTTTTATAAATTTCATTTCATTTTATTTAAAATAAAAAGTCTATGTTGAATCAAAGCTCCGTAATGAACAGTGACTTTCCCGTCATCTCATTCTTCAGATGATTTATAAACAGATGTTTGCTTTCTTACTATTGTGTTTTTAGAAACATAATCACCAGCTGCCCTCTCTTCGTCCTCCCTCTCATAGACTCCAGTAGTCTTCCTGCCATCGTGGTGTCCTCTGCACCGCTTACACCTCCTTCCCTCAGCCCGGCGGTTGCATCTGAGGCAACTCCAGCTGCTCCAAACGTAGAGCCGGCTGCAGCCGCCACCGGTAAGCCTGCTTCTTCTGTTGCACCCGTCGCCGCAGCTGCTGCCTCCGCCACCGGCTCGGCCGCACCGGCCAGCAGGCCGTCGGCTGGCACCAACGACCCGGAGAAGGCTGCTCGCATCCTGGCGGAGAAACGCAGGCAAGCCCGGGAGCAGCGGGAGAGAGAGGAGCAGGAGCGTCTGGAGCAGGAGCACAGGAACAGGTCAGTTACATTCTGACTTTGAGTTCTTATGAAATGAAACGTTATCTTGAGACAGAACGTTCAAAATGACACCTTCCAACATGATGTAATTCAACACAACAGTATTGCAATACAAAAAAACACACCTTCTAAACTTGCATTGCATTGCGTGACATTGTGAGGGAAGTAGTTACCTTGCTACAATATTTCTGACAAACAAATTGTCGATTTTAGTCCTTAAATTCCGAATTATTTCTATGTAATTTGGCAGCGATTGCAGGGGAAAAAAGCTAACTTCCGTTCAAGAATTGCTCCATTTGAACCCAAATAAATAAACAAATAAAATGAATGCTCACCACTCATTACTTTGAATCTTTGTTGTCGTCATTTATTATATAAGAGACCATTTGATCCATTTTTTAATGTTCAGCCGACCTGCTGCTAAAGAAAAGTTAAAAATAAGTTGTATTTTAGTACCTATGAATATACTTGTATCATTACTGTATTTATGACCAAATGACATCGCTCCTACAAAATTATTAGATCCAAAAATAAATAAATCAAAGCGTTACCAACGTGTTTTTGCTTAAAAGTTCAAAGAAGGACAATTTTTGATGTTTTTAATCAGTTTAGTGGCCTCGGGCGTGCGACTGTATGTGTCACACCACGGGATGACTGTACGCTTGTCTTAGCCTCAGGTTCTGAAGAATGACTTCTCAGAAATATGGGAGAAACTGAGGATTTATAACCCTGCAGACAGCTGATCTTTGTCCGGATACATAACATGTGTGCACGCTGTATATGTAACACGGACACGTCTTCTCAGGATCCTCCGGGAGGAGGCGATGGTCCGGGATGCAGAGGAGAGGAAGCGCAGGGAGGAGGAGGCCCGATTCATGGCTGAGCAGCAGCGTATCAGGGACGAAGCCCAGCAAGCTCAGGAGGTGAAGGAGGCGCAGGAGAGAGCCGTGGCCGAGCAGGAGGAGAACGAGAGGCTGCAGAAACAGGTCAGTGACCAGGGAGCACACTGCAGACTTCTCTACATCTTACAAGCATGTTATTCCTCATCTGATTTTTACCCATGTGCACTAAAACTGCCTTCTTACTTGGCCTAAATAATAATAAAACATCTACCTGCATTTAAAGGTATAATATGTAACTTTTCCACGCCAAAATGTCTGAAAACGACTAGACCTATGTCATATATTTAGTTGAGTTGTGTACTTACATTATCCCAAATATTTCCAACAATTTTCAAACTTAGAGATATCCGTAATTTTATTCAAGGTAGCGATCCTTTTAATTTGGTCCCATGTCAATTGCGTCTCATACCCTCCAGCTATGGGGTTGTCTGACAGAAAATGGCAAAAATTGACGTTTCTTTTAGATCTTGGTACTTTTAAACTACAGGTATATATTTTAACCAGAGGAAGAATTTTAGTCATCAGACGTCTGGATCTTAAGTTATCAGAGAAACAACCTGAGCAAGTGTTAGCAGTGCGGCTCGCAGCCCCGCCGGGACGTCCTCTGTCCACTAAACAGCGTCGGAGAAACGTTGATTTTTGCGTTTTTTTCTGACCGCAATGAAGACAACAATTCCCATGATCCCACGTTGCTTCACGACGTCACATATAGAGAGAATGACAACAAATATAAACCTGCGCTTAGCCCACCTGTAATCCACGATTTAGAAAATTTCAATTTAAAAATCTTTAACAGCCGGATGTGTAAAAAATCAACAGTTTGCTAAAAGGTTCACCATTTTTGACTGGATAAGATCGTGAATAAACAGAACGCCTCAGAACCCCATGACTTCAGTCAAAGATTACTTTAAAATCCTCAATTCCTCAGTTTCCTTGAGCCAACTTTGTGGTGTCTTGTGGGAATCAAACCCTCAACCCAAGCTAACCAGGCCCGACACTTCATCACTGAGGCAAATGATGGGTTCAGGTTTACTGTAAATACTGAATGCACTGAAACCCCTCTAATTTTCCACATCCCCCGCATACACTAAACCCATTTACCATCTGGGCAGATTAATGCATACGAGGATGCCTGAGCTGTCGGGGGGGTGGGGGGTTGATACTGTACGTGAGCCCAAACATCGGGCATCACCCCCTGACTGACTGACTGACTCGCTGTCTGGCATCTGGGCAGATTAAAGGAGGAGAATATGTGCTGCTGTCACGGACGATTCGTGCGCCCAGTTAGTCAGAGGCCCCTCGTCTGGCCCGGGCAGATGCCAGCTGGTGACCTCCATAATGGTGATGAGCGCAGGCTGAGGGGAGCCATTGTGATCGGGGAGATAGTGACAGGCCTGTGTTGCCCCCGTTTCGTACACTTGGCTCTGCAGTGGGCTGATAGTCGGATAAGCAGCGGCTCGGCCCGCTCCGCTCCTTCGCCTTCAATCGGACCGTTGTTCCACCCTGACAGCTCCAGACCAGAGTGGCCTCGTATCTTTTAAGAGCTCTCTCTCTCTCCAACGGAATCGAAAAAATGTGCGTGACTATTTAAGATTTTGTGTCCACAGCTCAATTGCTGCAGTCAAAAGTCAGTCATCAGTTTAAAGGGTGTGAAAATAGCACATTTTAAAAACGGTTTTAAAAGTCGACGTACGTGATTTATGCACACATCATAACTCTTGTTTTCATTGCTCACTTCAATACATCTGTTTGTTTGGTGCTGAATCTAAATACCCAGTGGAGCAAGTAATGGATTTGCTCATATAATACCAACTCTGGCCTGAACACACTGAGCATGTGCTGCCCCCCGGTGGTCAGGAGTTGTTCTACGTGGCAGTACACACACACACACACACACACACACACACACACACACACACACACACACACACACACTCACACACACACACGATGTGATCACCAGTGGTGTTTTAAAACATATTCAGATCCTTTACTTAAAGGGTAACTTTGGTATTTGGTCCAGTATTGTCAATGTACGGCCACTTCTTTTTGCCACTGACAAGATTATGGAAAGGACTCATTTACACATGCATTTCTATGATACAGACAGATAGACTTCATTGTCCCTGGAGGGAAAATGTGTTTGCACAATCTGTACTTGTTCATGTCTCACAAGAAAAACATGAAAATACACGACAACGAATACAGTGGAACTGTGGTTGACACTGACATTGAAGGCCATTGATGCTCTATTTACATCTCTAACCACAAACCACAGAAATACAACTGAAATAAGATCTATAAAAATGCAGTTTTAGGTGCTTTTGGGGACATTTGCACCATTGAGCTCGTCATTTACATATTCAGCTGTGATTCTCTGCGGGAATCAACACCAGAGCATCTGACGTGTCACAGAACATTTCCATAAAGTGGTGTCAATATGATGAACAGCCTGCTGCTTCTTGTGTTTTTGTAGCTGCACGTGGGACTTTTTTTCCGTAGCTAATAGATCTTTTGTATTTAGTCTGAATGTGTTACTTTCCTCAGCTTCACGTTCGTGTTTTTGTCGTCTTCTTTATTTCAGAGGGAGGAGGCTGATGCCAAAGCTCGCGAGGAGGCCGAGCGTCAGCGCCTGGAGAGGGAGAAACACTTCCAGAAAGAGGAGCAGGAGCGGCTGGAGAGGAAGAAGGTGAGGAGGAAAAAACAACAACTTCGCAGTACTGGAGTTCATCCCAGGACAAAAAACACATCTAACTAACTGACCTCTCTGTCTGATCTGCACAGCGCCTTGAGGAGATCATGAAGAGGACTCGGAAGAGCGACGCAGGAGAAAAGGTTCGTGTGATCCCCTTTCAACGAGCGTGCAAAAATAAAATCGAAACTTCCTCTGTGACTTTTTGAAATAACAAAAGTCTTTTTGTTCTCTGTCATCTCAGAAGGATGTCAAAGCTTCTCCGCAGGCCAACGGCAAGGACCCGGAGCTCAGTAAGGGTGAGCGTCACAGTCGCTATGCCATATAGGGCTCAATATCTCATGTTATTAATCTGCTCATTAATATTATATCTCTGCAGCAGCTGGAAACCTGCAGAGTCCCGGCGCAGCCGTGTCCGACCCCGTCGCAAACGGCGTCCAGCCCGCCGCTCACCAGAACGGCGTCTCGGCCAACGGAGAGGCGGCCGACTTCGGGGGGATCATCCAGCTGAACAGCGGCGGAAACCCTCCGCCGCCGCAGAGCGGGCTGGTGGGCGAGCCCATCCTGGTGTTCGAGGGCGGAGAGCCCTTCCTGATGAAAACAGGCCCTATGAAGCCTCAGCATGTCGCAGGTACAGTGAGGAGACCCCGGATGAGAGTGTGATCATTCAGCAGAGTCTTACATACATTAAACGGTGCGTTAACATTACTGCATGCGTGGTGAGAGGGGGGGGGGTCCAGACTTTGTGGACATAAAGGAGGTTAAATATTCAAATTTCTCTGGAATCAATGAATCCTGAGGTCCATAAAATACTTTTTAAATACTTTTCATGGAATATTTCTGCCCACATCCAATCTTAAGGTCCAATCCTACATCGGTGTTCCTTAAAATAATAAGTCTGAATGAAGTTTGAAGGACTTTTGAGTTCATCCAGCCTAAACAGATGAACATATTCAGTATTTCACAACAAGATAAATCAATGGCAGACCTGAGACAATACAAATATTTAACATGGTTTTGTGTCAACCTGTGACACATGTGGCCCCTCATATTAATCTTAGGGACCGCTTTGAGGGTCCTGAACCCAAAGTTGGGAATCACTGTCTGTAGATCAAATAAGTCAAGCTCGGCAGTCTTTCTCGGAGTGTGCCACGAGAAAGTCGTCCCTCAAATTTGATCAAGGTTAGACAGGCTGTGTCGCATTGAAAGTTTCCTTCTAATGTAGAATCCCCTCGTCTCGCCTCTGTTGTTCTGTCCCTGCAGAGGTCCTGTGAGTCCCCACACATCTCCACGGAGACGCGCGCCTTATGGCCCTGCTCGAAGCTATGAGATTCATGCCCCACCGCAGCGGCTTATGAAAAAAATCGTGTGCCAAAACAAACAATGAACCGTGCTGAATTCCCGTCATACAGTCTGTCGCAGGAGGACGAGGAGGAGCTCTCATCTGAAACATACAAAACATGCAACAACAAGTATTCTCTGTCTCCACCGCGTGTATGGTGCAGCATCTGTCAAGTTTTATTGAAATGTCACATACAGATTTCATGGTGCACCTTAAAAATGACTGACTGTGTAACAAATTTTAGAAAATACATAATATTTGACAATGGTTGTTATTATTACCGTCGTTGCGATATTGTTATTGTTATCTTAAGTTGAACTGTGTGTGTGTGTGTGTGTGTGTGTTTTCTGTTGTTGTTGTTTTCGTCTTGAACTATTGAGTTATTTAACATGGGGAGCGTTGTAAGGACTGGCCACAGACAGTGTATGTAAATGTATAATGAGCCTGGCTGCCTAGGCCTCCTGTTACAGGGGATCTGTGAAATAAAGCTTTATGAAAGGGACTATGTGTATTATTATTATTATTATTATTATTAATGGCAAACATTAGATATTCTCTCCTTCTGCAGTGATTTGAAGCAACTAATGCTGCAAATTCATATTAAAGTCAGATTTTATAATAAAGCTGCACAATTACAGTATAATAACAAACTGTAAAGACACTTTTGCATCACACGGACATGAGACGGTACTACATTTACTCAAGTATTAAGTAGAGTTTACAGGTTCGATTTTGTGCCACTTAAGTACTTCTACTCCTCTACATCTCCGAAAGAAGGATTGTACTTCTTATTCCACTGCATTTATTTGACAGCTTTAGTTACTAGTTACTTTACAGATTCAATTTCCACCAAACATTTAGCCCATGACTTCATTTTTATAGCAGCATTTTAGAAAGAAAAAGTAGTCTTGGTTTTTTTTACACAGTAATCTTAATCTGGCCAATTAATTCTTCAGTTTATTGTGGTTAATTTTGAACATGCGTCTTTGTTTCCAGAAGAACTCTTGGCTGATTATGTATCGTGAACTGTGGCATAAGATCAGACAGTCTGTGTTTTTTTAACAGGAAATTCAGAAAAGGTTCATTTTAGAGCGACTGAATAAAGATTACAACTAATTGAATTGAAAATGTTTATTGTTGCCAGTTCAATTTGAATTCAGCCGGTAATCCAAAGTAATACATGTGATATCAGCCTCCTTTGCATTGTCTCAGGTCTCGTCTTGTTTGACTTTATGGGGAAACAAATGAACACACATCAGCATTAAGTGCAGGTCCAGAGCTCGCTGTCCCAGTTACAATCTTCAGAGGGACCAGAAGATGGCAGCACAGATGATTTCAAAGAGATGTAAATAACTGCACCTGTGAGCGCCACGACCAGTAATCAGACACGTTTACAACCATTGTACTCCATCTGTTCCATCATGGGTGCTTATGATGGGGGAATATTTTAATACATTGAAAGTAAAATGTCTTTTCTCACATACTCTTTTTTTGACTAAATGTATGTGAATATGTATGAAAATGTATGTGAATTTAGTATTGCTTTTACTTACTTCAAGTTCGTGGAATTTTGAGAGACACATTAATTAATTAATTAATAAAAGATTAAAGCAGCCGAGGCCGAGCTATCCTGACTCTTACCTCTAGTTTTGATCAAGCTTCAAAAACACTCGAGCCTACATTTCCCATAATGCAATTGCACCTCTTCGTTCGACCCTCCATGCCTCCCACAGTGAATTCCATCTCTTTAAAACTCAATGCCACAGTATTAATGCAAGCTTTCTGTTATTTCCCCACACTTCAAACAACTGTTTTCATCAGCTGATTCCCAATGAAGAGTCAATCTGACATTTTTCTTTTGTGAAATTTGGGGCAGTTCTCTTAAGATTTAGATGATTAAACTTGTTCCCGGAAGTAATGTGAACACATTACAAAAATATTTTGGAAACATTATGGGATAGGATGGCAATCTAATATGAAGAACTATTATAAAACAGCAAGACCCCAAAACAAAAGGCAAACATGAGAGTGGCTGTTCCAACAAATATGTAAATGGTCAAATGGTCACTTCACTGAGAAACCAAGAAATGAAGCCATGACACCTGAAATACTCTGCAGGTTTTTGTTGTGTCTTCACTCAATTTGATGAATCGCATTTCCTGTGGTCGTGACTAGAGCTATGTGTGAACCCTATTTCACCTGATTTGCATAAAGTAACAAACAGTGTTTTAGATGTTAAATGAGACACAGAGTGTCCGCATTTCAATTCTGATTTGAAAGCAACTACATTTTTATTTTATTCTTTTATTTTATTTGACAGTTGAAAGTGTAGAGAGACAGGAAATTGTCTCTGGGAAATGGGATTTTATGTATGAAATAGAGAAAACAAAGGGGGCTATATTTCAACAGGGTGCCTCTGTTTTCAGCCTGTTTGTGTTTGGCTGTGGCTTTATGTTACACAGAGCAGAGAACTGACCCGGTCCAGCTCTGAGGGGAACTCCAGCCAAGGGATCAAAGGTGTGTGCATAAGACTTGCTGTCCACTTGCTATAATGCACTCCAGCAATCAAATATTAGAAGCCTTGTGGTCGCTGCTCTTTTCCCCTCAGCTCCAGGTAACGTTGTCCTCAAACAGGACTTTCTCATTGCTGCAGCGGCCGACGGGTTTGGGGTCACAGTGCATCTGTCACAGGGTCGCTATAGCATATCGAATGACTCACAGAATACACTGGAGCTGGGTTCAATGCGACCATGCCACCGCTGGGCACAGAGATGTGATTCTGGACAGAAACCCGCAGGGGGGAGGACATGTTTGTCTGTCTCTGTTTGCTCTGGTTTGGGTGGAGACTGTGTAAGTGGAAAGCTTTCTCACCAAACAATGCAGCGCCGCATACAAAGAGTCGCTCCACGTTGTGCATAATGAGACCCCATCTACTTCTCTGTCTCTGCAATTCATGGTTCTATTGTGTTTCCATTGTTTGTCCAATCAGTGGATGTTAACGTTACTCCGGTTACACGAGACAGGTGCAACACTGCGGTCGTCCTTTACTTATTGACGGCAATGACTGTCGGTCGGCACACCACTTTGGTTGAGACTGAACTATCTCAACAACTATCGGATGGATTGTCATAAAATATTGTACACACATTCGTGTTCCCCAGAGGATGAATCATACAAAAAACCAGCAAAAGTACTGACATTCCCCTCAGCTGAACTTTGTGCTTCGTGCTAATTAGCAAATGATAGCATGGTTACCAGCTCTGGGTAAGATCATCCAAATAGAGTTATGTTATCCTGTTGCTCTTCAGGGATTCTGAACAGTTTGTTTTTTGCAAGACCTCTTTATGACTGTGATACGACAAGCATCCGTGTTTGAACACCACAATGTGACGTCGTGTAGGGCTTCTTTAGCTTCTGTCAGGATGCTATCTCTAAACCCACATTGATCCTGTTGGTTTATTGCCCAATCAAAGTGGAAGCACAGATATCAGCCTGAGTGTCAGTGTCTCTCTATTTCCCTTCATATAACATTCATTAAACCAGAAAGTAAGGCGACACGCAACATCCAACCCATGACAGGACAACGACATCAAATCACAGCAGCGACTATAGATTCAGAAAAGAATACATTACATGCAGTGCATTGACATGACAGAATTTTGGTCAGGTTGGCTAAAAACGTCTGTGATCTGAGAAGAGGGCTGAGGCTGAAGCGTGGCTACTCGCCGCTTACGTTTACACTGGACTTTCAGCCAAAAGCAACAGGATACACAGTTCAAAATGTCTGTCATGTAGCTGAGTGTTTCAACCTGTCCATCCCTCACACGACAAATGAGATGGGATCAGCGTCGAGTATAAACGATGATGCACCTTTAATCCGTCTGTGTGTTCCTGAGGAATCAGCAGCAGACCCCTGCAGGGCATCTCAACGTGTGGAAGCGAAGGCATACTGGAACTCCCCAGATCATCACTTCAAACAACAGCAACATCACTGAAAAACGCTTCCAGAGGGTCAACTATTTATATTTGAGATGTGATTTTACCAAGTGCTTGTCAGACAGTGGCGGGTGCTTCGTTCCCAACAACCACCACTGAGGTTTCTTCCTCACACGTTTCTATAGACGAGGAGGCAGAGAGACGTCTCGCTCTCACTCTCCCCTGCAAGGTGAGCCTTTTACTTGCTTTTCTATCTCTCTCACAGGTGTTTACAGATCTTACATTCTTTGTGCTGCTAGGTTTTTTTGTAAGTGGAGTTGAAGGTTCATGCTTCTACTCCACTACATCTCAGAGGGAAATACTGTACTTTTTACTCCAATACACTTATTTGACACTACTAGTTACTTTATCTAAACACGTCATATGTTTGTATGATGTGATGCAGTACTATTGCAGTATTTAAAGTATCTAAACATGTCTCCATATTGAAGAACTATACAACATTAAAGTTGCACAGACAGAATGTTCTAATGTTCTATAACACTTTTGAAGGAGCCATTCTCAATAATGAGTACTTTTATTTTTGATACTTTAAGTACATTTAAAGTATCAAAATACTCGTATTTTTATTAAAGTCATATTTTGAATTGATGACTTTTACTCATGTAATGGAATATTTATGTTTCAATATTTCTACTTTTACTTAAGTAAAGGAATAGATTACTTCCTCCACCACAGAACGCAGTACACTCATTTACAGCCTTCACAGCTTTCTTATGAGTGCAAGATGTAATGGTCTCTAAGTTGTAATGGTCTCTAAGTAAGTTCTTTGTGTTTTACTTTTGATGCAATTTTGCTTCAATTAGAGGAAAAAGTCACTTGTTCTACTTCAGAGAAATAAATAAGTTCATCAAGATATCCTATCACTAAATGAAAGATAATATTTCAGGACTTGTTTGTGCTCCATTGCTGTCGTTGTATTCTTGCTCGTTGCTTGTTTTCTCTGTTCTATTTTGAATGATGACACAAAATGCTCCACACGCTTCATGTTGCTGCCACAATCCCCTTTAATCCCACTGACTCTTATTTCACTTTTCATCTCGGGAGCTCACTGGTCAGAGTTGCCCTCTGCCACTTGTAATTCAGAGCTTCGGGCGATGCCACATAAACAGCTTCTAACAGTGAGTGACAGACAAGGAGCCATGTCTGCCCGTCATATTGTGGCCAACGGAGGGAAGGGGGGGGGGGGGGGGGTAATTTTAATTTTGGCTCATCCAAGTGTCCAGCACCTGTGCTGCGACTGTTTGCATGTCTTAGCCAAAGGTCAACGAGGAGCGACATGATCACAGAGTGCCATGCGGGGTTGTAGGAATTCAAACCAGGTCTTTTATGCGGACTGTGGACCAGATGACGTGTTGTTATCACAGGGAGCGACAGACAGACAGTTGGGTTTTGAGGCTGCAGCTGCACTTCATCCCAGTGCATGAACTGGGATGACAGTCTTTAGTGGTGCACCTGATTTTCAAGTTTTGGATTAAATTCAACTAGCATCCAATACAGTATGAATATATATATATATATATATATATATATATATATATATATATATATATATATATATATATATATATATATATATATATATATATAATATTACTGTACTACATCAATTACTTGTTCTACATGTATTAACATATTTTGTACACATTTTTTCTATATTTTGATTCAAAACATCTCACCAAAATTCGCCACACATCACTCAGCCTTGAATATACACTGACGTAACGGTCGTCCCTATTGGAAGAAATGACTAAAGATGATTCTAACTCTCTAACAGGAAAGATGTCAGTGAGATGAGACAGACTGTAACTTTAGTAACTAAGTGTATTTGCGTTTTTGGCCGAGGCCGAGTGGGCCCTGGTGTCCCGGGTGAAATCTGTCTCTGTGATAGGAGGAGTAACGTGGCTTTTAGTCTGATAAAAATAGTGCAGCACAGACTCTATGGACACCAACGCCAAGCTAAAAGACAGCTGTGTGTTTGACACACAAAAGACATTTCTAAAAAAAGTCAAAGGGTCTTTTGTTTCAATGAAGTAATTAACCCAAAAAGGAAAAGTCAGTGTGAGAGGATCCTGACAATTATTATCATTTCACTTGTTTATTTACAGGAACAAACCACATTGATATATTTCTGTAAATGTGTCACTGGTGTTCTAAGAAAAACAGCTTGAAACTGTTTTTCCTATCAGAAAACCACAAAGGAGGTTCTGAAAACCATGACGACATAAATAATGTGCCCTTACCATATATGAGTATAGAATATATTCATGCATGGCGGTATGAAAGTGGAAAACCAAAGTAATTTTGTCACATAAGTGCGCAGGAAGTTCTTAATTCTTTGATTACCAGGAACCAAATCTGAGATGTTAGCTGGTAATTTGGCACTTTGTTTGGGAAAATGCGAATATCTGTCACTAATAAACAATACAAACTGACCTTATGGATGTTGATCCGGTAATAATCAAAGCAAAGTCTCTTTCCGCAACAAGAAAACACTTCTGTGCTGCCCCACTGATGTAAACTCTATAGGGATCCATCGAGGGAAACCTATGATGCAGGTTATAAATACTTAAAGCAGAGCTTTCGCTCCTACATTTCAGTAGCAAATATTGCACTTTTCACTCCACCAGATTTATCTGACTTACTTTGCAGATTGAGATTATTAATACAAAATGTAAATATTGTTCTAGGTTAGGCTGCCTTGCCGTATATACACTAAGTAGTTAAAATGAGCTCCATCTTTACCGGCTGCAACATTAAAGTGATGAACACATTAATTCATCAATAATTATAACCCAGTAATAATATGATTCTGAAATGGGCCATTCTGCATAATGAGAAGACTACTTCTACTTTTGATATTTTAAATATAATTTGATGTCAACACTTTTGCTGATCTGCTTCAGTAAAATGTTGAATGCAGTACTTTTACTTGTAACAGAGTGTTTTTACAAACAGATCTAAGTAGCGTAGCCTACTTCTTCCACTAGCACTGCATATTCCTAAAGTAGGGCATTTGTGTTTAATCAGTTACACAGAGAGGGGAGGAGAACGGGGAGCGTCAGGCATATTAACCCAGCCACGTACCTGTGCAACAGGTGTTACAGCGAGAACAACACTGCACCAGATACTCTACTCCATCACACCCTCAGAGGAAAGTTGACCCTGCCTTTGCCCCATAGCTTCGCCTCCCGGACATCAACACTTCACGACACACAAACTCTCGCGCGATTAGGGCGTAGCAAATGTAGCATCGCGAGCTAACTGTGTCTCTCGATCGTTAGAGCGTAATGCCGCCAAAAACTTCCATTTAGCACATTTTAAAAACACATAGAAGCATCCGCAGGTACATATAATGGCGCATGTCGCAGCAGTCCGGGCGCCTACCCTGTTCTAAGGGCGCAGTGCGTCTGTTTTGGTGGCCTAGTTGGCAACGATCCCGCTGCTAAACAAGCTAGGTTGCTAACATCAGCTTACACTCGTAACGTTACAGTGAAACCACGGAGTAGAACCAGGAAGGAGGACCAGACGAGCAGCCTCCACAGTTAGCTACTCTAACGTTACTTATACTAACATTTATTCATAAACACGAGCCTTGACCAGTCTTGTGAAAACGGGGGAAAGGTAATTGTAACTTCATTTTGTAGCTAAGTTGATAGTTGAAGTCAGGAGCGTCCACTGCTTCGGTCACTGCTTCGCTAATGGTAACGTTAAGCATGTTAACGGTGGCCCGTCTGTATCGATAGCTCTAGTCAGTGATATTGGACTTCAGTGTTGATTACGGTGCCGTGTGGCCCCGCAGCTGCACGTTTAGCGAAGCTAGCTTCATGTAGTTTACATTGTTTTGTTTGTTGTTAGTTATATTTGCTGTTGATGTGGTGGACAGGTAATCTTATACGACGTCGTAGCCTGAAATGGTGATTATTAACGCAGTTAACTAACGTCAGCTAAACCTACAACCAAAAGGATCGATGAACCATTGAACCCAGGGGCTTGTGTTCGTGACTTGTATATCCAGTGGCGGAAGAAGTATTCAGATGTTTTTATTTCATCAAAAGTAGCAATACTATACTGTAAGAAATACTCTGTTACAAGTAGCGTGGCGTTAAAAGGCACGCCTTCATAATCGTACTCCAATTGAAGTACCAAAAGTAAAAGTACTCATTGTGCATAATGGATATTTCAGCATCATATATATTATCGTTTTCTGACTAGATTATAATTATTGATGTACATTACTTCAATATTTCAGCTGGTAGATGAGGGTTTTTAATATACTACAGGGTAGCTAAATCCATAATAATACACCATAATTTATTCATTTGTACTGATGATTAGAATCTGCAAAGTAGTTAGTCTCCTTTGTTTTGAAATGCATGCAGTGGAGTCACAGGCACAATGTTGGCTTCCAAAATGTGTAGAAGTACCATGAAATGCAACTACTCAAGTAAATTACAAGCAGCTCAACAGTGTAATCAAAGGCTACTGCCCTGGACCTTTCCAGTTCACAAGTCTCACATATATTTCTTCCACAATTACAGAACACAACCAGTCCAGCTACTTCTCAGCTTTTTTTAAAGCATACATTATTTGATAGATAATGAGTTAGAGCTACAGAAACAAGAAAGTAAAGTGTTGCATATTTAAAATGATGCTTTATTCTAATAGATGATAACCGGACTTGAAGCGGTACAGACT
The DNA here is from genome assembly GCF_949748355.1 of Melanostigma gelatinosum. NCBI lineage: Eukaryota > Metazoa > Chordata > Actinopteri > Perciformes > Zoarcidae > Melanostigma > Melanostigma gelatinosum. The sequence continues at coordinate 6,316,135 of NC_136650.1, read as the reverse complement.
GTCAAAGATCTTTGCCAGTGATGAAATGGAAAAACCTGAAATTCTTCATGCTACCTTTTATGTCTATTTTTTGTTTTGATGTCAAGGGGAGAGCTGTGCTTTGGTCGCACACCGTAGATAATGCGGTGAAAGTCAACTCACTCATGCACCTCCTTGTAATTATCATTCAGGGCGCCATACATGAGGTCTGCAGGGAAGAACCGATTCAGAGAGGATGCTATGAATATAAACTGTTAAAAATACCTAATTGTCACCCATATTGCCTTGGCTATCATACTTATAATCATAATAATAATAATAATATCATAATAATTTATATCATAATTCTCTGTGTGCTTTTAGGCTACTATCTTAGTTTTCACAGCTCTTGCATATTAACCTTGCTCGTTGAAACCTGCTTGTTGAGAATTTCAGCCGTACAACTCGCAACTATAACTTTACGTTTGAAATGATTAGCATGCATGTCGTTTCTTGATGCGAGAGGGGGGTTTCCCTTATTTAACATGGGACTAATGTGATTGAGGTAGCCTAAGCAGGGCATGCAAAGAGGTACCTTAATTATGTGTATTGAATGTTTGAGGTTCAGCAGAAGAGCAACGAGAGCCTTTGGTGGTCGATAGTACCCTTGAGTGGCCTGCTTCAGATTTCTAGAAGCAGGGGAAACCTTGTAGCAACTATTCTTTTACACGTAGCCACTGTTGTCTTTTCATACATAGAAAAAAAGAGCCATAGCATTCAGTGCATTTCATTGGGCTCTCAAAGGGAATCTTGAATAAGACGCAAGCGCTTCAGACTTTGATTTAACCAATGGAATAGCAGATTGACGTCATTAGTACACTGCCTTTTCCTTTTTTTTTTTTAGCACTAAGGAGTCCCTGTTGTAGTAACAGCAGCACTACCTGCTCCAGACCAAGGCCGCTGCTGTGCAAGAGACTCTGATCTCCATTTTATAGAAAAGATGCATGAAGAGAAAACATATTTTCGGTAATTTGGAACATCTTGGCAAATAGGCATCAAGATAGACACATGCTGCAATTCTTTTTAGTATTTATATTTTTCTCCTTGCTAACTAGCATATATATGCATTTTTTTCTTAACGTATGTACACATAAAGAATATATTTTTTCTTTATCTCAAGGGTTGGGATGAAATAAGTGATGCCATGTTGCACATGGGGTTGTCATTTTCGGTTAGTGTTGATTCAATAGTTTGGTAAGGGGACAATGTCACTTAACTCAAGCACTGTTTGTTTACGTCAAAGTTAGGGCTGGGCCATCAACGGAAAGCATCCCGTGTTTGTTCTTCTTTTGTGGTGACAAAACAAACATCGTACTTCACGGATCTAAGTTTAAACATTTTATAACGGCATCTTGAATCTTTTTACCTGAGATTTTATGCCTTTTATTACATCGCAGTAGTAGAGAGACAATGATAAATGAGGGAGGGAGATTACTGAAAGTCTGGCCAGATTGCATCCAGAGATGTTGTGGTTCAGCGTCTTAACCCCTTCGCCCCCAACGAAGGACTGTATATATACTTGTAGATTGCAGACCACATTACAACTATATTTTGGCCCTAGTAAAACCTGGGCCGCCTCGATCTCGTGCGGCGCGTGTGCATGACATCAGAGCAAGTATGAGCGATGTGGAACAGGTTGAGCTTCTGTGCAGCACGATGTGAAGGCTGCTGCTGAAGAGAAGCGAGGACTTATGTATATATATGTATGTGTATATATATGTATGTGTATATATGTATATGTGTATATATGTATGTATATATATGTATGTATATATATGTATGTATATGTATGTGTGTATATGTATATGTATATGTATATATGTATATATATATGTATATGTGTGTATATGTATATATATATATATATATGTATATGTGTGTGTATATGTATATATGTATATATATATGTATATGTGTGTATATGTATATATATATATATATATATATGTATATGTGTGTGTATATATATATATATATATATATATATATATATATATATATATATATATATATATATATATATATATATATATATATATATGTGTGTGTAAGTATCACACGCAGCGCAAGCTCCTCACCATAGCCTTACTTCAATACAGTTACCCACAGAGCTGATTGTTGGTCGTAGGCTGTATCCTGTCATTGGAAGGGTCGTGCTTTTGTACAGCTGCACTGTTCAGGATGATTTGTTCTTGACGTTGAGCCAGACCTCGCTTCTCTTCAGCAGCAGCCTTCACATCGTGCTGCACAGAAGCTCAACCTGTTCCACATCGCTCATACTTGCTCTGATGTCATGCACACGCGCCGCACGAGATCGAGGCGGCCCAGGTTTTACTAGGGCCAAAATATAGTTGTAATGTGGTCTGCAATCTACAAGTGTCTTACATATAGATAGAACAGGATGTGACTATCTGTAACTTCCTGTATGTTCTTAGAACCCCCCCGGATTTGTTTGAATTATTATTTATTTTTTTGAAGGGCACAATTGCTTAACGTTGTATTGGTTTCATTCCCCTTGTGAACATTAAGTAAAACCAATCAAATTAACTTGTTTTCTCATTTTGTTTTTAAGGAGAAGAACAGTTTGACTGGTCTGAGTGCAAAGATGTCGAAGGCTCCGGATTCCCCAGCTCGGTCCCGCTCCAGATCGAGGTCCAAATCCAGGTCTTACTCCAGGTCTCACTCTCGGAGCCGCTCCCGCTCAAGATCCAGAAAACGTCGCTATAGGTAAATCCAGTTTTTGAGTTTCTGACATTAACCTCCACCATTATCTTTTTTTAAGTGTTTGTGGTTCATATTCAGCAGCGCTCCACTCACTATTTAAAACGTAGTTTTTAAACAACATTTTGCACAGTGATGACAGCTACTATTACAGTTTTGTTTCATGAATGTAATTAACTACTGTTAGTATTTATATACGTTTACTTCGTGAAAGTGGGGGCTATTTTTGGGGGTTTGAATTGATATTACAAATGGGTGTCTTCATAGATTGTATGATATGCAGGATGTGGTTCAGAATCATCAGCTATAGTGCACTGGTGTAAAAATATCTGGCTCTGTTTGTAGGACAGTACAGAGCAATAAGGAAACGGCCTGCTCAAGTTTCAGTTGTGTGTTTACTCACCATTTATTTGTCAATGACACTGAAGTGAAATCACTTCAGTGTCATTGAGAAATGCAACAAATGGAACAAAACAGATGACATGTCTGGTTCTGCTGCATCAATTTTAATTCTTTATTTAAAACTGTCCACCGTGAGTCCGCCCATGTCTATATGTCCATCAAGGACGTACCAGATGCACACTTGATATTGTGAACTCGAAGTAATTTCCTTATTGCTCTTCTGTTACCGGGCCTCACTCGTTCTATGTTTGCGCTCAATTTGCATAAATGTGTTTCCTATGTGAGAGAAAAGGCCGACAGAGCCTCAAGCTGTTTGCATCGGCTCGGCTTCTTTCTTCTGCAGATAACTGCAATCTGCAGTCATCTATATTTGTGAGATGTGCTACAGTTTTAAGATGGCAACCCATATTCCCAATATGATGTATTTATTTATGTAGTGTTTCAAGTGAGGGAGTGCTTCCCACGCTGGCTGCCTTCTTGTTGTTGTCGGTCCATGTTTGTGTTTGGAGGTCGGGGGTTAACGCGCTTTCACAGACGCTGAGCTGTTGGACTGGATGTTTTTTCTTTGAAAAGAGCATTGCTACGCCGCAGGTCAATGATTGGCAAACGGAAAAAGGAGTCGAGAGCGAGTGCTCTTGGCCTTGTTGTTCCTCCCTCCCCCTCCACTGCCTCCTCCCTCAGTGGATTAGAGCAGGTTGCGTCCTGGGTGTCTATCACATAAATTAAAGCCACACAGACTGTCCTGCTTGTGGGACGACACCGTCTTTTGTCCAGGACTGCTCTGCTCCGATGAAAAGGTACACGGGATAAATATGTAGCTGGCATGTAGTTGTAAACGTAATGTTTTTGTCTGTGGCTTTACAAGCCATCGTGACAGGTGCGGTGTTAACAGTGTGTCAGTCATCGTCACATTTCTCATATCCCTGAATTTACAATTTACATTCTGTCTGTCATCATGTGTTTTGTCTTTTCCTCTGTTGTATTATTCCCACTTCAGGGTTATGCTAAAAGCAGTTTAAGAAGTGATTCTTGGCACAGGAGACCGTTGTGTGATATTCTGTATGCAAGTTAAGTTTTTGTTTACATTTGTGCCTCTTGGAGGGAATGACGGGAGACCACGCGGTGCTCATTGGAGCTACTTCCCTGCCATCACTGAGCTTACATCGCCCCCTGTTGACAGTGGGCAGTAGTAGGCCTCTGTCTCCTGTCAAGGTTACCCAGTACACAGCTTTGGGGGCCACTGTGTACACCTGGGGCTCTATAAAACAGGAGGAATCGTTTTTATGATACTTTTTGAATCTCAGATAAATGAGTTTTGAGAAGTTGTCATAGTATAAGTGTTATCGGTCAAACCCGGTCAAACCCGAAAGCGAAGTCCTCAAATTGCTTAATTTACCCAAGCAACAGTTAAACACATAGGTGTTGCAGCTTTATTAATATGGAAGACAAAGAATACAAATAAATGCTTACATTTTAAACGTTGGAACCAGTGAATTTCTGACATTTTTGCTTAATGACAAACAATAAATCGATCATTTAAGTAGTTGCCTGATACATTTTCTGTCAATAGACTAATCACATTATTTATTTCAGGTTTAATAACGGGAGAGAAACTGGACAATACATCTTCTAAATCACATTTATTTTTTGAATTTTTGCATAAATAAATCCTTTGGGATCATGTCAGGTTGGTGTGGATGGTAGTAGAATGATTTAAACCATGCACTGATGTTCCGTTTGACTACTGTTGTACAGCTAAACTCCTTTTTGTCTTTTACAGCTGGCTCTGAATTTCGCAATTGCATTTTATTTTCAAAAGGCAATGAAAAAGTCAAGAACGTTTTTTGGTAGGGAACACAAAAGTAAAAAAAAAAGAAGGTCCAAGGCCCTCTTCTGGTAAAAAGTTAAGAAGCCTTTCATCAGATCTATTTCATGGCGAACTTCAAAAAACAAACAGAGACAACGATCGTACACGTTCAGATAGAGCTGGGTTATTAAACACGCTTGGCGGCACAAACAACCTTCTCCAGGGTGCAGCCCTCAACACACAGGAAATACAAGACGATCTCAAACACCTGAGCAAGAAGCCAATAAACCCTCAGGTGACAATACGAAGTATAACCACCGGGTGCATCACATGCCTCAGAGCAGCTAAGATCACTTTCAAGAGGGCCGGTTCACTGCAGGCGACATCCTGAAGGAGGCTGTTTGTGCCACCATGTGTAGGTTGTACCCTGGCATGTTAACATTTTTTGGAGTTTAGAACTCCACCATGAAATCAGTTTCAAGGCTTTTAAATGCACAGCTTTTAAATGTGTGCCTTAAATGTGCGGACTGCGTGGCTTTTGACTTGCAAGGTTGATCTTTGTGTTCGGCTACAACACATGCTATTCCCCGAATAACATACATTGTCTTCTGTCTTTCTCTCCCTCTTCCAGCTCCAGGTCTCGCTCCCGCTCTCGCTCACACTCTCCGTCCTACAGAAACTATCCTTCCAGGGACTATCAGAACAACAGAGGAGGGTTCCGAGGCTACAACCGAGGCTTCCGGAGGCCCTACCACTACCGTGCCAGAAACCGAGGCTATTACCCACGCAGCCATTACCAGAACAGGGGAGGAGGCGGCTACGGCTATAAGTCCAACTGGCAGGGCGGTGGTGGTGGTGGCGGCGGTGGTGGTGGCGGTGGCGGCGGCGGTGGCGGCAGCGGTGGTGGCGGCGGAGGCTGGCACGATCGCCACCACGACCAGGACCACCATGCGCACAGCCCCAGGAGGGGCCGCTCACGCTCCCGCACGCCCAAGAAGCGATCTGGCAGCCGGAGCCGCTCCCACTACTCCGACCGCTCGTCCTCGCGGGGATCTCGGCGCTCCAAGCACTCCAGCTACTCGTCGCGGTCCCGGTCCTCGTCGCCGCATCATCGCGGCAGCAAGGGCAAGCCCGGCTCCAAGGATGCTACGGACAAGCTAGAAAGTCAGGGAGAGAAATCGGGTCTGGCAGCAGACGGCAGTGCCATCGAGAAGGCATCCGGAGGTAAATGGATTGACTATGACACCAGTCCTAAACGAATCAGCCCAGACACTAAGAAAGAAGGTGGCCCCACTGGTCCTGACAGCAAAGGGCCCACGACTGGCGGTCCTATGTGGAAAACCATCGGCACCGTGTCCCCTCCAGCAAAGAGCCCCACGAAGTCCGGACAAACGGCGTCCTTCAGCGGCTTTGGGTTCTTCTCGAAGGAAGAGGCCAAATGTGAAGATAAGACTGTGATCTCTGCTGCCTTCAAAAAGTAGGTCTAGTCCGTTTGTAGTTCTTTGAATGTAGTTACATGGTGTTCTTTTCTAGTCTTACCTTATTTTTCTTTCAAACACGTCTAGCCTTTTTTTCAAAGTTCCCTGGAGGAATACAGGTTAAAAAGGAAAACGTAAAACTCCAGATTTTAAGTGCGTTGAGAATGTAGCCGGCCGTTGATGAAGTTGTGTGAAATCCCACTTACCGGTAATTAGGACGGTGGTGGTTACGTGAGTATGCTTATCTCAATGTGAGTCCTACAACGAGCGTCGCAGGTACTAAAGCGCCGTCTGGTTCTCTGTTTCAGGTTCTTGGCCGAGAACAAAAACAAAAAGCAGGCTGCTGAAAAGGAGAACGGTCGCGATAAAGAGAGCACCGCAGAGCGCGAGCGAGAGCTGGAGAAAGGAGGCATGTCTGGAGACCTTTTCAACATCTCGTCCGCTTCTTTGAGCGACTCCAAGGAGGACAAGACCCTGCCTTTCTTCGACGCCGGAGAAGAGGAGTTCCTCAAGTCGCACGGGCTGAAAGAGAGGGACATTGATGAGGACGGGGAGGCCAAAACCACCCTCACCGCTCGGGACATTTTCGGGAAGTGGGGGGACGAGCCGAGCTATTCCACGTCCTACCCGCCGGTTAAGGAGAAGAGCCGCAGAGATGCTGAAGAGGCAGAGCCCCTTGAACACACGGAGGAGGAGTTATACCGAGGCCGCAAGCACAGCTCCAAGAAGGAGGAGAAGTCCAAGAAGAAGGAGAAGAAAGACAAGGAGAAGTCCAGAAGGAGTCTGTCCCCTCCCGCAACCTCCAGAGAGAAGGAGCGCCCGCTGTTTCCTGGAGCTTTCCCTCGCCGCGAGGAGTCACCTGTGCGACACCCGTCTGCATCAAGGGACGACTTTGAACACAAAATCGGTTCTGTACAAGAAATGCCCAGGTATTTATAACCGTTCATGCAATATTAGCATGTTGGCCGGAACATAAGACCTCTCCTTTTCCAACAAACAGAGGGGACAATTTCAACAGATCCTCGTCTTTGCAGCCATTTGTCTCATACAAGGGAAACGTGACGCACTCCAAATATCATAGAATGTCAAGCCCACATGTGAAGAGCTTTACATGAATCACATCCTCCCACAGCGGTCAGGATGATTTGCTGCAGCTTTAGTCTGAGTTTGCCATCATGACCTTGTGTTGCTCTGGTAATTCTTGGCTTTACAGATGATTCAATTCAATTTTTGAATGTGCAAATTACAATTTTCATACTAAAACAGGTGTTTGGGGAAAAGGACTTTGTATGTTCGAACTGCGGCCGGCTCATCCTGTATTTGGGCCGATGCTGTAGATGTTTTTACGTCTCAATGTTCCTCTTCTGTTCCCTCAGCTCCTCCCTGTCTAAAGAGCGCCTCGTGGCCCGAGAGCTGCAGAATCCCACTAAGAAAGATCCGGAGTTTCGTTCCATTTTCCAGCACGTTCAGTCGCCACAGCTCCGTCGCAGCCCCTCTGAGCTGTTTGCTCAGCACATAGTCTCAATCGTGCACTACATCAAAGGTAAAGTGGGATCTCTGCTGCCTTGTGTCCCTGCAGACTCGAGATGACAAGACGACGGGAGTTTGGACAGTCCATGAGATCCACCGGACATTTCGTTACTCGATTATATGTTCAATCAGCCGGCGCTGCTGTGTCTTGGATTAACAGTTTGTTGTTCTTTATTCGCAGCGCAACACTTCCAATCGTCAGACATGACTTTAAGTGAGCGGTTTGCCATGTACCAAAGAAAAGCTGCAGAGGTAGAAATGATGAAGCCAAGGAAGAGCCCAGAAATCCACAGGTACCTCAACGTCTATCTGATCCGAGGTGGTTTCAGCTTCTAAAAATGCTAATCTGTTCTTGACATCAGCGGTTTCTCCTCCTCTCCCAGGAGAATCGATGTTTCCCCCAGTGCTTTTAAGAGGCACTCTCACCTGTTTGAGGATATGGAGGAGACCAGCTACAAGGTGACCCGCCATTTTGAAATTTGACGTATTTGGAACAAGCAACATTTTGAGACGACCCAAAATCAGCAGTGTTCAGCTTTGTGCTTTTCTTTCAAAGGATGCATTTTTCTAAATCAAAAGAGCCCAATTGTGTTTTGTAAGTGCCGAGCAAGCCCCCCCAGCCTATGAGATATGGTTATTGATTGGGTATGTACGAGCCCGAGCAAAGGCTAAAAGGAAGTGAATTAAGATCCGAGTCCAAGCCTCTCAAGGGATGCTTATCAGTGCCTTTACCTTGTAAGTATTCTTCTTGAAAGACAAAAAATCAAGCTACAAAAAAACCCTGTAAAATTCTATTTGTTTTTTTGAGCGACATGCATGCTGCTGGTTTCCACCAATACTTTGATATTATATTGTGAAAAGTCGTTTTAACCACTAGAGGGAACACAACACTTAACACATGTTCATTTTTACTTGTAATGCAGTCATTTCATTTCAGTTTTGTAGCATTCATGAATCTGTCCACACGTCTTACAAACAGCTGGTTTCTTGGCTAATAAACACGCATTCCTGCAGGATCCAATTAAAAAGTTCAAAGGCGACGTGATGGACCTTCGCCTGGATATTGAAAGGCGTAAGAGGTTTGCTGGGAAGGACTCCAAGCGCGAGGGAGGCAGGAGCCCCGGAGGCTCCCGAGGGGCGAGCAGAGAGAAGTCCTCTGAGAAATCTGGGAAACACCACAAGAAATCCAAGTAGGTTCAGTCTGTTGTCTCCGCCCGTCCCCCTGCAGAGTCCTGCACATCAGCAGCAAGGCCACAGGGAACCCAACGGTTGGAGAAGTGGTTGCTATTGTTGCCATGTTGGGGGATTTACAGCAGCAGAGCAGGACAAACAATTGCCGCCTTCTTTTTTTCACCCACGCTCATAATTCAATTTGAACACCGCACCACGAATATGTGGGCATAGTCTGCTTTGTTCTCATCCATTACATTTCTTAACTGGTCCAAAATAGTCAGGCGCTGTGATTTGAGACGACTGCCATTGCTTTCCTCTAACTACCTCAGAATTACAGCCTTCTTGGTGTTTTGAGAAAAGGGAAAACTGTAAAAATCGAGTCATTAATCAGAAGTAGGAAATGTGTAAAATATATCTTTTTTAAGATGAAAAGAGCTTCAGAGTGTTTAGAGAATGGAATGAGCAAATAATAGACTTAAGATTGTGCAAATGTTCAAGCTTAATATGAAGCAGCAGGAAAGGTTGAATAAGCGTTCATTTAATGTCGAACATCCGGCACTTTAAAAAAAACAAATCGAAGTACTGCTTGAGGCTGTTTTTTCCTTAAAACATTTGCTGCATGTGTTCACAGTGCTGCTTCAGTTAAATATTAGGGGAGGGGCTTGTGCAAAAATGTAATGCACATCTTTCTGAACTGAAACTGTAGGCGGTTGTGTTTTGTTGTGAAAACGTGAGTCATGTCAACCACTCTCCAAACCTTCCACAACCTGCTCATCTTACCTCCAAACTGGTTTTGACACATTCTTTCCTTTAAACGAGACTCTCATCCAACCTTGACGTTCTGTGCTCGCAGGAAGGGTAAGAAGAAGCGTGAGCGCTCTCCGTCCTCCTCCTCGTCCTCCTCCTCCTCTCCGTCCCCCTACCCTCCGCCTTACAGGGGCAAGGAGTTCATGGGAGGGGAAGGGATGGAGCACTCGGAGGAGGGCTACGGTCGCTACCCTCCACGCGACTACAGCGGGCCCGGAGACAGAGGCCACTATGAAGGCCACAGCGCGGAGAGAGGCCGAGGCCGTGGATTTGTAAGTTCCTGTCTTCGCTGGTCTCTCTTGCTGCATTGGTGTTCTTTTGTCACTGACGTACTGACATCTCATCTTCTTGCAATTCTTTGTCCTAATGGCGTCACAGTAGACTACGCTTCTCTGCTCTGTTCCTTCCTCCTAATGCTAAGGAACATAATGTGGATGATGATGATAATGATGATGACACTCTCTCATACATATTCCATGCACGACCTGATTTTTATTAAGGTAAAGTGGCGTAAATCAGTGGAACTTCACCTCATCACTAAAACAAATGCCTGATTTCCATCAGTATGGCTTTTTATCTGTGTTCTGTCGTTCGCATCGTCCCTGGGTCGATTTCTTTTACTTATTTTTACTCTGACTTGGGCCAAAAATATCAAATATTAATAATAATAAAAAATTCGTCCATCTTATTGTAGAAAATGTGTCTGTCCCTTGACTGCAAGTTTGAATCCACCTTGTTGTTTTGATTTCAGTTCCCCAGAGTCAGAGGGAGAGGGTGGAGCAGGGGAAATTATCCAGGCAACAACAACAACAACAGCAGCAGCAGCAATGGAAACCCTGCAAATGTAAATCCCGCAGTGCGCCCTCCAGAGGAGGAATGGGACCCTGAATACACTCCCAAGAGCAGGAAGTATTACCTGGTGAGCCTTTGGAGCTGCTAATTGATTTAGTGGCATGACGAGGCTCTCACAGCGTGGCCCTTTTTCACAGACATCATGGCATGTCAGAGTAGAAATAATGTCATTAAATGGTAGAATGAATAATGGCTAAATTTAGCAAGGCTGCTGTACACGCTGCAGTTTTGGGGTTGAGTTGAGTTTTGGGGGAGGCGGGGCTAGACCAGCCCGCCGGTTTTAATATTCCTGCTGTGTAAAGGACGTCCGAGTTGACCTTTTTAACGTTGCCTGTGTGCACTTCCAGCATGATGACCGTGACGGCGAGAAAACCTGGGTGGACAGCCGCGGAAGAGGCCGGGGTTCCTTCCCGCCCCGCCGGGGGCGCTTCGTCTACCGCAAGGGGGGCAGCAGCCCGAAGTGGACCCACGACATGTTCCAGGGAGGACAGGAGGGGGAGCTGGGAGACGACTCCGCGGAAGTGGAACGTAAAGACACCAAGGGCCCGGGAGACGCTGCCGCCCAGAAGCAGTAGAGCAGCTCGCGCCGTCATCCTGCATCTTCAGCGGCGTAGCGGTCACGGGGGCGTTCTTCTTTATTTTCCCCTCCAGGTCATGTCGTCATTGATAGTTAAAACAAAAAAAAAGTGTTGAGTGAGTTTGAGCCTTCTCACGGTTTAAGTGAAGAAAGAACTGACTTGAATGAGGAGCAGCACTCTGTTATGTTTTGTATGTGAGGTTAGCTTCATTTCAGAGTGTTTTTATGTAAAGGTTTTGTTTATTTTTTCCGCAGCCAGTTGACTCAATTGTATCGTTTTAAGGGAGAAAATACTGAGGCAACAAAGATCCTTTGAAAATATGACAAAATGCATTTGTGCCTTAGAAATGACATATAGCTAATACTACGTGTGTAATCTGTTAGAGGGTACAGCCCCGGCTACGAGAGGTGCAACTCCACCTGTTTCAGTGTAGGAAGGTATTCGATGATTGACACCTTCTCGTTCTCTTTCTTTCTCTGTTTTTTTTTGGGGCTGTGATAAATCTTTGATGTTACTGCATGACGCGTTCGATTCATACCTCGCTCCTCGGGACCAATCGGTGGTGGGCTCAGGGCTCACAATCGTCAAATTATCAGCCATGAAAACAATTTTGATTAACCCCCCCCCCCCCAATCCGAACGATCGATGTTTGTCATTTATATTATCCAGGCTTTTTCATGTAGTGCCACTTCACCTGTATTTCTCATTAGGAAGTGAAGACATTTTTATGTGTGTGTGTGTTCCAGTATATTCTCATTTATTGTGGGTGTTTTCTGTTTAAAAGAAGTGTAACTTGTAAAGAATTTGGCACCAAAATCCCCTGATTTTTGCTTTAGACAGAAACATGTAGTTTTTCTGCCTCTGTCATATCGATTTAGGTAAGTGGCTACCTCTTATTTAGATTTTTAATCAAAGAATAGTTATTACAGAAAGTTAAGTGTATAGAATTATAAGACCTACCGGTAAATTATATTGTAATCAACATCCGGGGGAAAGGAGAACATACAAACTGAAAACGGCAAATTGTTTTAATGCAACAGTTGCAGTAAATCCTCTCATCAAAAAAGAAAAAAAAAAACTGTTTAGACTCCAGTCAGTGTGTTTTTAAGAGGAATTGACGTGACCTAGTTTCTCACTGCTGCTTCGTCCCACTTTTGACTGTACATACTGCATGTACTAAACACAACTCTAGGACTTTTTTCTTTTTGTTTAATCTGAAGCTAAATACTTTTGTACTGTTCTCAAGAGCTTTGGAGTTCTTTGTCTTTTAATTTTCAATAAATTTTTCTTTGATTCAGGGCAACTCTGAGTGTGATTGTTGAGGTCTACGACTGAACCGTCTGTAGAAACGTCGGACAGCTCACTGTGTTAAGTGGTTTGTGGTTTACCTCCTGAGTTGCTGGGATCTCACATACTCTACTGCAATAAAAATATGAATTGCAAAATCATCCAATTATATTGTATGAAAGTAGTGAAGCGGTAACTTTTAGCCACAAAGTTGGTTGTACAGTTGAGTAAAAGTGAGAAAATAACCATAAAGCATCGTAACGATTGCTTTCATAATCAATAAATCTGTCAATTGTGTTTTACTCTTTGTCTATGAAATATCAGCAAGTAGTTCAAAGAAGCCTATTATAATTTTCCAGGATAACATACTGTATATTTCTTTGTGAATGGCGTTGGGAAATGTGTGGAAATTGTGGTATTTCTACTTTAACTTAGGAGGTAAAACAATGTTAAATATGTTTTTGGAGCTGTTATAGACGGCTCAGGACCACAAACAAGTGTGAATAAACAATTTGTCCCAGAATGAGCACAACCCATCAGGTCTTGAGTGTCTCATTTTGTCAGTCTCGAGAGTTGTTTTCTCTAAAACCATACAACAATCTCCATTCAGTGCCACTTAACGGACACTGGACACAAGCTACTGCAGTTCTAACAGAGTGAGCCTTTTCATTGACGGAAGAGGAAAATCCAGCGAACAGAAAATAGACCGTCTGCTGGGACACCGCTTGGGGAAGCTCAGCATTGGTAATATCTACGGCTGAGGTGAATGGCTCTTTCATAGCCACTAAACATCCATGTCTTCAGCAGAGAGAGCTGCAGTGTTGTAGCTGAAACTAGGGGGCTGGGTACTGGGAATTCTGGGAAGGGAAACACAGGAAGTAATGGGGTCAGAGACACAAGTCCAATTTAAAGGCTGGGAAAAAGACTGGAGGGTTTCTGTGGGAATCTGACTTCTCTGCTAAGATTAGCCCACCGTGAAGCTGCCTCTGTGGGAGCAGTAACACCAGGGCTGGAGCTAAGCACTAGTTTCCTTCTGGATTAATATACAGGCTGTTTTATTGAACAAAAAAACATTTCAGACAATTTTTAAATGCCCATCAGAATTTCCCAGAGCCCAAGATAATGTGTTTACATTGCTTAAATGATTAGTTGATTCAATCAATCCTCATTTTTTGATAACTGATATTCTGTTTTGATGATTGTTTAAGCCTTATTCATCAAATTAGAATCTAAACGATCTTGATTCAAGTGTATAAGATATGAAGATATGCTGTTTTTCCTCCTTTATATCGCTGTAAAGCGAATATTTTGGTCAAACAACTTTAAGAATTGAAAACAATCAACTGAACACTCAAAAACATGAATGGAAGAATTAGTACGGTCCAAAACATAAACGTGAAATTTGCTATCATACAAGACAACGAAAGCAGCTAATATTCACATGTGAGAGGCTGGAACCATGGCTGGAACAGCATTGTTTGGAGCCGGACTATGTTTTGAGCAGGACCGGTAAGTCTCCCCATGGTGACGTCACGGTCAACGTCGTTACCACTGGAGGTGAATTGCCTTTAAACAGAGACAGCAGTCTCTACCAGGCTGTGCTAAGCTAAGCTAGCTAGCTAACCGTTTCTCGGCTCCAGCTAAAGCTACATAGTTAGCATACAGATACTAACTATTTTCTCCTCTTAATTAACGCTAAAAAAAGGCAAATAAACGTATTGTTTGACACATAAATAATCACAAATAGACACTGCTACACCAGATGATAAATATATTTTGTTGTTGATTGAAAAAAAGTGGTTAAACTTTAAATGTGAAACATTGCAGAGATATGGTAAAATACAGATGAAGCTAAATTATGCTGCATACAAAATCTGCATTATGTCAATATAATAGAAGAGCTATGGAGACCAGACATGTTGAATATTGTATTCAGGAGTCAAATTAAGAAATATATGAACAAATGCAGACTAAATGTATAATATACCGAGAATGATTAAATACCTTTTCTTTTAAACTCATCTCATTGTTTTATTTTATCCGCCAGAGAACATTTTGACTTTTATTTCAACTAAATTTTTTCCCCAGATTTCCCCCCAAAGACCGATAATGCTTTAAATCAGGAAAAACTATTTTTTTGTTGTTGCTCAATTAACATTAAATAACATTTCATAACTTTAAGTGGAGTTTTAAAACACAGTCCTTCACTTTAATATTGACCACTTTGGGTTGCCACACAAATCAAAATGTCTCCATCAATGTACTGTGTTTGTCCTGCTATTTACAGTCAGCGAGGTGGATCTTTAGGGCACAGTCAAAGTGTCTGTTAGTGGTAATGCACTCGTCCAACAGTCCCCGTCCCTGTAACCAGAATGTCCGGCTGTCCGTTCCTCCAGATCTCCCTGACGATTCGTTCCCTCTCCTCCAGACGCCGGGCCTTCTCCAGCTCCTCAGCCGACGCGAACACGTTCACGCTCCTCAGAGTCCCGTTGGACTGGCTGCTGCGATCGCTCATGGGCCCCATTGTCACTTTAGGGATGTCCATCTCCTCCCCATCGTCCTCCGCGGTGCTGTCCTCCTCCTCTTCCTCCTCTTCCCCGCTGGACTCCTTCAGCTGTCTCCTCTCGGGGGATGGGGGAGGTCTGCTGTGGCGGCGAGTCCTGCAGGCGATGCCGGCCACCAGGAGGCACAGCGCCATGAGCAGGCCGAGACAGACGCCCATCATGAAGTAGAGGGCGAAGGTCTCTGGGTTGGCTGTGAGGGCGGAGAAACACAATGGACGAGTTCGTAAGTACTAAATACTTTTGTAATTTACTTATTGAGGTACTTGTACATTACTTGAATAATTCCATTTTATGCTACTTCTACTCCACTACATTTCAGAGGTAAATATACCTTTTCACTCCATTAAATGTGTCTGACGGCTCTTAATATTTACGATTGATTTGTCAGGTTAACAAAAGTAACAAAATCCGACGAACAGCATCTTTGAATCTCACTAATTAACACATTGTGTATTGTTTGTTTAACTTGTACAGAAACCAAAGTGTAAAAAGGTTCAACTTGTGGTCTTGTCGTTACTGTGACTTTGCCAGACTCCAGTAAGTTGCTGATCCAAGAAATAGTCTGGCCCTTGTAAAACCGCAAGTTGTCATTTTTTTTAGCACAATTTGTTTTTTTGTGAACATAAAAAAAGGAACTTTATCTCAAACCAGTGGTGCTTTTGGGGGCGCTATGGAGCCAGCTTGCCACGCCCCAAGCTAAATTTGCAAAACTCTGCAATTATTTGCCGTTTCTAATGTGTGTGCCAAATTTTGTGAGTTTTCAAGCAAGAAATAGAGACATTTTGAAAACAACTATTTTGTTTTTGTCAACACTGGTATTTATCTTGTGACACCACAGATTTAACGCCTGACCCATTGATGGAGCCTCAGGTTGAAAAGCACAGTTAAAGACTCACCTTTGATGTGAGCGTAGGTCGCCATGCTGTTGCTGAGCAGCTCCATGTCTCTCTTTACAGGCTCCATCCTGGTTCTCAGTGGGTTCAGATATCTACCATCTCCAGGACTTTCTGTTACACACTGAACTCCAACAGCAGCAGGATCCTGTCAAAAACACACAAGCAGACAGTTCGTGCGTTCATGTTTAAATCTGATATGACACATAATATAGTGTGTCGCTATAAACCCAAGTCTGAGCTCATCCAAAAAGTTCTCCGCCCGTCATTCCTGTGATCTGAACTGGTGTCAGAGGTCAGCAGACGAGGACACTGTGTTCCTCGTTAGTGTTTTACACTCAGGCCTGCGGTGAGGACAGCAGCATGAGGCCCCCTGTGTCCGATGGGGATGTTTATATTTATGACATCAGAGCCTGAGGAGGCTCTTTTCCGGCGTCACGCAAATGTGGTTTTTTTCTTTCTTTCTTTTTTTTCCCACAGAAAACAAGTCACATGAGATTTCCATGGAAACTGCAGATATTAACAAAACGTGTACTTTCGTTTGGTTTATTTTGCATTTATTTTTTAAATATCTGTCTCTGAGTTTTTATTGATGGTGAGGCACCTTTTATGAAGGGTTTAAAACTAATGGCTTTATTAATGAGCTATCATATGCTTTATAGATTTGATTTATTAGCCATTCATTCAGATCCATTTTTGCCATAATGCCGTTTGTCATTTCTATTTGGTCGTAATGCAGTCCGTGCTCTTTGGTTTTTTTGCTTGTGTATTAAGTCATTAAGTTTTGCATCGTATGTATTTACATGTTAGAAATGTTAGCAAGACAAGAACTAATGGTGAGTTGTTTCAATAATCCATCACGTTTGGAGTTATACATTAATGAATGGATGAATTATGATCCATTAATGGATTATGATCCAGGCGTCCTGCTGCCTGTTTCCATAAAGTCAGTGATCCTGTCCTCTGTTGGAGCCCTCTTGCTAAATTGATATCTTAAAAAAGCTTTGTTATTCACAACCTGGCAACCCGAAAGCTGTTTTTAATGGTTTATTACTGATCTATAAAGCATTGGCAAACGCTTACGTGTTGATGTTCAGCAGGGATAATGTTTACCATGTTAAACATCTTAACGTGTAGTTACTTTTACAGGTGTTGGACAAATTTATATTCAGGGAAATTCTTTATTTCTCCTGTGGTCAAAATGCAGAAGTCTGAACCAAATTTCGTGGTAACAGGCTAACTCTTGAGATATTTCAGTCGGCACCGTTGTCGTCCCTAAAATTTCAACAGAAACATGTCTGTCCTGCTAATCCTTTCAAATCTAAAGACCTCATTGGAGCTGAACATAGTCCCTAAATGTTATTTTCCTCATAATGTGGGTGAACTGTTGCTTTAAGAGAGTGATCCACTGAGGGTTGGATGAGGTTGAAGTTGTCACAGATGGTCTCAACGTTACAGTAAAGCTTGATCTAAACATGATGAGTGATATTTCCCACCCCCTCACATTCCCTGTCATTACAACAACAGAGTGCGTGGGAGCCAAATGTTTTTCTTTCTGCTGCTTTCTCTCCAGGGAGAAAATGAAATCACGCCCAATCGCTGCTATTTAGAGGGAGGGGGTCGAGTCACTTTCCCACCCTGATCTTTATCCTGGTGAGTCTTGGCAGACCCCGAGCACTCTCAAAGTCTTTCTTCTTGACTGGGCAGTTACAGTGGTCTCTATGGTGGCAGCTGACTCATGGGAACCGGTGGGTCTCCACCAGCGCTGCCTTCTGTTCGACATTCAGCTCGCAGACAGAAGAAGCATGACTCCATCTGCACCCTCAATTTGCGGCCCACAGACCTTAACAACATAAGTGGGCAATTTCGAGTCCGCTTCAGCTCGCGTAAAGTCAAACAGTGTTTGTTTTTTCATTTAAAAACTGGCCTTTGCACCCAGTACTTCTGCATGCTCACAGATCAGGACGTTTATCAAACTTGTGGCATTTATCACACTACAGATACGGCCTTCTTATCAACTCATTGTTTCTGTAATTTGAGTTTTTAAAGGAACAGGTTGACATTTTGAAATACTTCTTTCGTGGTCAGTTAGATGAGAAGATTGACACCACTCTCACGTCCGTACGCCAAATATGAAGCTACAGCCAGCAGCCAGTTAGCTTAGCTTAGCATAAAGACTGGAAGCAGGGGGAAGCAGCTGCTCCTGACGAAGAAATAGTTAAAACAGCTAAATATTGTTTGTACGCTTCGGTTTTTGTACAAATTAAAAAAATATGATATGTGTTAATTCGTGAGATTTGTGCAGATTTTGTTACCGTTCGATAGGCTTCCTTTTTTTCCCTGTTTCCAGTCTTTATGCTAAGCTAATTAGCTGCTGGCTAAAGCTTCACGTGTGGAGAAAAGTATCGATCTTCCCGTCTAACTCTCTGTAAAACACCGCAAACATCATTTTGTTTCAAAGAGGCGTGCAGTACGAATACTTTCTTTACTTTGTTTGATTGCAAAATGAAGTCGAGTTTTCCTTGATTCTAGTGCAGTGACCGGTCGTATCATGTCATGTTTTATGCTCTCCTTTCCACAAACTTCTTAAAACAGGGTGAAAATCATCTCACTGCACTGGCAGATTTCTTTCTTTTTTTATTTTAAGAAAAGATTTTTAGGACTAATTAAAGACAGGATAAGCTGGAGTTGCAACACCACAGTCAACTATTTGTACAAACAACACGATTGTGGTACGCTCATACTCTTCTTCTGTTGTCTCACTAACATTAACACTAAAAGACACTCATCATGACAGCCTGAGGTGGGCACTTGTGGTGAAGTTTGCCTGAGCTGGAAGCACAACAGAAATACCAGAGGGAGACAAATGTCCATTTTATACAGCCGCAGTCCTCGGGCAGACCGATTTAACACACTAACATTTCCAGACAAGGCCAATAACCTCCCGACTTAACCATACACATGTAAAGGCCCGGCAGCTGTAGCTGTTTATGTAACCCTATAAAATGCACTTCCGTTCAACCCTCCCACACTTCCTGTTTAGATAATCCTATTTGAGTCAAAAGATGAAACCTGAAACCATTGAAAATGAGACTTGTTATTTTACTGTAGTCCACCGAATGTCTCCTGTCTCTGATAGGGAATGTTTCCATCTGTTGGAGTAGAAAGCAATTAAAAGTGGGCTAAATTAAGTATAAAAACACACAAAACGAGCTGCAAAACAAATGTTTTCTCTTCAAATGTATGTTCAAACTGTGGTTTGAGCACATTGTAGCTACTGCATCGATAAAGGCTTTTATGGTCTGCGGTATTGTAAAGAACATGGTGCAGACCCTACAAATAAACTAGTTTGTTGCCCTGTTTATGGCCTGACACCAGTAACTGCAATATATGTCAAACCAAAAAAAGGTTTGTAGAAGGGTCCAACAAGAGAGCCCCAACAAGAGAGCCCCAACAGGAGAGCCCCAACAGGAGAGCCCCAACAGGAGAGCCCCAACAAGAGAGCTCCAACCACAGAGCCCCAACAAGAGAGCCCCAACAAGAGAGCCCCAACAGGAGAGCCCCAACAGGAGAGCCCCAACAGGAGAGCCCCAACAGGAGAGCCCCAACAAGAGAGCTCCAACCACAGAGCCCCAACAAGAGAGCCCCAACAAGAGAGCCCCAACAGGAGAGCCCCAACAGGAGAGCCCCAACAGGAGAGCCCCAACAAGAGAGCTCCAACCACAGAGCCCCAACAAGAGAGCCCCAACAGGAGAGCCCCAACAGGAGAGCCCCAACAAGAGAGCCCCAACAAGAGAGCCCCAACAAGAGAGCCCCAACAAGAGAGCCCCAACAGGAGAGCCCCAACAGGAGAGCCCCAACAAGAGAGCCCCAACAGGAGAGCCCCAACAGGAGAGCCCCAACAGGAGAGCCCCAACAGGAGAGCCCCAACAAGAGAGCCCCAACAAGAGAGCCCCAACAAGAGAGCCCCAACAGGAGAGCCCCAACAGGAGAGCCCCAACAAGAGAGCTCCAACCACAGAGCCCCAACAAGAGAGCCCCAACAAGAGAGCCCCAACAGGAGAGCCCCAACAGGAGAGCCCCAACAGGAGAGCCCCAACAAGAGAGCTCCAACCACAGAGCCCCAACAAGAGAGCCCCAACAGGAGAGCCCCAACAGGAGAGCCCCAACAGGAGAGCCCCAACAAGAGAGCCCCAACAAGAGAGCCCCAACAAGAGAGCCCCAACAGGAGAGCCCCAACAGGAGAGCCCCAACAGGAGAGCCCCAACAAGAGAGCCCCAACAAGAGAGCCCCAACAGGAGAGCCCCAACAGGAGAGCCCCAACAGGAGAGCCCCAACAAGAGAGCCCCAACAGGAGAGCCCCAACAGGAGAGCCCCAACAAGAGAGCCCCAACAGGAGAGCCCCAACAAGAGAGCCCCAACAGGAGAGCCCCCAACAGCAGAGCCCCAGTAATGTGCGATAAAAGGCTGATTAACATGAGTTAAATATGGAGGAAGACAAGTGAAGGGTAAACATCATCACTCACCGTAGTCCTGGATGAGAGCTGCACAGCTTGACTAACAAAAACACTTTCCACTGGAGAAACAAAAGAATTTGGATCCAAATTTGGAGCTGGTCCGTCAGCCAACACTTAGATAAGATCCCATCATTAAGATGGAGGAGCAGTGCGAGTGTGTTGTTCACTCAGTGTTTGTGACAGAGGAGCTGATGTAGCTGAGAGGGAGCAGCCCTCCACTATGATCCACTCCCTGTCATCCTCCACAGGAGGAGGACCAGCCAGCAACGCTCCTCAAGTGCACAGGAGGTGTTTCCTCTTTCCTGAGAGATAAGTGAAACGTACGCGTGTGGCACTGGCATCGGACTCCAAAAATAAAAGCGTCCGAAAATGCAGGTGGACTACTCCAGCTTGTCTAGAAATCCCCCTTTTACTGTGAGTTGCTCTGGCTTCTGTGCAGATTTGGGCCCCACCACTGACCAGAGGGAGGTGGTCTCTCCTCTGCTGGCCACCAACGCACCACAGTGAGGTCTGTTCACTGTGAAGCCAGGAGGGTGGGACAGGAAATAGCAAATCGGCCGCGGTGCCTTCGGGGGGGGGGGGCCTCGCGGATTAATTGAACTCTTTGTGTTTTAATCTCAGCGTCGAGCGAGTTTGGAGGAAAAGACCTCGGCAGTTTGTGCCTCTAACTCAAGCAAACAGTGGAGCCAGCTGGTGCTGCTGTTTGGTGGAGGTTGAAAGTAATTAAGTACATTTACCCTTCGTTTTGTAGTAAGGATTTCCATTTTCTGCTAATTTATAGTTCTACTCCACTACATTTTGTGGTGGAAGAGGCACCTTCAGTGCAGAAATACTCATATTGGATTGAAAATCGTGTAAAAAATACAAAAGTCTCGGTATCGAATTGTACTTAAAAGTACCAAAAGTAAAAGTACTCGTTCCCATTTCAGAATCATCAAGCAATCACAAACAATTACACCTTGAGGTGGACGGCCAGTCCGCGCCTTTACTTGAAGAGTTTACCAACTTTTATTGTGTAAACGGTGCAAATACATGTAGTGTAGTAAAAAGTACAATATTCCCCTCTAAAATGTAGTGGAGTAGAAGTAAACCACAAATACTCAAGTGAAGTACCTCAAAATTTGTACTTATGTGCAGTGCTTGAGTGAAGTACATTTATCTTTTAATGCTTTAAGTACATTTTAGTGATAATATTTCTGTTCTTTTACTGAAGAAAGAAAATGAAAGCAGGGATTTTATTGGTATGGATTATTTGTACTTTGTTGTATTGGTACTTGTATTGGTACAAGAACTGAGTACTCCTTTGACCACAGGTGGAGTCTGTGGCAGCGGACCGAGCCGTGTTACGTCCTGTAAAAGAATTGTCGTTGAGCCTCTGTAAAGTGCTATTCTGAGTTCAGCGAGTGTTGATGTGGCGCTCGGCCGTGTTTTTCAGCCAAGCAGTCATTATGTGGGCTGCTGTCATTCAGATGCTCTCCATGTCGGTTTTAGAGCAGTCAAGAGAAAAATGTCCCTAAAAACACACCGAGGCCGCAGCCAAAACAATGACCCACCCACCGAGGGACATTCCTGTGTGCATATTCCTTAATTTAATGCACTGCCATCTTTCTACAGCGCCGGGTTTATCTGCACCAGCTGCCTCCGCCTGTGTTATGTCAGGCCTGTCCTCTTCCTGACACAGAGTAGGAAAAACATACCCCGTTGCAAATTCCTCAAATTCCCAATCGTATTTTTCTATCGGGAGCACACTGCGACGGCAGTTTCCAAGCGAAACACTCTCTTCCTTTGACCCCGCTCCGCTCGTCTCCATTGGTTAACCGGTGTCCCGTCCTGCCAGGCTTGGGATGGAACGCCACCAAATCACCGGAGAGAGCCACGGCTCACTAATGCGTGCAGCAGAGATGTTTTTGAGGTGGACGCCGTGGAAACATATGCCCGCTTGTTTTTCCCTCCACCAGACTGGCATCGATGGTGACGAATGTTTTCCTGCACGCGGGCAGTTATTAACTTTCATGTCCGACAGATATTGTTGTGCTCAAGAGAAAACACACTGGGCCACTCCCGCGCTCGCTGTGAATTGTAATATGTTCCATTTAATTTGAATAAAGCAGTGGTGCGCTGAAACAGATGTTTTCGAGGGGACAAGTCCATTGTAAGCGTCTTTATTCATAATTCTTGTATGTATTTAAAAAGAAACTGCTATTTTGTGTCAATTACAAACTTTAAACTCAATTACCAAAACACAAGGAGAGCGTTCCACTCATTAGCTAGTCCAGCGGTTCATCAAAGATGCTCATGTTGTGTGTAGAGCTGCAACAATCAGCTGATTTATCGATTGAAAGAAAATGAATTTGCAAATGTTATGATAATCGATTAATCGGAAATTCCAAAAACATTCTCCAGCCTCACAAAATGTCACAATTTGCTGCTTTTGTCTGTTTGCATGTCACTGAACTCCATATCATTGTGTTTTGGTCTGATAACAAGACATCAGAAGATGTCATTGGGCTCTGGGAAGTTGTCACTTTTCACAGTTTCGTGACATACTGGAGCCCAAAGATTAATAAATGAATCAAGAAAATGTAATGATGAAAACAATTGCGAGTTGGTCAGCCTATATCGCCAACTGTTTCATCTCATGACCCGACGTCATCACAGGTGGAGGTCTCGGTGTGCACATGAGTTGAGAGCAGTTCAAACACAGAGGGTGACGGTATCCCATATTTATAAACCACAGAATAGGAAAAATGTCAAAGAAAGTATTTTTGTATTGCTGACATATTGTTTTCATTCTTATCCCTTTAATCATAGTCTGACCCCTCTGGTCGGAAACTGCTGATCGAGTGCAATGCTTGTTGTCCCAAAGTATTATTGTTGTAGTCTTGCCCAAGTAGTACTCAACTGAGTTTCTTTTATTTTTAATCCTTCCACGAAAAAGAGAAGAAGTTATTTGGTTTTCTTTGCGTACTCTTTTCTGCCTCCTCCATGACTGGCAAAGTTGCGGACGCGGTGGATCTTGGCCAGCTGGCTCTCTATGGTCTTCATTATGTCCACGTGGTCCGGGATGTGGACGTAGCGAACGTTCCTGCCCGTGATGAACATGTCCTGCAGCTTGGTGAGCTTGCCCCATCTGTCCCTGTACAGCACGTCCTCCAGACGCACGTTCATGAAGGCGTCCACGTTGACCACGCGGCCGCGCGCCGTGCTCTCGTTCCTCAGGTCCACCGTGGTCACCTCTCCCTGCAGACCCTGCAGCAGGACCACCATGCTGTTCTCCGCGATTGCACGCTCCCGGATGGAGTTGAAGACTTCAGCTACAGGCGCCGGGGATTCAGTCCTTTCTGACTCCATGGAGGCTGATGAAGGGGATCTCCAGAGGTCGGGGGATACCTGCAGACAAGCAGAAGATTAGCTGCCATTCAATTCATTAGCAAAACCTAATTACAGTGTTTAGGGCTATTTGTCCACAGTGCGTATGTTATCTGTATACATATGACCATGATACATTGAAAACTAATTCCACTAAATCTAAACCAAAAACTGAAAATATGAAAACTTCTAATCAAAACAGCCAGAGCTAAAAAGAGCTATAAAACTGCAGTAGTAATTCGCCTGTCAGTGAAAGGCTTCAAAACATCCTTCCTTTGTAGACTGTTAAAATTCCAAACAATGTATATTAGAAAATAGGAGCAAGGCCTTGGTTTAAGTTTAATATCACAAAAAATCTACGCTTTTATCTCGCTAATTAAGCACTTGCTTTGTATTGTAACTGATAATAGTGCTGTCTTTTTTTATTTTACATGTGGTCACAGACTTAAGCACACCTGCATTTAATGCAGCACTAATTAAGAATCAGCAGAGACACAGTTACTGGTTGAACATTTATTAAGTGACTGAACGGCCACTGTTTGAGTACAGGAAAGAAAACAAGGTACGATATTAATACTCAGAGGCGAAATAGCGTTACTAAAGACTCTTATAATTACTTGGAGGATATTTGTATTTTTTTAGTGCGTCAAAGGAGGTTTCCAAGCAGGAATTGACATCTCTATTAACACATACACTGTCGTTACTCACATGGGCTAATACCCAAAATACGACACAACGGTTTCTGTCTTCTATATGATATTGGTACATTGTATAAAGGTTACTACAGCGGATACAGCTAATATATTCATGCATCTTTACCTAAAACTGAGCTGTTTTATTGTGAGACAGAAACTCTATTGATGCTGAATTAGCTAACGTTAGCTTTAGCAGGGACCAAAATAAGTACATCAGCGCCTCCAGAGAGTAACGTTAAATGTTACATATTATACTCCAGGATATATTGTGTGTTGGACATACCTGAATTAGTTAAATACTTATTTCCTGTTAAACCCCTCACCACAATATTTGCAAGTGGCGATAAACCGTTCAAACATGTAAACAAGTTGTTTTTCCCGCAACAAGTCAGAACCAGGAAGCGCAGCGTGATGACGTTTCATTGTGCGTCAACATAGAACAACACCGCCCTCTTCAGGCAGCTTCAGAAATCACCAATACACGGTTCAATAGGATTTGTTTTCCTGTTTACAATATGTTTACAAATATAAGCGGTTACAAAACATAAGACAGAATTATGAAAATGAAATAAGCTATGAACAGAGTAAACAAGGTTCTTAATTATGATCAGAAGGATCATGTATAAACAGCATTAGATATTCTACGTCAAAGAAAAAGCAGACAGAACACTCAAATTCCTAATAAATACATACAAGGGATAAATAAATCATGTTTCCGACAGCATATTTGATGATATTTCTGCAAGTGATTTATAATGCATCAAATGTATTTCAGATATCATTTGGGAACATTCATATGAATGCACCACATTTCCCTTAATTGCCAGATCCTAAGTCAATTTAGTCAATAAATAAATAATCTAATCATCTTAAAAAATGAATGAAAAATATAAATAGTTTCTCTGTCTCATCTTTCAATCACGATCCCTGCATCAGTCTTATTTATTCTTATATCGTATTTAAAAAACAGAAACAAAACAAATATGGATCCATTTATTGAAAATGTATAATTATTGTATAGAAAATTCATATCAAATGTAGCAGGTCTTACAATGTTCACTACATTCATGGAGCACTTTTCAAAGTAATTTAAAATAAAGTATTTTTTCAGTCATAGGATATTTATTTTACTCTAATCTTCCTCAATGTTAAACAACAAGGTGTAGAGCAGAATACACCAACAAATGCATATTTTACAGGTTAAATCGAAGCTCACAGTGAGAGTTAAAGTGATTTGACCTGAGGTGAAGAGTTAGGCAGTAAAGTTGAAACGATATTTAAAAGTCGTTTTTAAAAAAACGACACAACTGGGTCAGAGGTCGTCCATCATGGCCAGCAGGTCGTCTCCTTTGCTGCTGCTGAGATCTTCAGGCAGCTCGTCTCCTTCGGCAAACTGTCCCGCAATTCGTGCCAGCTGTGTCGCAGCCGGTTCATCCTGAATCAAACACAAACCCAGACGTATAATCAACAAACCAATGAGGTAACCGTTGTGAAGGAGGTGGTTCGTAAATATTTAACTGCAGTCTAGGAAAGTGGGTGTATTTATATAAGATAAGATAAGATAAGATAATCCTTTATTAGTCCCTCAGTGGGGAAATTACAGGACTATAGCAGCATTGCTCACAAGTAAATAAAATAAAAGATAAAAATCAAGTAATATAACTAAAGTAAACAGTAAAACAGTAATAAAATAAGACAGTAAAGAAGAATATTAAATATACCAGTATATACAGAATATACAGACGGAATAAAAATATAAGATAATACTTAAACGTATTGGATATTGGATATTGCACCAGGTGAATGAGTTAAAGTGATCAGAAGTGTTCAAAGTGTTCAAGTGTTCGTGGTCTACCAAGAGCAGTTTGTTGTGCAGCCTGACAGCAGCGGGGAGAAAGGACTTGCGGTACCTCTCCCTCAGACACCGGGGGTGAATCAGCCGGTGACTGAAGGAGCTGTGCAGAGCTGCCAGAGTGTCCTGCATGGGGTGGGAGGCGTGGCTCATCAGGGATGAGAGCTTCGCCATCATCCTCCTGTCTCCCACCACCTCCACAGTATCCAGTGGACACCCCAGCACGCTGCTGGCCTTCCTCACCAGTTTGTCCAGTCTCCTCCTGTCAGCTGCCGCGATGCTGCTGCTCCAGAAGACCACTCCATAGAAGATGGCTGATGCCACCACGGAGTCGAAGAAGGTCTTCAGGAGTGCTCCCTGCACCCCAAAAGACCTCAGTCTCCTCAGCAGAAAGAGTCTGCTCTGTCCTTTTTTATAAAGAGCGTGAGCGTGGTCAGTCCAGTCCAGTTTATTGTTCAAGTGAACACCCAGGTACTTATACGACTTCACAACCTCAATGTCCAGTCCCTGGATGCTCACCGGTGTCGGAGGAGGGCGTTTACCCCGGCGGAAGTCCACCACCAGCTCCTTGGTCTTGCTGGAGTTGATGTGGAGGCGGTTCCACATCAACTCCAGCAATATATATATATCTACATATGTGGTATGTAAAGAAGTATTCGACACTTGCAGACAGTTTATAAGTGAAAGCTGGCTTGTTGACAGTCTACAGTATTACATCACCCTACCTGCATTGCTTGAATATGTATCACTCCGAACAAGGACTGCTCAGCTCCCCCTGAAGCTCCCCTGTTAACCAAAATAAAAGTCATAATCGTGGGAATCATTGTTATTTTAACAGCAGAGAATGAGTAAAGCAAGAAAAAAAAGAAAGCACTCACGCATCCTCCTCCTCTTGGTATGTTGTAAACAGGTTGATCCGAAAGCCAGTTTCGGTTTCGGGCGTGTTCTCGGCCTTCATGCTTCCCATCAGACGAGCCAGCAGATTCAGCTCCTCTTTGGCCAGCAGGTTGGGAGCGTCGTCCTTCTGCAGCAGGGTGGTGGGGGCGTACAGGAAAGTTATACATGAATGGAGAGATGGTCTCAAGTCTCTGATGCATCATCAAAAGCAAAATATGAGACGATGGAGAGAATTGTGCTGTGAAGGAAAAGGTTTCCAGATCCTAGTAGAGATACCACGTTAGTGAAAGTCTTGCATTCTAAATCTTATTTAAGTGAAACTACACAACATTTTCAGCAAAATGTACTTGCAGTATCAAAATGTACTCGTGCAGAAAAATACCCCCATTTGAGTGTTATAAAATTTCAATATTATTAATATGTATGTAAAGCAACTAGTAACTATAGCTCATACAAATGTGGTGAAGGATTAGAATATTTGTTTTGTTGAAATGTAGGAGTATATTTCGTAAAGTACTACAAATACCTCAACATTGTACTTTAAGTATTTGAATACATGCACTTCATTATGTTGCATCACTGGCATTGCACTTCTACATTTATGTAAAGAATTTACTCGAGGACTTTAGAGTAGCTTGCTGCCATCTATGAAGGTAATTTGGCATCACAGAACACCATCATCGGGAGCATGTGGTGACGGTTATACTTTCTTAAAGCAGAGCCATTCTTCTGTAAAATGTATTTAAATACATTTTAATGTAGGTGAAATGTTGCCTAAGGAACTGTGCTGCTTTGGAAAAATGTAATAAACAGAATATAATATGCATGAAATTGATATCAATATGAAAACGTATGTTGCTTAACTACAGTTCTGTGTTTTTGCTGCTATGGTAATGTCAGAAATAGGGTTGTTACCTTGACAGAAGAAGCCTTGGATGTGTGCGTCTCCTCTGGATTGTTCCCAGTGTACCTTTTTTTTTTTTTTTTAATTCAAGAAACACAAGATACAGCAGTGTCGTCTCCTAATCCACTATTTTACTATCCATATAAACTATGTGGTGTAGTACCAATGCAGTTCACACATACATGGTCATGCCCAGTCGCATGACTCTGTCTCCATGCAGTTCAAAGCATCCCTCTCTGATGGGGCTGGTGTAACTTCCTCCTG
The DNA here is from genome assembly GCF_949748355.1 of Melanostigma gelatinosum. Taxonomy (NCBI): domain Eukaryota; kingdom Metazoa; phylum Chordata; class Actinopteri; order Perciformes; family Zoarcidae; genus Melanostigma; species Melanostigma gelatinosum. Next base: position 6,287,528 of record NC_136650.1, on the reverse strand, counting down.
TGGGGAACTCTCTACGACTCACTTCTTTGCCCTTTCTGTCAAACATCCTGTGGAAACGGGAAGCAGATGATGACACTCTGGAATATTGAGATGTTTCTTATAAGCAGTTCTAACTTATAAGAGACTCAACTCAAGAAAATCTAAAATGAAGACATGTCCGCTTGTCGTCACTAGCCTCATCGGGTGCCACTGATGGAAGTGAGCCGTTAAATTGTCTGCTGCCCAACAATCAGGCTAGAACGTAGGCTATACTTTAGCTTGTAGGCCTGTGCAAATCAAAGACGATGTTAACAGTTGCAAGTTCATAATTTGCCACATACATTAGATCAAGTTGAAAAATAACAGATGCAAGAGAAATGTAATGATACATTTTCCATGTAAAGAAGCACAGAAATTGTAGAGGCCAGCCTTAACTTGAGAAGCACACATTTGCTTTCCTAGCTAGCCTCTGTTAGGCTCTGCTCAGTAACTCTGTTCTTTTTCTGAGAAACTGAATGTTAACAATTCTGTGCCTTTTCAATGCTAAATGGATTGTAACGGTGGTGCTTTGAGCTAAATGCTGAATGTTAGCATGCTAACAGAGAACCCTTTGACCATTTTGTAAATGAAATGGGTATCTGCTGTTTACCATTCAAGTAACAAAGATCTACAGCCAAATCCAAACGTGTGTGTGCTAACATGCGTGCAGTGATAATGAGTTTAAGTTTGGAAGGTATAATCTGAACCATGTTCACTCTCTTAGTTTAGCGTGTTAGTATGCTAACATTAGCTAATTGGTGCCAAACAAAGTACAACTGAGGCTGATGGGATCATCATTGGACAAATGGCAACGAATGTAAAGTTAAAGGATCATCAGAGGGTAACATGAAGGTCTATGCCCAATTTAGTTCTATCCTGGATAATTGAACACTTTGAATTCTTGGTGGTGCTTGATGAAAAGTCAGAGGATCCCAAAAGGCATTAGGATTCATCCTCTGGGGACTTTAAAGTCTGCATCAAATATCAAGGCAATTCATATTTGTCACACAATTTCAGCAGTTGTTAAATGCTAGTGGAAAATATGCTAGATGCAAGTTTAAAACCATGTACATACGTAACTATCAGAACACAGTCGATGCCATGTTCGTCAGCTGCCTACCTAATAAGCCCTGGAACATCTATCCCATGAGGCACCGGGCCAGATGCCGACAGCGCAAAACGTCCGTTGGGATTCTGGACTTTGTTTTTGAGGAAAAGTGACACCTAAGAGGAGGGAATAATAATAACAAAAAAAATGCAAATTGTTTTCGTTTCACTTGTATGGAGGGATGAGTAAAAAACAGTAGAGTACTCACGCGAACATGCATGTCTTGAAAAAATAAGAGCAATGTTTGTCGGAGAAGTTGGAATTCACCCTCTGGCAAAGATGAGTATACCTAGCAAGGAAAACAAGAACGGGTCACACAAGAGACAGGTGATTAAAAACTGACATATGGAATCCAGAGAGTATGCACTAACTTATTGGATGGACTGTATAGACATAGGCTACTGTATCCTGGGGCAATGGGTTTGAAGGATTCAGTAATGGAATATGGTAATTAAAGTGCATTATAGTAACCGCTCTCAATATACCTCAATGATCTTCCTATGTGTCTCGTCCACTTGGTTCACAACCACAGGAGTGTGTCTTACAAATTCCCTGATGGTATCTATGTGATTGTATGTGATGAGCAGCAAGTCTTTAGGCCGTGGACAAAGGAAGACCTGATACTTGAACGCCATGACCATCAGCTCGTAAAGCTACAGGGGAAGAACAGAAAGAAGGTATCAACTTTAAGGACGCACCACTTCTTCAAACAAAAGTACTACGACAATTTTCTTTTTTTTTCAAATTGCAACTAGACACAAAAATGAATGAATTAAATGAATAATTCATTTAAACCATTAAAACCTTAACATGTGACCTGGTATTAACCTGGAAACATAAACCAAAAATGCAACAGTGCTGGGCAGGCCTTGAAATTGATCTTCTTTGACATGTAAAAACTTGACTTGGATGTTCCACCACTCAAAAACATGTCTTTTTTTATTTTCATGTACATACCTTGTCCATGCTGGCCTGGTTCAGCCTCATGATGGAGGCGTGTGCTAACCGAGTTAGCACTGTTTTCAGTGTCCTGTGAGAATACAGCTGCTGGGGTTTAAGAAGTTCATCCATAAAGTCTTTACTAAACATGGCCCCAACAATGTCATTCATCACTTTGAGTGGGGAAGAGACAGAAACAGAAAGGTGGTTAGAATTGGCTATTTTGGGTCATGGAATGAAAACGGCACCGAAGAGCTTGTTTTGATGGTCATCCAACTATAATGCAGTGTTTCTATACACGGTTGTCCTCAGTGGGTTATACTGCTTTACTAAAGAAAAGTTTTGTGAAAAGATCCAAGAAATTACTGCATGCAGCCTTTGGACAGTCTTCAGGGCAGGTATGCCACATAGACTAATAAAGGTTCTTTGATTTTTAAGAAAGTACATTTCATTAAAAATTAACATTTACAGTATATGGGAATCAGTGATAACCTAGAAGTTTAGTAGTAGCTTAATCCCACCAAATAACACTGGAGTTAAAAGCTGAGTTACTCTGCTAAAACAGTTACCAATGAGTTAAGCTAGGTGTTTCTCCATCATGATTGGATTAGCTACTGCCTCATTTAGTTACGTGGAATAAAACAAAGGATTACCAATATGTTGATTCATCAATGTATTTTTTTTCTATACAGTATTACAATTACAGTAAAATCAGTTAGCAAATTTAGCTTTAGCTAGACCACATGTGTCAAACTCAAGGCCCGCGGGCCGAATCCGGCCCGCCACGTCATTTTATGTGGCCCGCGAATCCGCCAGCAAAATAAATTATTTTATTATTATTTTTTTTTCTGGAAAAATAATTAAAAGTTAGACTTGAAAATAAAAGTATCCCTATGGTCAAAATTATGAGATAGAAAGTTGAAATTATGAGACAGCATGTTGTCTGTGTACCGACATTAAAACTATCACAACAGGTGGACAGGAGAGGCAACAGCCCGAAAAGCGGTTTTCCAACGATTGAAAAAGATCGACAAATAATCCCAAAATGTCCACGAAGAGAACAATTGATGCAGAGGGAAGAAAATGTAATGAAAGATGGGAAAGCGAATACATGTTTGTGCTTCAAGGAGAAAAACGTGTCTGTCTTCTGTGTTATGAGGCGTGTCGGTGATGAAGGATACAATTCACGTCGGCAATTTGACACCAAACACGGAGCTAAATTTAGCCTCCAAGAAAAACATCAAACTGTCCAAGAATTAAAAGGCAGACTGCAATCACAGCAGAATATATCTACACAGCTACAGCCCAGTGCATGCTGAAGGTATGTGAGCAGAGCTCCGACCAGATACAGACTTTTACAAATGTCAGTTTGTGAAGAAACACCATCGCAGACCGAGTTCATGAACTAGCAGCAATCTAACAACACAGCTAGCTAAGAGACGAGCAGGTACTTGTGTTTTTAATTATCTGTTGATGAAAGCACAGACAACACGGATACATCATCTATCATGTTCATCAGACCTGACTCTCAGTGAGCAGCTCTTGGATGAAGCTGCCATGCACAGGACGACGACAGGGAGGAACATTAGTGATGCAGAGAGGTGACACAAACAGCTTTGAACAAAGTTATTGTAATAACTTGTGTTTGATATTTGTCTTTGTTATTTTCTTTAATAGTTTGATCTCTGATAGAGTAATGTGGGTTTCTTAACCCTAAATTAAAATGATTTATGTTATAATAACAGAAATGTGTTTAAATATCATTATTCATTTATATAACTGCATGTACAATATGTTTACACTTGAATAAACAATCATCAAATGCAGAGAGAGTTATTTCACAACATGTTAGGGAGAAGTTAGTTACACAGTCTTACAGTTACAACCGGCCCTTTGAGGGCGACCGTGATGCTGATGTGGCCCAGAGTGGAAATGAGTTTGACACCCCTGAGCGACACGTAGCAAGCTAGGTAACACTTGATATAGTTTTCCTGCTAGTTAGCTGTCTCGTTGTTTGTCTCTCTACAACAATTTGACATTCCCTTTTTTACAAAATGATTACATTTACATGGCATAATAATGTTCATATGAAAGAGATACCAAAGAGTCAGATTCCTGTCTTAACTGACTTTTAACCAAAGATGTAGTCACTGTGTTTTGGTTGATTTAGGGTTTACTCTAGAGACTATAGGCCGACTACTGTATCATACAACTGACCTCAACTCATTACAGCTAATAGCAGACACTACAGGGCAATAGTGGAAAGTAACTAACTATATATACTTGCTAAAGATCTAAAGGAAGTACTTCTTCCACCACTGCTACAGGACCACAATGAACTGACGATACAATAGTATGCCAAAGTACAACATGGATACCTCTTCTTCTGTCATTTTCTGACCAGACTCCTGCATCCAAGTACCAAGTAAGAAAAGAAAGAAAATAGACTTGTCATTTTGGAGTTGTTGAGCTGCACATTTTCAGTTTTTGAACATCTGACAGCAAGGATTCAGCTTGTCAGCAGGAGGGGTGGCTGGGAACACACGTAACACAACTACCAAGCTGTCAGTTCTCTAGCTACCTCTACCTCGACCTCAACAAAGTCCCAGAAAGCTGCAGGTCTGCTGAGACCCTCAGCTCCTTTAACTCAAGATTGAAGACTTTTCTGTTTGCTGCTGCCTTTAATTGAACCAGATTCAATTAATATATTAATACGTTTCCTGCATTTCTGCATTTTACGACTGCATTTGATTTCTTACACTGTTTTTTAATGTTTTAATGACTGTTTTTATTGTTTCAATGAATGTTCTTAATTGTTTTAAAATCTCCTTTTCTTTTGCCTTATGTTTTGATGCTTTTAATGGTTTTATGTGAAGCACTTTGAATTACCTTGTTGTTGAAATGTGCTGTACAAATAAACTTGCCTTGTCTTGCCTTACCTTTCTGTGAATTGTCCTCAGATGTGTTGAGAGCTTGTAGGCGTTGGTCCAGTATGTAAAGCATCTCTCCACCCAGATTAATGAAAACCAGGGGGAGAGTTCTCACAGACATCTTGCCAAGATAAAGAAGGGATAAACTCACAGGCAAAAGCTGGTGCAGAAGTAGCCGTTGGAAGCGGTTGAGCCCCTGTCAAATCAAACGCACTCGTCACTTAAAAGGCATTATCTGATGGTTCCCGTTTTGAATTGCCACTGTCAAAACATTGTCCATGTAAAGTATTATGGGATCATGCCTCTGCAGATAACATGTCCACTAAGATGCAACAGGTGGTGAGGGAGAGGATCAGCATGCGCCAGACACAAGCTTATTGGCCAGGATAAGGATGACGTAACAGCAAAGCACAACCAATCACAGAAGGTGAATGGGTCTGTGTAGATGTTCAATTTCTGTACATCACAAGAGCGTGTGCTTTATAGACTTGTTGACAAAAATGTACAGCACGATGCAAACATGAAAGTAACTCCGAAGAAACCAAATACTCTCGTCTTCATTTGCCCAGGTAGTGTTTAATAAAATAAACACAAATGAAGAGGTAACCTGAATAAAGTACAGTATGTGCTTGTTATACCTATCATTCCAAAACCACGAGTGTTAGTTTACTGCTATAACGTCCTCCGCACTTCTGAGAAAGCGATTATGCACACTTTTTTTCTATAATATCACTGTATGGTTGTAGCATTAAAAGAATAGTTCAAAATTTGGGAAAGTACACTTTTTTCAAGTTAAACGAGAAAGACAGTAACATACTTGTATCTGTGCAATAAATATTAAGATACAGCCAGAGACCAAACCAAATATACACAAAAGTATGTGGACAAGTGTGTCATCATAGTTTTGGCTGTCCACACAGATGTTGCATACTAATAGTTGTTCCAATACAAGTGAATTTCTTAAATTCTTACATTAAATTAATTGAATTTAGGTCAAAAATGGGTTCTGCATGCAATGCATGTAAAGGATATCTAAACTGACTGTTCCCTGAAGTCACATTTTACTAACTAAATTGTTATATGATCTGTTCACCACTTTTACGATGCCCACACATCATTGTCTCTTTCTCTCTCCCTCTCCCTGCTATTCAAAATAAAAGATTAGAGAGTAGTATCATGCAAATGAAAGTTTATCTTTATGCTCACTGTTACGGCTGCTCGCTCACAAGGGAGCAATTGCCTTTTTGTCCGAGTCATGTCCGCGGGTAAGAGCGTTTCTTGTAAAACATTTTACAAATTGTCAGTTGAGACAAATTGTAAACATCTGGGAAAGAGAGCTGAATAAATCCTGAATGAGCTCACCGGATTATAATTTAGCCAACAAACCAATTATGGGGATCCATCTTTGCCTCTGGCTTCTCTGTATGTAAGTCAAACCTAACATTGGTAATTGTATTGTGTTGTAATTCTTTCTCACCATATCTCCCTATTCTGCATAAAATAACGTGCTTTATCACATCACTCAGCTACATATTCTGCAAATATATGTGTCATATTTTAACAGTTTTCCTGTTTTATTTGACTGTTGTTAAAGAACTATTGAAACTTTTTTCTGCTGTTGAATTATTTAAATTAGCGAATATCATGTTTCATGTGTCTTCTTCCCACCAGAATAACCTCCTGTTCAAGCTCATGGACCGGTTTCAATGATAACCCAACCCTAGATCGCAAATTGTATAACCTGAACTGGATGAAGGATATACCTGAGAATACTTCAGTGTCTACTATCTCCATTCCAGGAACACATGAAAGCTTATCATTATATGGAGGACCACTTGTTAAATCTCAAATTTGGACCTTAAAAGACCAACTTAATGTAGGAATACGGTATTTTGATATGCATGCTGGGATTTGGCTGCCCAACCAAAAACATGTTTATATCCAGGATAGACACTGGATGTTCTGGCAATACATTCGATTGGACGAAGTCCTCAAGATCATTTTAGATTTCTTAAAAGATAGTACTGACACTGTGCTGTTGAAAGTGACACTACATCGGTTATACAAAAGCAAAGCTGAAGTACTAATGAAGCAATTGATTGAAAAGAACAAAGATAAAATATGGAATATGTTTTTGGCACCAAACATGCAACAGGTGGCACCAAACATGCAACAGGCAAGGGGAAAGATTGTTTTTCTGAAAAGTAACACCGTCATTGCTGGAACAGAAAACCATGAATCTTTTTTCTTTGAACATCAAAAGCTAAACAATGTTGAAGGGAAAATAAAGCGAATCAAGTCACACCTATGTGACCATCACATTGTACTGACTGACAGTTCAGCATCAAGGCTTGAAAGTCCTAAAACATTGGCCAAAAAAGTTAACAAGCATCTTTATGACTTTGTGGTGCAGCATGAGAAAAGCTCCTTAAACCAAGGTTGCTTAGGTGTCTTGAGCATGAACTTCCCCAGTGCTGATCTTATTGAAAACATCAGTCAACTCAAAACATGCAGTTGTAGTAAAGCGGCAGAAACGGGACATAGACATGAAGGAGAGATTCCTCAAACAACTATCAAGCCTCAAACTGTAGAGGACATAGTGACAACACCTGAAGCTGGCAATAGACCTGAAGCATTAACAAAATATGGGCAGGTTTCAGAACTATCTTCTAAACCCGCACCTGCAACAGAATCACCAACATCTGGGCAGGATTCTGAACCAAAACCTGAACCACCATCTGTTACAGAATCAACCACATCTGGGCAGGTTTCTGAAGCATCATCTGAACCAGAGACATCACCAGAATTGCCAACATCTGGAAACGATCCTGAACCATCCTCTGAACCAGCAGCTGTTACAGAATCACCAACATCTGGGCAGGATTCTGAACCATCCTCTGAACCAGCACCTGTAACAGAATTACCAACATCTGGGCAGGATTCTAAGACAACACCTGAACCAGAGCCTGCAACAGAATTACCAGCATCTGGACAGGATCCTAAACCATCATCTGACCCAACAAATTCACCAACATCTGGGCAGGATTCAGTACCAACACCCAAACCAGAACCTGCAACAGAATTGCCAACATCTGGGCAGGATTTAGAACCAGCATCTGTTAAAGAATCACCAGCATCTGGGCAGGTTTCTGAACAAACAGTTGAACCGGATCCGGCAACAGAATTACCAACATCTGAAGTGGATCCTGAACCATCCTCTGAACCAGCACCTCCACCAGAATCCACCACATCAGGGCAATATTCAGAACCATCCTCTGAACCAGCACCTGTTACAGAATCACCAACATCTGGGCAGGATTCTGAACCATCCTCTGAACAAGCACCTGTAACAGAATTACCAACATCTGGGCAGGATTCTGAGCCAACACCTGAACCAGAGCCTGCAACAGAATTACCAGCATCTGGACAGGATCCTAAACCATCATCTGACCCAACAAATTCACCAACATCTGGGCAGGATTCAGTACCAACACCCAAACCAGAACCTGCAACAGATTTACCAACATCTGGGCAGGATTTAGAACCAACATCTGAACCAGTTTTGCCAACATCTGGACATGATGCTGAACCAGCATCTGTTGAAGAATCACAAACATCTGGACAGAATTCTGAACCAACACCAGAGCCAGTACCAGAATTGCCAACATCTGGACAGGATCCTAAACCAGCACCTGCAACAGATTCACCAACATCTGGGCAGGATTCTGAACCAACACTGGAACCGGATCCTGCAACAGAATTACCAACATCTGAACTGGATCCTGAACCATCTTCAGAACCAGCACCTCCACCAGCATCGCCGACATCTGGATATGATCCTGAACCAGCACCTGTTCCAGAGTCACCAACATCTCGGCAGGATTCTGAATCGACACTTGAGACAGCAACAGAATCACCAACATCTGGGCAGGATTCTAAACTATCACCTGAACCAGAGCCTGTACCAGAATTACCAACATCTGGACACAATCCTGAACCTTCCTCTGAATCAACACCTGTTACAGAATCACCAACATCTGTGCAGGATTCTGAATCAACACTTCAACCAGAGCCAGAACCAGAATCGCCAACATCTGGACATGATCCTGAACCATCATCTGAACCAACATCTGTTGCAGAATTACCAACATCTGGACAGAATTCTGACCCAACACCTGAACCAGAGCCTGCAACAGAATTACCAACATCTGGACTAGATCCTGAACCATCGTCTGAACCAACATCTGTTACAGAACCACCCACATCTGGGCAGGATTCTGAGCCAACACCTGAACCAGAGCCTGCAACAGAATTACCAACATCTGAACTGGATCCTGAACCATCCTCTGAACCAGCACCTCCACCAGAATCTACAACATCAGGGCAAGATTCAGAACCATCATCTGAACCAGCACCTGTTTCAGAGTCACCAACATCTGGACAGGATTCTGAATCAACACCTGAACCAGAGCCAGCAACAGAATTGCCAACATCTGGACATGATTTTGAACCATCGTCTGAACCAACACCTGCAACAGAATCACAAACATCTGGACAGAATTCTGAACCAACACCAGAGCCAGTACCAGAATCGCCAACATCTGGACAGGATCCTAAACCAGCACCTGCAACAGATTCACCAACAACTGGGCAGGATTCTGAATCAACACCTAAACCAGAGCCAGCAACACAATTACCAACAGCTGGACATGATCCTGAACCATTGTCTGAACCAACATCTGTTGCGGAATCACCCACATCTGGGCAGGATTCTGTGCCAACACCTGAACCAGAGCCTGCAACAGAATCACCAACATCTGGGCAGGATTCTGAATCGACACTTGAGACAGCAACAGAATCATCAACATCTGGGCAGGATTCTACACTAACACCTGAACCAGAGCCAGTACCAGAATTACCAACATCTGGACACAATCCTGAACCTTCCTCTGAATCAACACCTGTTACAGAATCACCAACATCTGTGCAGGATTCTGAATCAACACCTCAACCAGAGCCAGTACCAGAATCACCAACATCTGGACATGATCCTGAACCATCATCTGAACCAACATCTGTTGCAGAATTACCAACATCTGGACAGAATTCTGACCCAACACCTGAACCAGAACCTGCAACAGAATTACCAACATCTGGACTACATCCTGAACCATTGTCTGAACCAACATCTGTTACAGAACCACCCACATCTGGGCAGGATTCTGAGCCAACACCTGAACCAGAGCCTGCAACAGAATTACCAACATCTGAACTGGATCCTGAACCATCCTCTGAACCAGCACCTCCACCAGAATCTACAACATCAGGGCAAGATTCAGAACCATCATCTGAACCAGAGCCAGCACCGGAATCGCCAACATCTGGACATGATCCTGAACCATCCTCTGAACCAGCACCTATTTCAGAGTCACCAACATCTGGACAGGATTCTGAATCAACACCTGAACCAGAGCCAGCAACAGAATTGCCAACATCTGGACATGATCCTGAACCATCGTCTGAACCAACACCTGCAACAGAATCACAAACATCTGGACAGAATTCTGAACCAACACCAGAGCCAGTACCAGAATTGCCAACATCTGGACAGGATCCTAAACCAGCACCTGCAACAGATTCACCAACAACTGGGAAGGATTCTGAATCAACACCTAAACCAGAGCCAGCAACAGAATTACCAACAGCTGGACATGATCCTGAACCATTGTCTGAACCAACATCTGTTACAGAATCACCCACATCTGGGCAGGATTCTGTGCCAACACCTGAACCAGAGCCTGCAACAGAATCACCAATATCTGGGCAGGATTCTAAACTAACACCTGAACCAGAGCCGGTACCAGAATTACCAACATCTGGACACAATCCTGAACCTTCCTCTGAATCAACACCTGTTACAGAATCACCAACATCTGTGCAGGATTCTGAATCAACACCTCAACCGGAGCCAGTACCAGAATCACCAACATCTGGACAGGATCCTAAACCAGCACCTGCAACAGATTCACCAACAACTGGGCAGGATTCTGAATCAACACCTAAACCAGAGCCAGCAACACAATTACCAACAGCTGGACATGATCCTGAACCATTGTCTGAACCAACATCTGTTGCGGAATCACCCACATCTGGGCAGGATTCTGTGCCAACGCCTGCAACAGAATCACCAACATCTGGGCAGGATTCTGAATCGACACTTGAGACAGCAACAGAATCATCAACATCTGGGCAGGATTCTACACTAACACCTGAACCAGAGCCAGTACCAGAATTACCAACATCTGGACACAATCCTGAACCTTCCTCTGAATCAACACCTGTTACAGAATCACCAACATCTGTGCAGGATTCTGAATCAACACCTCAACCAGAGCCAGTACCACAATCACCAACATCTGGACATGATCCTGAACCATCATCTGAACCAACATCTGTTGCAGAATTACCAACATCTGGACAGAATTCTGACCCAACACCTGAACCAGAACCTGCAACAGAATTACCAACATCTGGACTACATCCTGAACCATTGTCTGAACCAACATCTGTTACAGAACCACCCACATCTGGGCAGGATTCTGAGCCAACACCTGAACCAGAGCCTGCAACAGAATTACCAACATCTGAACTGGATCCTGAACCATCCTCTGAACCAGCACCTCCACCAGAATCTACAACATCAGGGCAAGATTCAGAACCATCATCTGAACCAGAGCCAGCACCGGAATCGCCAACATCTGGACATGATCCTGAACCATCCTCTGAACCAGCACCTATTTCAGAGTCACCAACATCTGGACAGGATTCTGAATCAACACCTAAACCAGAGCCAGCAACACAATTACCAACAGCTGGACATGATCCTGAACCATTGTCTGAACCAACATCTGTTGCGGAATCACCCACATCTGGGCAGGATTCTGTGCCAACACCTGAACCAGAGCCTGCAACAGAATCACCAACATCTGGGCAGGATTCTGAATCGACACTTGAGACAGCAACAGAATCATCAACATCTGGGCAGGATTCTACACTAACACCTGAACCAGAGCCAGTACCAGAATTACCAACATCTGGACACAATCCTGAACCTTCCTCTGAATCAACACCTGTTACAGAATCACCAACATCTGTGCAGGATTCTGAATCAACACCTCAACCAGAGCCAGTACCAGAATCACCAACATCTGGACATGATCCTGAACCATCATCTGAACCAACATCTGTTGCAGAATTACCAACATCTGGACAGAATTCTGACCCAACACCTGAACCAGAACCTGCAACAGAATTACCAACATCTGGACTACATCCTGAACCATTGTCTGAACCAACATCTGTTACAGAACCACCCACATCTGGGCAGGATTCTGAGCCAACACCTGAACCAGAGCCTGCAACAGAATTACCAACATCTGAACTGGATCCTGAACCATCCTCTGAACCAGCACCTCCACCAGAATCTACAACATCAGGGCAAGATTCAGAACCATCATCTGAACCAGAGCCAGCACCGGAATCGCCAACATCTGGACATGATCCTGAACCATCCTCTGAACCAGCACCTATTTCAGAGTCACCAACATCTGGACAGGATTCTGAATCAACACCTGAACCAGAGCCAGCAACAGAATTGCCAACATCTGGACATGATCCTGAACCATCGTCTGAACCAACACCTGCAACAGAATCACAAACATCTGGACAGAATTCTGAACCAACACCAGAGCCAGTACCAGAATTGCCAACATCTGGACAGGATCCTAAACCAGCACCTGCAACAGATTCACCAACAACTGGGCAGGATTCTGAATCAACACCTAAACCAGAGCCAGCAACAGAATTACCAACAGCTGGACATGATCCTGAACCATTGTCTGAACCAACATCTGTTACAGAATCACCCACATCTGGGCAGGATTCTGTGCCAACACCTGAACCAGAGCCTGCAACAGAATCACCAAAATCTGTGCAGGATTCTGAATCGACACTTGAGACAGCAACAGAATCACCAATATCTGGGCAGGATTCTAAACTAACACCTGAACCAGAGCCGGTACCAGAATTACCAACATCTGGACACAATCCTGAACCTTCCTCTGAATCAACACCTGTTACAGAATCACCAACATCTGTGCAGGATTCTGAATCAACACCTCAACCGGAGCCAGTACCAGAATCACCAACATCTGGACAGGATCCTAAACCAGCACCTGCAACAGATTCACCAACAACTGGGCAGGATTCTGAATCAACACCTAAACCAGAGCCAGCAACACAATTACCAACAGCTGGACATGATCCTGAACCATTGTCTGAACCAACATCTGTTGCGGAATCACCCACATCTGGGCAGGATTCTGTGCCAACACCTGAACCAGAGCCTGCAACAGAATCACCAACATCTGGGCAGGATTCTGAATCGACACTTGAGACAGCAACAGAATCATCAACATCTGGGCAGGATTCTACACTAACACCTGAACCAGAGCCAGTACCAGAATTACCAACATCTGGACACAATCCTGAACCTTCCTCTGAATCAACACCTGTTACAGAATCACCAACATCTGTGCAGGATTCTGAATCAACACCTCAACCAGAGCCAGTACCAGAATCACCAACATCTGGACATGATCCTGAACCATCATCTGAACCAACATCTGTTGCAGAATTACCAACATCTGGACAGAATTCTGACCCAACACCTGAACCAGAACCTGCAACAGAATTACCAACATCTGGACTACATCCTGAACCATTGTCTGAACCAACATCTGTTACAGAACCACCCACATCTGGGCAGGATTCTGAGCCAACACCTGAACCAGAGCCTGCAACAGAATTACCAACATCTGAACTGGATCCTGAACCATCCTCTGAACCAGCACCTCCACCAGAATCTACAACATCAGCGCAAGATTCAGAACCATCATCTGAACCAGAGCCAGCACCGGAATCGCCAACATCTGGACATGATCCTGAACCATCCTCTGAACCAGCACCTATTTCAGAGTCACCAACATCTGGACAGGATTCTGAATCAACACCTAAACCAGAGCCAGCAACACAATTACCAACAGCTGGACATGATCCTGAACCATTGTCTGAACCAACATCTGTTACAGAATCACCCACATCTGGGCAGGATTCTGTGCCAACACCTGAACCAGAGCCTGCAACAGAATCACCAACATCTGGGCAGGATTCTGAATCGACACTTGAGACAGCAACAGAATCACCAATATCTGGGCAGGATTCTAAACTAACACCTGAACCAGAGCCGGTACCAGAATTACCAACATCTGGACACAATCCTGAACCTTCCTCTGAATCAACACCTGTTACAGAATCACCAACATCTGTGCAGGATTCTGAATCAACACCTCAACCGGAGCCAGTACCAGAATCGCCAACATCTGGACATAATCCTGAACTATCGCCTGAACCAACACCTCCACCAGAATCGCCAACATCTGGACATGATCCTGAACCAGCACCTGTTACAGAGTCACCAACATCTGGGCAGGATTCTGAATCGACACCTGAACCAGAGACTGCAACAGAATCAGCAACATCTGGACAGGATCCTGAACCATCCCTAAAACCAGGACCTCTTACAGATTCCACAACATCTGGGCAAGATTCTGAACCAACACCTGAACCAGGACCTCTTACAGAATCACCAATGTTTGGGCAAGACTCACAACCAACACCCGGTTCACACATCACACCTGCAGCAGGACCTGAAGCTGAATCACCAGCAATCAATCCTCAATCACCTGCGCATGACTTGAATGTCACACCTAAGTCAGACACCACGAATAAAGATGATTACTCAAAGCACAGACCACAGTTTCAAACTCCACCAGCCACTCTGCCTGCAATAGTACCTGAGCCATATCCAGCTGTGCTCCCTAGCATCCCTCTTAAAATAGGGCACAAACTAGGACCACAGTGGAGAAGGCGTAACTGTTATAGGGTAAATTGAGGAGGAAATCTAACATGAAATGAAATAATAATATTTTCTAAACTTCTGGAAAAGAAATCCAGAGAATTGTGCTTTGTCCTGAACACTTTAATAAAGACTTTTATTTTGTCATGTAATTTGCTGGCTTTGTCTGACATTCTCATGCAGTCATAGACACAATAATGCATGTATTATGAAATCTTCAAATCAAGTTTTAAAAATAAATATTGTAAGAAATGTAGAATAATGAGTTCAAATTTAAAAATGTGTCTTCCTCAGAATCTTAATTTTGAATAATGACATCAAACAATTTTTTTCTTCAATATTTTCCTCACTTATTTTCCTTATTGTCTTGCATAAATACATTATTCCGTTTTTATCATTAATAAATACATGTGTGAGTATTTTAATGGTCATCAATGTGGAGTACATTTTTAGATTTGTTCCATACCACTAGGTAAATTGGTAGTATAGTCCTGCATAATATAAGCACATGTTTTACATGTAAAAAGTACAAAAAATACTTTGTATTTTCATTCAATGGTACTTCATGCTTCAACTCCATGACAAGCCAATATTGTACTTTTTACTTCGCAGAATTTGTTAGTTACTCTGCATGTTCAGATTATTAATAGGCCTA
The DNA here is from genome assembly GCF_949748355.1 of Melanostigma gelatinosum. Lineage (NCBI taxonomy): Eukaryota > Metazoa > Chordata > Actinopteri > Perciformes > Zoarcidae > Melanostigma > Melanostigma gelatinosum. Next base: position 6,271,902 of record NC_136650.1, on the reverse strand, counting down.
GAGATGCCATTACTAACTAATATTATTATTAATACATCAGGTTATAAATTGTGATACATTATTGTGCCTTGAGATAAAGTTATTGAAATTACCTCGACCTTGCAACTGCAACATCAGTGAGTCTTGCATCGTGTTAGGAATATATTATTTTAAAATGGGCCATTTTTCACAGTGAGTGCTTTCATTTTCATGCTTTTTTGAACTTTTACTTAAGTGGGATACTTTTACTTGCAACAGCATATTTCTACCCGATTGTTGGTTTTAAGTCAAATAAATTCATTTTTTGCAACACTTCTTCTAAATGTAAGCCCAGTTTGTTCTTAATTGTCCTCATCTGCGTGTGTAATCGATGGCAGTGAACAGGATTGAACTCGGAGGGAGCCAGATCACATTTGTAATGGAGTATCAGCACATGTCACTCCCCCAAACCTCCACGTTGTTGCTTCGCTGTTTGCTGATGTCAAGAAAAGGGAAAACCCAACTTCCTGGTTACCGGCTCTCCACTCAGACAAAAAACGCCCCGTGGCCGCATTTCAGCAGCGGTGACAAGACGCTTCACATGGAAGTATCAGCGGAGAGACTCATTCAACCGCTCGTTTGAGGCTTTTAAAGGTACGTTTGTGTCTATTGCTAAGTTTGAACTTATATGCGGAAGCAGAAGGGGCGACTTTTGAAACTCAAATTGCACGAGTAACAACAGTTAGTGTTTACAACGAGTCCAGATTAATCTGAATCTGTAAAGTAACTATTAACGAAAGTTACCATATACATGTAACGTTAGTGGATATAGTAGTATTGAGCAGGAGAAAATAGAACCACTCAAGTAAAGTACAAGTACCTCAAACTTGGTTACTGAGTTATGTTCCATCAATAAGTTTCACTGTTCATTTCATTTATTTCGATAGTGAGAGGATGCCATAAGAATCTATTTATTTCCCCTCTCAATTCTCCTCTTATATCAAATTAAACATGTTGTCAGTTGGGGTGATGAAGCAAAGATATAGTTTACCGGATTGATAGATTAAGTAGATTTATCGAGTATCTGCAACTAGTTTGATAATCTATTAATCATTCATCATGCAGATGTTCACTGGTCTGATCAAATGTGAGGATTTGCTGCTTTTTCTCCATTTTAAATCATTGTAAAGTGATATTCTTTTCTGGGTTTTGGACTGCTGATTAGACAAAACAAGACATTTTAAAGAATCTACAAAATAATATGCAGATTAATCAATAATGAAAATAATCTGTATTTGCAGCCCTGAAAATAAGTAATACAGTTTTTCTCAATTGCTAAAACACTAAAACCCATTGGCTGAACAAAGTTCTCAGTTGCCTGAACTCATTTAGCTAATTGTGCAGTCTGTTGTCAATACCTTAAACTGTGTCACATGGTAAAACACAATTTGCAGATCTCACTTAGATTTTTCAGCAAAACTCTAAACACATTCTCAGTCTCAAAACACATTCTGCACTCTAATGCACATGTCATCCATACTGGTAAACACAAGTGGCAACAATCAAATACAAATAGAGAACACATGTCATTGATTCAACACAATCACTCAAAATTGATTTCACTTGTATCAAATGATGTGACACAACCAATATAAGCCAGTTTAGAGAGCAAACAGGTGGTTGAAGGTGATGTCGACGAAGTGCTCTGGCCTGACCCAGCCCAAAGACAAGAGGAAGCACATTGATGATATGTTGACTCCTTTGATTTTTGTCCCTTTTACTGTAGTATTGTATACTGTAGTAGGCCTACAGTGCATTGTAGGCTGTATAATGTACAATACGTAAACAAATTGTATGGCCTTGAACATGGTGCTTTCTATTTGTTACAGTAACAGCACTGACTGCTCAATAGATTTTGACTGGTTGCAGGTTCATATCAACAAAGAACAAGAATTACAGTATCACAGAGACAAAGGACACGTTTGTGAGCTGCAGGGTACAGTACTGTACAAATAGGGGTACAAGGAGGAGGAAGAACAAAAGAAATTGCAAAGAGCAAAGAACAGTTGTCATTTCTGATCAATTTTGAGTTACTGTAAACGAACAGTTTCATTTTGCAAGAGGATTCAGAGGTTTTGTAAATAGTGCTTGAAGATGAGGTTTTGTGTTTACAGTTTTGAGAGAATGGGTGACCGTTTCAAGAAATGTGTCTTAGCAATCGAGAAAAACTGTAATCTGATTTAGTACAAAATATAAGGTGTTTTAAGATAGAATGACGAAAACAAGTTCTACAGAAAATAGCAAAGTAAGTTTAAGAGAAAGAAATAAGTCTATAAAAGACAGAATTATGCAATGATTCTTTTAATTAACAGTTTATTTGCATGTTATTAATTGAGCTTTCTTTATGAAATATTGATAAATAGTATAATTTTGCAGAGCACAAGGGGTTCTTGTATCCAACAAACAACTGATTATTGAAATATTAGCATATTCATTTACTGTCAACTGACATGATGATTAATCGACTAATCGTTCGTTAATTACTATAATCAAGTGCATCAATGTAGTCATCACTTTAATGTTGCAGCTGGTAGTAATAGTAATAGTAGTAATAGTTGGAATGCTGTTAAGCATTCCAACTATTGTTATCCTGTTTATTTATTGTTGGAATGCTGTTAAGCATTCCAACTATTGTTATCCTGTTTCTTTATTGTCGGAATGCTGTTAAGCATTCCAACTATTGTTATCCTGTTTCTTTATTGTTGGAATGCTGTTAAGCATTCCAACTATTGTTATCCTGTTTCTTTATTGTTGGAATGCTTAACAGCATTCCAACTATTGTTATCCTGTTTCTTTATTCAACTTCTATTTCTTCCGTCGCACCTCTTCTCCTCCTTCATTTTTTAAGCTACAGAAACCGTTCAACTATTAAAATATTCAGCTCTTTCACCAGAGGGGTGCTATGACTTTGCATATTTCTAACCTTTAAACTTTTTGAATTATTAAGCTTTTTATTTTCAATTGGATCTCTATGGAGAATATTTTCAAATGGCTTCAGGCACACAGGTGTTCGCGATTGAGCCAATTAGTCTTTCTAATTAATTCTTTCTTCTCTCTCTCTCTCACAAGTTCTTTCTTCTCTCTCGGTCTCACAAATTCTTTCTTCTCTCTCTCTCTCTCTCTCTCTCTCTCTCTCTCACAAATTCTTTCTTCTCTCTCTCACAAATTCTTTCTTCTCTCTCACACAAATTCTTTCTTCTCTCTCTCTCACAAATTCTTTCTTCTCTCTCTCTCACAAATTCTTTCTTCTCTCTCTCACACAAATTCTTTCTTCTCTCTCTCTCTCACAAATTCTTTCTTCTCTCTCTCTCTCACAAATTCTTTCTTCTCTCTCTCTCACACAAATTCTTTCTTCTCTCTCTCTCTCACAAATTCTTTCTTCTCTCTCTCTCACAAATTCTTTCTTCTCTCTCTCTCTCACTAATTCTTTCTTCTCTCTCCCTGTCTGTCTCTCTCTCATACAGTCATTCAGGTCTTAGAGACTTTTAGAGGACCCCCCCACACACACACCCCATTTCAAAATAAAAGCCCCAAAGAGTGAATTCTAATTGAAATGCTTGTGATGAAGCCAGGCATTTAATAACCTTTGTTTATGTGTGTCAGACATTATGATTATGTCTCCTCTCCCCCACCCAGCACCACCCTTTCAAAATAAAAGCCCCATGGAGTAACTGTATTTAAACTAGCTCAAAATTAGGCTTTTTTGTTAAAAAATGAATGCTCTTACTAATACTGCGACAACTACTACTGCTGCTGCTAATATAGTATTACTACTTCGACTATAACTTTTGCTGTTGCTACTATTACTGCTACTACTGCTACCATCAATATTATTACTACCACTACTGCTATTACTACCACTACTACTATTACTTATACGACAACTGCTACTACTACTACTGCTATTCATGCTACTAAAAGTAGTAATACTACTACAGCTATTAGTACGACTGCTACTAGTACTACTGCTACATCTTCTACTGCCATTACTATTACTACTACTACTACTACTGTGATATTAAATACTACGACCAATACTACAGCTGTTACTATGACTACTGATACTACGTCTTCTACTACTTCTTCTAATTACTAATACTTCTAATAATACTTATACTACAACTACAACTTCTACTATGACTACAAATAGCACTACTACTAGTACTTATTCAAATGCTACTAATACTTCTACGAATAATACTTATACTAAAACTTATACTGCTACAAATATCACCACTGATGAATTTTTTTAAGCCACAGAAACTGTTCAAATATCAAAATGTTCAGCTCTTTCAGGAGAGGTGTGATATGACTTTTCATATTTGTAATCTTTAAACTCTTTGAATTATTAAGGTTTTTGCAATTTGTTTTTGAATTGGATATCTATTTTCAGCAATGTTTTTGCGATTAATTTCAGTTTTCAGCATTCCAATGCATTTTCAGCAGGAAATGCTTTTTCTAGTTCAACTTCTATTTCTTCTGTCGCACCGCTTCTCCTCCTTCATTTTTTAAGCTACAGAAACCATTCAACTATTAAAATGTTCAGCTCTTTCACCAGAGGGGTGCTATGACTTTTCATATTTCTAACCTGTAAACTTTTTGAATTATTAAGCTTTTTATTTTCAATGGGATCTCTATGTAGAATATTTTCAAATGGCTTCAGGCACACAGGTGTTCGCGATTGAGCCAATTAGTGATGTTGATAAACACACAGACTCACAGACACACACGCACATACACTCCTCTCCCTCTCTCTCTCTGTCTCTCTCATACAGTCATTCAGGTCTTAGGGATCTTCAGAGGTCTTTCCCTCCTCCTCCTCCCCCACACACACACACCCACACACACACACACACACACCCTATTTTAAAATAAAAGCCGCACACACATGATTTGTTGCAGCTGTTACGTGTTGCATCTCGGCCAATCAGACATGAGTGTTCTGATAAGTTTCCTGATTCGAGTGACATTTACACACACCGCGACACAAGAGGGAGAGGTGAGGAAAGACATGGCAGAGCAGGACAACAGTCATGTAAGCTGTAAAAGATACAACATCAGACAATCTCCAAATGAGAAAGTTTGCCAGAGATATCAGAGCCTCCCTCCCTCTCTCTCTCTCTCTCTCGCTCTCTCTCTCTCTCTCTCTCACAAATTCTTTCTTCTCTCTCTCACAAATTCTTTCTTCTCTCTCTCTCTCTCTCTCTCACAAATTCTTTCTTCTCTCTCTCTCTCTCTCTCTCTCTCTCTCTCACAAATTCTTTCTTCTCTCTCTCTCTCTCTCTCTCTCTCACAAATTCTTTCTTCTGTCTCTCTCTCCCTGTCTATGTCTCTCTCTCATACAGTCATTCAGGTCTTAGAGACTTTTAGAGGACCCCCCCCCCCACACACACACCCCATTTCAAAATAAAAGCATGAAAGAGTGAATTCTAATTGAAATGCTTGTGATGAAGCCAGGCATTTAATAACCTCTGTTTATGTGTCAAACATGATGCTTATGTCTCCTCTCCCCCACCCAGTCCCACCCTTTCAAAATAAAAGCCTCATGGATTAACTGTATTTAAACGTTTCGCTCAAAATTAGGCTTTTTTGTTGAAATAATGAATGCTCTTACTAATACTGCAACAACTACTACTACTGCTAATATTTCTAGTATTACCACTACTACTACAACTGTTGCTGTTGCTACTATTACTACTACTGCTACTGCTATTACTGCTACCATAAATATTATTACTACCACTACTGCTATTACGACCACTACCACTACTATTATTACTGATACCACAACTGCTAATACTGCTATTCCTGCTACTACCAGTACTAATAACCAGTACTAATACTACTACAGCTATTAGTGCGACTGCTGATACTACTACTTCTACTACTTCTTCTAATTACAAATACTTCGACGACAACTTCTACTACAAATATCACTACTGCTACAACTAGTACTTATTCAAATGCTACTCATACTTATACTGCGAATAATACTTCTACTACTACTACAACAAATATCACTACTGCTGGAATTCTTTTAAGCTACAGAAACCGTTCGAATATCAAAATGTTCAGCTCTTTCAGGAGAGGGGTGATATAACTTCATATTTGTAATCTTTTTGGATTATTCAGCTTTTTGCAATTTTTTTTAAATTGGATATCTATTTTCAGCAATGTTTTTGAGATTCATTTCAGCTTTCAGCATTCCAACGCATTTTCAGCAGGAAATGCATTTTCTAGTTTTAACTACTTTACATTCTGCTGGGTGGCTTAATCCATAATAATACATCACAATGTACTTGTTGGTTTATATTCTGTATTAATAATCTGAATCTGCAAAGTATCTCGTAACTATTCAAACAAATGTAGTGGAGTAAAAAGTAAAATACTGGCTTCTAAAACAGAGTGAAATAGAAGTATAATGTATTATGAAATGGAAATACTCAAGTAAAGTAAAGTACCTCTGAATAGTACTTCAGCGCAGTCCTTTATAATGTGTTTTTCCTCAGTAGGTGGAAGCTGAAGAGATGAATCCTGATGTTGCTCTCTTCACATCTGTTCACCCATGGAGTAAAATCCCCAACACCACCCGTCTGAACCTCCCAGACTCTGATGCTTCTGCATGGATCTTCCCTCCACTCCTCACGGCTCCAAACTGCTCCCGTTCCCCCTCTGAGAGAATGTACCCCTGCGAACCCGACTCCTCCCCGGGCCCCCAGCATCCGGAGGCCCAGCTGGACTTCTTCCACAAGCTCGGGTACTCCACGGCTCAGGTTCTGGCCGTTCGGCAGATGTTCGGCCCCAACATGGACACAGATAAACTCCTGGGGGAGCTGGTGAGGATCGAGACCGGCCGGGGGGCCGAGCAGGGGCCCGTGACCACGATGTCGGTGTTGGTGCCCAGAGGGGACTTCCAGGCTGTGGGCCCCACCATGCAGCTGCCTCTTACCATGTCGTCTCCTCAAGGCAGAGAGGAGGGCAGCGAGGATGACGACGCTCTGAGACCCGTTGTTATAGATGGAAGCAACGTGGCCATGAGGTGAGAAACTACAGTTGAAATGATTGATTCGTCCATCGGCAGAAAATTAACCAGCAGCTATTTTGCTCATCGATAACAATTGCTCAAAATTTACTGATTCATAGCTTGTCAAATAGGACAATTCGCTGTTTTTCTCTGTTTTACATAACTGACTGTTGGACCGATTTAGTCAATTGATTGACTCGTCAATTGACAGAAAAATCAGCAAGAATTTCCGCCTCTGAAATGTGAATATTTATCGGTACGTCTTTGAGTGTAAGATTTTTGGTTGGACAAAAGAAGACATTTGAAGACGTCAACAGGCATTTTTCATTTCAAAGACGAAACTATTCCTCAGTTCATTTAGAAAATAATCAACAGATTAATCAGCAATGAAAATAAGGATTAGTTGCAGCTCTATTATAAGTGTAAACCGAATATATTTGGGTTTTTGACTTGTGGTATTTTGTTCTTTGGTTTTATAGACCAATTTTCTGATAATTGAGGAAATAACCGTCGGATGAATTGATGATAAAAATAATTAGCTGTGATGAATATATGTCTTCTGCTTAAAGTTTCCCACACCTGCTTCCTAATCGAGGACAGGGAGGAGTAGAGCCATTGTCTTACTTTGTTTGATTAAGGAAAGCTCTTACTACTTTTTATTTCCTTTTAATTTTTGTTTGATTATTTTTGGCGGGGGGGGGGGGGGGGGTGAGTGGTGGGCACACACACTGAGAACAAAGTCTCTTTTACACACACGAGCCCCTGGTAGGAGCGTCACCAGTGAAAGTAACACAAGAAGTCTTTCGACATTTGATTTGGCCTCAAGTCAGCCGGTGATTCACCGTCATTCAGCCGGTGATTCACCGTGATTCATTCATTGTTTTGTTCCCTCTAAATTGGCACGTATTTGATCGTAAACCAAAGACGAGCTCCCGAGGGAGGAACTTAAAAAATTTGTACCAAATTGAATTAAGATCCCCAACAGTTATCAACATGTTTCGCTCAAAACTACAAATGTGGAGCTCATGTTGCCTCTAGCGACAGCTAATAACAATAAACCTTAAGGCCGCTCAAGTGACCGCAGAGGTCCCATTGTCCGATGATGGACACTGTTCCGAGCTCATCACGAGCAGCAACACGTGCTCGCTGCTGTCGCCTCCATTTGCATTGCACATCGCCTGCAGGCTCCATTCAACACAAGTGACTGTTACTTCACTCGGAGAGACAATGCACCAGTTTTGCAAACACACCAACATTTGTCCTTTTTACGGAGAAAATATGTGAAAGAGTACACAGACACACACACACACACACAGAATTTACACACTACATTTCCTGCAAAGTCAGAGTATACACACCCCTCTTTTCTTTATTTTTCGTTTCCCCGTCGGGCACGCCCGTTCAGGCACGCTCTCGACGGACTGCTCGAGTATGCAAATCAGAGTGTGTATATCAGCACCTTCCTGGCTGCTCATATGGGAGGACGTAAGGTCAACAGGAACAGGCTCGACAGCATTTCACAGCCGAGCTCCCATAAAAGCTTTTCCTTGTTCCTCTCATTTGTCTTGGCTTCTTTGACACTTCTAAAAACTCCCCCGAGGGCTCCAAGCACCGTCGTGTTTTCAGTGTAGAGCTACCGTAAATGAGAGTGCAAATATTTACACATACCTCATACCAAGGAATAGTTACAGGTCTTACTGTAACTATTCCTCAGGTTAGAGGCTTTGTTTTCACTGTTTGCTGCTGGTACAGTTGTCTATGGGTCAAAAGATGAACAGTTTCTCTAGTTTTTGTGCTTTTATTGTAAAATACCGGACAATTTGACCTAATTTGACCTCTTCAGGCCTAAAAATAAAAACAAAACTTAGAGGGGAACATCACTCTTTGGTTAAGCTGCTTGACAGATGCAACATTTTGGGAAATACGCTTGGCTTACTTTTAACAGTCTCTGCCAGCAACGGCATCGTGACGACATTCCAGGAAGTCACTGCTCTCAGCGAATTCAGAGGCCGCTTTTGTCCCCTTCGAGGTGAGCCAGGCTAGCTGTTTCCCTCTGTTTCCAGTCTTTGTGCTAAGCTAAGCTAATTTAGGGGGGGGGGGGGGTCAAAGGTTCAATAAAGCAAGTATGTGGTCCCTTAAATGTTATACTCTTGTAATGGGTCACAAGCCACAAAGTTGGGATCCAGTGGGTCACTGGATGAGATAGAACTGTATTCATCCCGAGGGAAATTGTTGCGCATGCAGTCGCAGAACAAAGTAGGATGCAAATATAAGATATTAAGGTAAGGTACTGTAAAGGCAAAAACATAAACCGGTCAACGTAACGGGAAGGATCATGAAAATATAAACAAACTGAAACGCATTAATTTCTCTTAAATGGAAATCAATCAATGTTGGTTTTTGAGAGCTTGCAGTAGACATTTGTTCCCACATTTCCTGACGTGTTACAGGCCAAACAGTTGATCCAACTATCAACAATGAAAACAGTTGTTCTTTAGGTAAGGCAAGGCAAGGCAAGTTTATTTGTATAGCACATTTTAACAACAAGGTAATTCAAAGTGCTTCACATAAAACCATTAAAAGCATCAAAACACAAGGCAAAAGAAAAGGAGATTTCAAAAACAATTAAGAAACAGTGTAAGAAATAAAATGCAGTAGTAAAATGCAGAAATGCAGGAAATTGATTAATATATTAATTGAACGTGGGTCAATTAAAGGCAGCAGCAAACAGAAAGGTCTTCAATCTTGATTTAAATGAGCTGAGGGTCTCAGCAGACCTGCAGCTTTCTGGGACTTTGTTCCAGATATGTGGAGCAGAAAAACTGAATGCTGCTTCTCCATGTTTAGTTCTGACTCTGGGAACAGAAAGTAGACCGGTCCCAGACGACCTGAGGGGTCGGGATGGTTCATAAGGTAGTAGCAGATCGGAGATGTATTTTGGTCCCAAACCATTCAGTGCTTTGTAAACCAACAGCAGGATTTTAAAGTCAATTCTTTGTTGGACAGGAAGCCAGTGCAAAGACCTCAGAACTGGAGTGATGTGGTCCACCCTCCTGGTCTTAGTGAGCACTTCAGCTGCAGCTTTCTGACAGATTTTTTACAGAGACCTGTAAACACACCGTTACAGTAGTCCAGTCTGCTGAAGATAAATGCATGGACAAGTTTTTCCAAATCCTGTTGAGACATAAGTCCTCTAATCCTTGATATATTCTTCAGGTGATAGTAGGCTGATTTTGTAATTGTCTTGATATGGCTGTTCAGGTTGAGGTCTGAATCCATAACTACACCTAGATTTCTGGCTTGGTTTGTGGGTTTTAACATCAGTGACTGAAGCTGAGCGGTGATTTTCAATTATTCGTCCTTGGTACCAAAAACAATTACTTCTGTTTTATCTTTGTTTAATTGAAGACAATTCTGGCACATCCAGTTGTTGATTTGTTCAATGCAGTTACCCAGCCCTTGTATGGGATTATAGTCCCCTGGTGACATAGTTATGTAGATTTGTGTGTCGTCTGCATAATTATGATAACACACTTTGTTGTTTTCCATAATCTGAGCTAGTGGAAGCATGTAGATGTTGAACAGAAGAGGCCCCAGTATTGAACCTTGGGGAACACCACATGTCATTTTAGTCAGCTCTGATGTGTAATCAGCTACAGACACAAAGTATTCTCGGCCCTTCAAGTAGGATTCAAACCAGTTAAGTGCTGTGCCAGAGAGTCCCACCCAGATTTTTAGTCTTTCTAGGAGTATGGCATGGTCGACCATGTCGAATGCAGCACTGAGATCTAGTAACACTAAGACTGAACTTCTGCCATTGTCTATGTTCAAGTGGATGTCGTTGAAGACCTTAACAAGAGCAGTTTCAGTGCTGTAGTGCTGTCGAAAGCCTGACTGGAAAATATCAAAGCAGTTATTTACGGCCAAGAAGTCGGTCAGCTGTTGGAAAACCGCTTTTTCAATTATTTTACTTAAAAATGGGAGGTTTGATATTGGCCTATACTTTTTCATCGTTGCGGTTTTTAGGGCTTGTGGGAAGACACCTGAGAGAAGGGATGTGTTTACAATTTGTAAAAGATCAGTGCTCATGCAGTTTGAAATATTTTTGAAAAAGTGTGTTGGTAGAATATCCAAGCAGCAGGAGGATGACTTCAGATGTTGTATGATGTCTTCTAGGCTTCTAAGGTTGATTGAATGAAATTGTGTCATGATATTTGAATGGATGTTAGATCGGGACAACACATATCCTGTGGTTGATGTGGAGGCACTGACTGCTTGTCTAATTTTCTGAATTTTGTCAGTAAAAAAGGTGGCAAATTGATTGCATGCCCAGCTTTAGCAGTTACAATATCCATATCTAGATCATCAAGCTCAACCTGTTTGAGACAAGTGAGTTTGTTCTATTGTGATCCTCACATTTAAATTTAAAATGGTGTGTGTATTCATATCAGAGCTGTGGTGTAGTTTGACCATCAAAGAGGGGAATCATAAAGGACTCTTCGGGTCTTTGTTCTGAACTGGCTCAGAGACACCTCAACGTTTTCTCATCCCTGTGTTCTCTGGTTTGTGTTTATTCATTCAGCCACGGGAACAAGGAAGTTTTCTCTTGTCTGGGAATCCAGCTGGCAGTGAACTTCTTTGTGGACAGAGGCCACAGTGAAATCACCGTGTTCGTTCCCTCGTGGAGGAAGGAGCAGCCCCGCCCAGATGTTCCCATTACAGGTAGAATTACGGGAATTTCACGGCACGTTTGAATGTTTTCTACCGACCGCAAGAGATTGTCGCCGGTGATGAGAGAAGCGACCGTAATGCGCGTGATGCGGTATTGTTTTCACCTTGTGAATGTGTGATTCATCGGAGTGGTTCTGGAGACACCTACTGCAGAGGGAGCTACCACAGAGGCGGCTTTGAGTATTTTTCCGGGTGTGTTACAACCGTGCAAAAATGCAGTCATAAAACTTTACAGGAGTGTACATGAGAACAAAGTGAAGGCTCAGTTTGAAGATGGGTGTGGTCCGAGCAAGGTTTCGCCAAAAGTAGGGGGGTAGGAATTGGGGAAGGGGGCCATTGTCTCCTATGTTACACCCGACTTGATTCTGCGTCATGGTGTGGTCCCATCGCATGCGTATCGCCATGCTCATTTGTCATGATTAGAAAAGTAGGTTGTGCCTCCTTTTATTGTCATGTTTGAAATTAGAGGTGAAGGTTTAAATGTTTGTAATTATTCAAGCAAATAAAAAGAGAGAGACTGTGCTTATTTCTTTTTTGTTTTATATCACTGTAATATATTTGTGTTTCAGGCTGTTTCACATATTTTTATATTTTGTGTTCTGGGAGGTTTTAAACGTCATTTCTCACAATTTCTTTGTATATTTTATCAAAATAAAATAAGTGTGAGTGCAAGAAAAAAATCTAAAATGAAAATAATTGCAGCCTCATTTCAAATAGTCTTTGATTTGCGAAGACCTTAAAAGCCAGAGGCAAAATTAAAAGCAGCGAAAGAGCAAGATTTTTTCTCTGATGCAACAGAGTGAGCTCTATTTCTCAAAATGGGAAATACCCCATGTAGGTTTTTATTTCTCCCTGAATGCTCGGTACATGAGCTTCATCTGTAATCTGAATGCAGGGTTTTTCCATTAGTTTGTGATATCAATTCATAACAGTTTCAGCTGTGAGTGATTCTAACAGCTTTTGGTTAACCTACATCTGGAAGCCGCTTCTGACGCCGTTCTGCTCGTTTGCTTTTTGTAGATGAACCGATTGCTCTGATGAATTGTTTTGTCGCAGGAAGCACTTTTAGGGCCTTTTGTTAATATTTAACCAGGTCAAATCTGTCTGCTGGGAAAGAACCCAAATTCAAATGCAACAGTGGCTTCCTGAAAAATGATTACTCAGATTATTAAGTGAGGTGTAAGGATTTCGTTAAAGTAGCTGTCGTCAATCATTTTTCAGAATGTGAAAACAACGTGGCAATGTCAAATGGATCTCTCTTGGAAGAGAGATCCAAAAGAGGGTGCATAAGAAACACGACTCCAAATGAATGATGACGCTGCTCCATAACGGCTGAATGTGCAAATAAGCTTGGTAACGAGTTGAAGTTGATAGGAAATCAACTTAAAAGGTGATTGTTTCTGCTGCCCCAAAGTGGTCAAAAATTCAGTAAATGCAAGTTTAACTGTGCGTTCCTGTTTGGTTTACAGATCAGCACATTCTGCGAGACCTGGAGAGGAGCAAGATACTTGTGTTCACACCGTCGAGACGCGTCGCGGGCAAACGGGTGGTCTGTAATGACGACTGCTTCATCGTCAAACTGGGCTACGAGTCTGACGGCATCATCGTGTCCAACGACATGTACCGGGACCTGCAGGGAGAGAAGCCGGAGTGGAAACGCTTCATCGAGGACAGGCTGCTCATGTACTCCTTCGTCAATAACAAGTGAGTTCTGCCTTCGTGATACAGAGGCTTCCCTTACATGTGTGTGAAGTTGTACTTTTCAGCTAATGTTTGAACTTCACCCTAACGCAGGTTTATGCCTCCTGATGATCCTCTGGGCCGCCACGGACCGACCCTGGAGAACTTCCTGCGGAGGTTTCCAAAGACTATGAAAAAACAGCCATGTCCTTATGGTGAGAGAACATCTGTAGTACAGTATTTGTGCCGCATGGCATTGTTTTTGTGAAGGAAAGGCTGTCCCTTTTTCAGATAATATATTACATGTAAGCTAACATGCTAAATGAACACTGTGAACATTATAAACATTATAGTTACCAAACATCAACATGCTAGCATTGTCATTGTGAGAATGTTAGCATGCTACGTTAGCTCAAGTGCACCCTGTGCTGCAGGAAAGATGTATCTTTGTAGGCTAACAGCTAGTTAGCATCACACTAGTTTCCTCAACAAAAGGCCAATGGGATTTTCCATTGGATTTTGGACTATTGCAGAGAATAAGCTCTGTGGCAAACACATGATTATTTTATTCAGCATTTGTTGTAAAAAGCTGGACATTAATGTGGCTAAAGTTAGCATGTAGCTCAAAGTGCCGCTGTGCCGTCATCCCAAAGCGGCTATAAGCGCCTAGTTTTGCATGAAAATTATCATAATATTACAATTGTATGACTAAAATATTGTGTTTTCTTCTTCTTTCAGGAAAGAAATGTACTTTCGGAATCAAATGTAAATTCCACCATCCTGAGCGAGCCAAACAGTCCAACCGCTTGGTTGCCGATGAGCTTCGGGAGAACGCCAAGCACCCGTCTACCGCTCAGAAACAATCCTCGGCTCGCTCCAGTCCCGTTCCTGGACAGAGCCTCTCGCTGCTGGAGGACATGGCAAAGAAACTGACTCTGGGACATGAGAGCGGCTCCTTAAAGAGAGACCATAAACACGAACAGTTGAAGGCCAGTCACCGATCCAGCAAGAAGGCCACACCTAGAAAGGAGAAGACCGGCCAGAGCCCGTCTTCTGACCACGGTTCAGGATGGCAGAGTGGCTCTCCGGAGCAGCTGGACTCTGGTTTAGGCTCCATAGACAGTCAGCCAACAGAGGCCCCTTGGAGTGTGTGTGATCACCAGCATGGGGCGACGTACTGGAGCTCCCAGCACACCCACAGTGTGAGACAACAGTACTGCCCTCCGTGCAGCTGCTGCTCACATGGGCCTTCCTCTCGGTGGACCACGCCAACTTTCCAGCACCCCAACCAGCATTACAGCCTTGGGCATGTCAGCAGCCACAACTGTGATATGATTCCCTACCCGCCTCATTACGCCAGCTACGGTGCATACCCAGTCGGCGTGTCTGCATACAGTCAGCCGACTGATTTCCAGCGCAGCAGAGTCCACGCCCACCAGCAGCAGCAGTGGCAGCACTGGTCCGATCCGTTTGGGGTTCACCCCCCAGGGGTCCGCAGCCTGCCGGGGGAGCGCTCTCAATGGGAGCCTCCTCCGGGGACGAGTCCCGGCGGCGAGGAGAGAGAGGTCGTCCGGAAGAAGCTCCTCGCTATCTTCAGCGTCCACTTGGTGGACGCAGCCATGGACACATTTCCTCAGCTGATGGATCCACAGATGCTGGTCGCTGAGATCCTCAAGCTGCAGAGTCAGAACAGGTCGCAGAGATGAGACGACGTCCAGCGGCCGGTCGGAACCCACGTCTTTCAGTGGAAAGACTCAAAAAGATAAACATGAGTTTGTGTATTTATGTATTGTGGTATCCACCTTGCTGTATTTGAGTGCCTTATTTTAAACTATGTTGCATTGTAAGTTGCTTCAGTGATGAAATGAGAGGAGACGTATGTCGTTGATACAAATTGTATCTTTATTTAAAAATGTAAAAGGGAATAAAAGGTTAACACTCTGTTACTCTTATGGTACACTCAGAATCCACGTTACTGGGTACACCTGTACAGTCTAATGCATTCCAGTATAACTGTTCTGCATCAAATCTACTTTTATTGTGCCTGTAATGTATTTTTGTGTCATATTGGCACCGTGCAAGTTTATGCTTTTACTGCCATGATAAGTTATTGTTTGTGATTATTAGGGGCAATACTTTCCATAAAGAAATAATTCATCTCACAGAAAACAAGATTTAACGCTGGTTTTATAACGCTTTATATTCCCAGTTTTGTTTAGTTTGTGTATGTTTGCGTATTTCTGTTTGTAGAATTAGAGGTGTATTTTTTCTGTGACCTAAATGATGCTCTCTGAGATCAGACCCAAGATAAAACTACAACTGTCAGAGCTGTATGGGACAAAAACGTGTTTAATTTATGATGACATTTGTTTGATACTTCAAGGCAAATTGAGCAACAAACATGTTGCGCAATAAACATTGACGTGTCACGCTGATTGATGACAAACTGTTTGTTGACTGTGCATGCTTGAGCTGTGAAGTCCTGAACTGCTGATTATGCAAATGGTATTTTGTTTTCACAAGTTTATCAGTAATTTCATATGCGATATGAAAACCTATATACATTATTATATATGTATTATATAATTATTTACGGTGGCGGAGGGCGAATTCAGATCCTAGAAGTAGCAATACTGCGATGTCACTTCAGAGTACTTCACCAATTTACAGCTATGACGTTGTCAGATCACGATGGTCCGTAAAAAAAAGAGGAAGATCGAATTGGCAATGTCTGTTTTTTTCTCATGCATTTTTCTTGTCAGAACCTGCCGCCTACCTCCCCCACAATGCAACTCCAGCGCTGACTGCTTGGTCTGGGATTCAGGTGTGTTATGCTACAGGCGGCTAACCCCCCCCCCCAGATATTCTTTATTTTTAAACATTTGGTCTTCAGCCTTAACTGACGCTGACTCAAGTGACATCACTAGAGGTCATTTCCTTTTACACAACTTTTTCACAAGTCTGCCCAGGTGTATCAATAAGTTTAAAAGGTAAATACATTTACTTTACAGCTACGGCAGTGGGGAAAGCATTTGGATCAACACTGCAATGTAAAAAGTCCTTCACTGTGTGATAACATTGTAAAGTGTTGTAAAGGCTTTATAGTTTCAGGTGATGACACTGATGAACACATGGTTATGAATATCATATTCAATTTAAATAAATCCCATCTCATCTTACACAATGGCCCTTTAAGTAGAGTACAACAACTCAAATTTGCATGTAAGCACAGTGAGTAAACACAGTAGAGGAGGATATATGCAAAACAGTAGTTGTCTTCGCAGCACTGATGTGTACAAACCGTATTTTCTGTAAAACACCTCTGTGCAGCTGGAACACAGGGTCAAAAGGTCATCAGTGGTGCAGTTAAAACAAACAGTATGAGGAACGTTGAGCAGGTATGATACAACAAGATTAAATGAGGTCGAATGATTTTGCAGGAGGATCAGATAATGATCAGTCTTGTAGGGACTAGAAATGATCAAAAGAACAAAAAACACTTCCAAGAACTCATCCACAGATAACACAAACTGTTCACATGAGGCAGGAGTTGAACATGATGAAGTGTTTGCTTCATATGTTGCTACACAGTGAGTATGTTAAGCCACATGACAAACATCAACATGCTACTGGAGGGAAACAACAATAAACCTCTTTCAGTGAGATTCACGACTTAAACAGGGAAACAGGTTTATTTTAATATGCTCTTTCTGTACTTTCCCTGCTTATGTTGCAATTTGATATTGACTTACAGCATATTAATGCACTCGCATACGGTGTGCATTATCGGCACACACGTACAAGAGTCAGGATTTGGAATGAAGAAATGTTTCAGCCCACTGTACTGTAAGATAAAAAAAATAAATAAAACCCACTCATTGCTGTGTATAGATTAGACCACTAAAGCAACATGTACTTACAGTGTAAATACTTATATTAATAATGAAAATATAGTATAAGAGGGCCACATAAACATGCACTTTTAACGTGTTCAATAAAAATGTATGAGTGCATAGAGGCCCAAGTTGAAAACACCACTACATTTTAAAAAAAAGTGAAAATGAACTTCTTTAACGGAAATGGAACAGTGGAAAGCCCCTATGTTTAATCTTATTGAGGTTCCAGCTGAACTTTGTGGAGATACTAATCTGTAGCACTTTTTGTTTTTTAAACAGGACGCCAACTCTTTCTGTTTTCAAACAACAATAACTGATTGTTAAGTCACTTCACATGGGCAGCAGAACGTTGTGAACAGAACATTCTTTAAGTTGATATCGCAAAAATTGTTTATTTGCTCATCCAGCAGTTACGGTGCAACATTATCATTCATTTGGAGTCATGTTTGTGTGTTCACCTGATGAATGTAAGTCCCATATTCACTCTCCTTTTAGCTCTGCATTTGGTCTCCACCAACTCCTGCGGGAAATACCCGACTCTTTCTTTAGCTGCTAAATGCTCCACTATGTTCACACAACTAGTCTCTAACTGTGTCTGTGTGCTGTTTGGTGCGATGAGAGCGGGGAGAATGAGCCAAAACAGTCAAGTTGACAGATAAACAACGAGCTGATATTCACTTTTAAGCTTTCTAAACCGGAGAGGAGCTGCAAGTGATAATTATTAATTTGCATACCGAGTGCGGTTCGAACTGTTGTGAAATCCCTGAGAATAATCACCTAGTAGGTCAAATCCTTTATACCAAACAGAGAAAAGACATATTTGGGCTTTCAGTAATCTGGGCTGGACTCACATGCTTTGTTTAGACACACTGTTCTAAGTACACAGGTTTAAAATGACATCTTGAAGAGTGACTCGTGTTCTCACTGAGCTGTAGCATAATATGCAAAATACTGAGGCTGGTTTACGTGGAAGGCTCCACTCCACTGCAAAAGGACACGGGTTCTGACTTACTGGTCCTGGAGTTCAGAAGAGGAATGAGCGTGAATGACAGGGTGAACCTGAAAAAACTGGATTTACATTTACTGATCAATCTTGAAACATAAAGTTCTCCCTAAAGTTCTTCCTATAATTCCTCAGCAGTGGAAAGGCCGTATTCAGCACAGCGACAAATTTGACATCCACAGCTGACTCTCTGCTCTACCATTGAAACACACAGTGATGGAAATGAACAAGTACATGTACTCAGTACTGTACTTAAGTATAGATATATACATTTTGAGTCAACACTCAATTAGATGGAGTTTTTTTCTGATTAAGTTAAGTCACACTGGTTTCAACAAACGTGTACATCAATTTCCCAAAACAATTCACATTTTGGGGGAATTTCATATATCCTTACTCTGTTGTTGTGAAGAAAACATTCAGGACTTGACACTTGACTTGGGACTTGCAAAACAATGTGCTGGTCCCACCTCTGCCCAGTGGTATATAAAGTATCTCAAATATATCTATATATACATAGAGTAATTTAATACTTTAACACTTCTGCATTAGAGTCATTTTACTTTTGATACGTTGAGTACATTGTGATGACAATCTGTACTTTTACTTCAGTAACATTTTCAATTCAGGACTTTTACTTGTAGTGGAGTATTTGTAATACTTCTTGACTACTTTATCCACTTTGAAGCCTCATTCAAATGCTGTTCAAATGCAGAGAGTGTAACAACAAAGGTGGGAGCGTCTTGTGTGACTTCTCACACTGCAGTTTAATATGTGAGAAGTGTCAGAACACAGGAAAACATCAGCTGCACCTACAAAACAGCTTTGCTAGAAAAGGGACGTTCTATTTGGAATCTACTCACGAGGTTACAGATGTTTGATGATGACTCCTCCTGCTGGATTTTTGAATGAATGCAATGGTGCTTTCATGCATTTTACAGTAAAGTTGATATGTAAAGCACTTTGTATTGCCTTGCTGTTGAAAGGCGCTACACACATAAACTTGCATTGCCTAAGATTTTACTTCTTTATGTTTTTATTATTCTCTTATCTTACCTACCTGCTGTCATGCTAAGAATTCTACTATACCATATATTTATCAAAAGGCAGAGGTAATATTTGGAAGTCAGATATCAGATCAGTTTTGTTTGTTAAAAAAATAAAACATTTAAAAATAATGCCAAATAAAGTGGTGACAATCCCATATGAAACGTGTCCTCTGAAGGATAATAATGTGATTAATGTTTTAAATACAGTTCTCTGAACATTACTGTTTGCACTCTGATTACTCTACAACAGGGGTCTCAAACTCCCGGCCCACGGGCCAAATCCGGCCCGCCACGGCATTTTATGTCCGCCAGCAAAACAAAAGATTTTTTTTTTTTCTTTTTTAAAGTTAGACTTGATAATAGAAATATCCCCATAATCGAAATTATGAGATAGAAAGTCGAAGTTATGAGATAGAAAGTCATAACTATGATAGAAAGTCATAATTATGAGATAGAAAGTCATAATGATGAGATACTTAAACACAAAACAAAAAAGCAGCTCTTTGGCTAGTTACTGTACACTTGAAATGGAAATATTATTGTGAGTACATTGAAGACTACTTTAAACGTGGCTTTACAACAGATGAAATACTTCACGTGGGATTGTGCAAACACACCCTTGAAAGGATTTTAAGCTTTGAACAAAGTTATTGTAATAACTTGTCTTTGATATTTTCTTTAACAGTTTGATCTTTGATAGAGTAATGTGGGTTTCTTAACCCTAAATTAAAAGGATTTAAGTTATAATAACATAAATGTGCTTAAATATAGTTTTACATTTATATAACTGCATGTACAATATTTTAACACTTGAATAAACAATAATCAAATGCAGAGACAGTTATTTACCAATATGTTAGGAGTAGTTACATTTACACAGTCTTACAGTTACAACCGGCCCTTTGAGGGAAACCGTGATGCTGATGTGGCCCAGAGTGAAAATGAGTTTGAGACCCCTGCTCTAAAAGGAGAAGATAGTGAGGACACAGAGTTAAAACTACAGGTTAAATCTCAAATAAACTCCACCACCCAAGAGTCAAATGCAACTTGCGCACGCGCAGTTTGAATCGGTTTCATGACGCTGATTTGTTGTCTTAACCTAGTTACTGTTTCTGCTGCTCTGTCTCATAACTATCAAATACATGTGCAGTTATGTAGCACACCGAAGAAGGCCTTTACCCTGCTGTGACAAGCTAACGTTAGCTAACGTTAATGCTACAGCCCGTCTGTGAAACTACTGCGGCTCCGTTTGTTAACCAGCTAGCTAACTAACTTGGCTAGCCCGACGCTAGCAGCCGAGCTGGTGTGCGATGTGTTTGTTTTTCTCTCTCTCTCGTCTAAGGCTAGCTATCTAACGCAGCTGCCAGGCGGCTAACCGAGCTAGCCAGCTAGCTACGTGTTTGTGTTTGTGTGTGAAGCAGAAAACACACCGCAGCCACCTCCATATGCTGTTGTTGCCTTCAAGCGTCCAACAAAGATGTGGCAAAGTGTCGGGCTCACACTGCTGGTCATTGTGGCCACACTGGTCTGTGCGCTGCTCTTCATGCTGTTTGGTGAGTTTAAAGAACACATCTACTTACACGTAACAAGCTAACCCCCTAAGCCATATTCTAGCCGATTGACCTGTTGTCATCAGTTGATTTAGTTGTTTAGGCACACATCTGCTAGCTTATCAGAGGCTACAATAGCTGGTAAATTGGCTGAACTCGTATAAGAATAGAACATTTTCGCCCTAAATGTCTAACTATTCCTTGTATGACAGGGCTGAGTGTATTGAATGTCTTTGACCGGCAAGTTTCGATTTCAGTAAGGAGTTGCTATTTTTATCCTGCGCAGAGGAGAAATCAGAACATAACCATGACTGCTCCTCTTACGCCTCCAGCGCTGCTTGTTTTCCATCTCTCCCTCCTCTGCCTGATCCTGGTCATCTTTAACAGGGTAGACCGGCTCCAGATGACCAGGTGGAGCCGGGAGAGACGAGACCTATGACATGTGGGGGGCTCCCCTAGCTCCAGTTTGTGCCTCTTATGTAAAACCATTGCCGGTACCAGTTCTGGAGCAAAGTAGCTGTTTGTGTTCTTTGAAAAACTTAACATTGTTTTTGAAGGTATTTCCAGACTTCTGAAAGACTCTTTATCAACTGTGGAAGATATGTTCAAATGATTTACTTAAGTTAAAGTAGCAATACCACACTGTAGAAATAATACCAGCAAATGTAGTTAAAGTATCAAAAGTAAAAGTACATCTTTAGCAGATTGGCCCCAGATTGTTATATAATTGTGTCATTGACGTAATAATATACACTCATCAGTGGGACTCCTTGTAGTTGGTCAGGGTGGAGCTAACGTTAACTACTTTACATACTGTTTGGTTGTTTAATCTATTACATTTGCTTCACGTTGTACAAGTTCAGTAAGGAGGCTGCCATCTTTGTTTGGATTAAGACAAATCTTGTTTCTAGCGAAAGGCTAATATTCAACACCTGTCAATAGGAGGCCTTTTAAAAAGAATGAAAAGAAAATAGAAACGGTATACATCAACAAATGCATACACAAGGTACAAAATACATCATTTTAAGATTCTTGAAATACCTTCAAAACAGCAGTTATTGTTAAATTACCTTTTTTGATTTTGAAAGATTGGAGGATATTTAGCAGAAAACACATGCTTACCTCTGTGACTACATGTAATGTGTGGTTTATAGAGTGCCTTTATTACGCCTGTAAATATCTATTTTGTTTCCCTTCTCTGCCTCCCAGGTTGGTATGTAGTCTGGCAGCTCTTCTTGTCCAAGTTCAAGTTCCTGCGTGAACTCGTCGGGGACGGCAGCACCCCTCAGGCCGAACCGCAGCCGTCCGAAACCAAGAGCGAACGCTCAGCGAGCGCCCAGACGCGAAGCCGGCCCAGGACCGCACGCCAAAGAGTCACCTTCACGGAAAGCACCTCATAGATCACCTACTGCGTATTCAATCATAACCCCCGTCTCACCGCGACCGCCCGTCGGCCCTCTACAAACGTGATCATCAGAAGGTATTTCCCACGGACCCCCCTGCGCACTCTACACTACACAAGGACCTTGTGTACACTCGGTAGTCAGCCCTCCTCTTCACCAAGACACTTTAAACTGGCCAGGAAGATCTCCTGGGATCAAAAGGGAAAAGCCATTACTGTCACCTGTTCACATGTTTAATTATATACTGAGCAGCGAGTCTGGTCCTCCTGTTTTCCTGCAATAGTGACAAGCCGGCTCTCACGAGCGACCACGAGCGACCACGCTGCTTCCTGCCTCCCACGTGGAGTGTGAAGATGCTCCATCACACAAAGAGAGATGTGTTAACTCTCTTTAACGTACGTGTTTTTAATCTTGTGTTTTCAACAGAATGAAGTCCTACTTTGTACGTTAAGAAGATAAATGTAAAAAAAAAGAAGAAAAACAATGAGCTCAACAAGAACAACCGAAGACAAACTGAAACGGGGATTTGTACAACTGACAGTTTTCTTTTCTTGAACAAAAGTGCAATGAAATGAATGTTTACGCTGTCATTTTGTTGTTTCTCGCACAGTAGGCTCTGCGTATCCACGAGGTGAAAAACTGCCTCGCCCAGTAGATAACGGCCAAAGCCTCCAAGACGAAGAGGGCGAATAACTTTATTCCAGTTGTGTAAAATGTGACCTTTTTCTTGCAACTTCTCCTTCACCCTTTTTAAATTTTATTTTATAGATTTATACTTGAAGAGGAGACGGGAGAACGTTTCAAGGAACTGTTGGTGTATAATACACAATGTTGGCTTGTCTCCAGGAGCAGCCCTCCCCCGTTCCCCCGTCTGCACCAGTGCCTGTCTAGATGGCATCTGCTGTTTGTTACATGGCCTCCTTTTTGTACAGCCCACGGTAGCTTGTTTTATCACTACAGGGCAAAATCAATGCTGACCTAATCAATATGTATGTATTATCCTCCCTCCAAATAAAACTCATGTAACTTGCATTTTTTTTAAATCAGCAGTGATTTCTTTTCTTCTTCAGTGGAGCAGGAGCTTCAAATAAATATTGTCACGAATATGAGTCTGTTTGTTGGGAAATGGGATTCATGGTTTTAAATATTGGCTGTACATTCTCTGTGTAATAAACATACGCAAAAAATAGTTGATAAACTGCCTCAAACTACACTAAGTATCCAGACACATCAACATTTTTGTTTTGTTGCAGTCCTGTGCTAAAAAAGAAAGAAAATAAGTGAATTCATTGTTTCACAACAATCGACACTCAATACAATGTCACAGTGAAAACAGAATTTGATGCAAATATTTATGAAAAATGTAAAATTCAGCTAAATAAGTTTTCCATTTCTCTTCTTCATTGGAGTCCACCTGTGATCAACTAAAGATAGATAGATAGATATGTACTTTATTTATCCCCTGGGGGAAATTTTTTAAAACTGATTAGACGTGATTTATAAAGGCAAACGCGCGCGCACACACACCTGTTGCTGTAACGGTCGGCTGACGATGCAAGTCAGAGCATAAGTGAGCCGTGAGGGGAGATACGGGTCGTGTCGAGGAGGCACAGACTGGGTGAAGGTTCTCAAGTACACAGTGGCCTCCATATTGTTTTATTTTTTTGATGGAAGAAGTTCGGAAGAACCACGAGTCCTTTCTAGAGCGGACCGCCCGGCGAAACTGGCCGAGAAACCTCCAGAAGGACACGGTTCCTCAGTGTCCCAGCCGGAAGCCGGGCCTTGAACCCAATCGACCATCTCTGGAGAGATCTGAAAATGGCCGCCCAACCTGACGGAGCCAGAGAGGATCTGCAGAGGAAAGAAACTCTAAATCCAGGTGTGTAATCGCTGCCGACGCCAATGCTTCACTAAACTACATTAAGGGTCTGAATACTTAATAGAAAAGGAGAAATATCACCAATGCTTATGTCAATGTGATATTTAAATTTTTCTTTTAAATTAATTTGCAAAAATCCTCTGACATTAGGAAGTAGTGAGTGTAGATTGACGAGGGGAGGGGGAAATAAAATGAACGATGTTAGCATAACGCTGCAACGGAGTGGAGTAAAAGTATAAAGTAGCAGAAGATGGAAATATACTCAGTAAAGTATGAGAACCTCAAAGTAACATAAAGTGCAACATAACTTTATCAGACATAATTTGGTGCACGCTGTAACGGTAGTCTTGAGTTTTTCTTGACGTCCTAGAGTTTAAACACGAGGTGGCAGTGTAGCACTGCTGGAAAACAGCTGCCTGACAAACCATAACAGCACTGAACGACTGAGCAAGAAGGTACATGTCCTATCATGAGTATATTATGGTCTGTAGTCTCTTCAAAGAATACGTCCTTACCCCTGGATCTGTTTTATTTGTTTTCACTCAAAACCAGTTTGAAAATAAAACTATTTTGACCTTTTTATGACCCACAGGTGTAAAGAGACTAAATGAATAATGAATATTTATTTTAGCTTTTATCAGTGTAGGGTTCAGGAAGTTGCTTTAATATTCTGGAACACATTTTTGTTTTTTAGTAAAAAAAAATCATAGACTGAAACGGATGCTAAAACATCCCAAAAATATAATGCTAAAAGACACAAAGGCTGTGATTCCTCTGCTAACTTGTCTCTGTGCCCTTTAAGCTCCGCTGGCTCTGCTTGCCCCCCCCCCCCCCCCCCCCCACAGACGTCAATGCAGTGAGTTAATCTACTGTATGTATAATGTAATTTGAGCCCGTCTAGCTTTTGAAAAGACCGTTTTAGTCTTTGATGAGGCTTAATCCATTTCAGCCCCGAGGGTCATTAGCCAAAAAGTGCTGGTAGCCAGGATGCAATGATTGTGACTGCAAACATGCAGCACAGTGAGAGTAGAGGAATACATTGAGCTACCTTATCCATCTGGACCCTTTTTAAAGTTCAGATGTCGTTAATTTCCCCAGAGATTGTTTGTGTTTGTTTTAAAGACCCTTTTCTGCGTCAGTCAGCTCTTTTGAAACTCAAATGATCATTTCACTCACAACTACAACGACAAACGTATCCTCTCCATGCAGTTTTAACTTTAGATTTGCAGTTAAATAACATGGAAAACCCCTAAAACACAGCAGCTAAATATATTTACTCAAGTACTGTACTTAAGTACAATTCTGGTGTACTGTATTTTTTTGCTATACTTCTACTCTACTACAATGAATGCATAAGTAATTACAATCCAATAATATGTCGTTCTGATCCAGGCCATTTGTCACGAGGAATACTTTTAGTTTTGGTACTTTAGGTATATTTTGATGATACTTTTTTTTAATGCAGGACTTTTCACTTGAGTCCTTCTACTGCAGTACTTCATCCACCAGTGCAAGAACATCAAATCTAATCACGCGCCAAGTAGACATGCATCGTCATCATCTTGAAGTGCGGTAATTGATACATTTCACTGTGGTGTGAGTCGAATGCTGAGAATGCACTCGACCCCCGTCTGCTGGAAACGCGTGCAGAAAATTAAGAAACCGCCCTTTTTATACAGTTAATCGACTTTGAGGGCGAGTCTTCCCTGCTAGTTTATATTCGTCCGAATGATGCTTCGTCTCTGCCTGCAGCTGGGGCAGCAGCTTCTTCAGGAAGGAGAAAAAGGAGGCCCTGCTGAGCTACCAAGCTGTAATTTCAGAGCCTGCAAATACTTTACAGGAAATGATTGTGGTGCACCAAGGAAATGACATCGACTCTGCAGTGCTCTAACTCTCTCACTGTGTGTGTGTGTGTGTGTGTGTGTGTGTGTGTGTGTGTGTGTGTAAACAACAGGAGTCAAGCTTTGCTCCTGTTGCTGGCTGCAGGTATTACACATTACCTCTCCGATGACCTTTCGCCTGTTTGTTCACTCGACAAACAGGTGAGCAGCTGCAACACTCTTGGATCTCTTCACTGCTAAACTTCCACCTCAGCAGTACCCCCCCCCCCCCCCCCCCCCCACACACACACACCTGTTGGCTGTCTCTCAGCCCGGGCGAGACTGTATCTCATCGGGGAGCAACCGCTCCAGGGGATTCAGCGGAAAAAACGCAGCCTCAGCTCTCGCGCAGTACCTCGTGCAATTGTGGTAAACCGAAGACGATTTATTGTGTGGCACGCTGCCCCCGGTGACAAAAACGCACACAGAAGCCACACAGGACCAGGAGTGGATCCATTAGAGCTGCCAGGTCTAGAATAAGTCGTCAATCCAGCATTAATCAGCCAAAAGCTGTTCCTCTCCCTTGTTGAGAGCCACACTGTGTCCTGAGATGCAGTGGAGTATTCAGGTCTTTGTGCTTTTTATAACACTGAGGTAGAAGTCCTGCATTCGCAATCTTACTCGACTAAAAGTATTAGAGTAGAAATGTATACTAAAAGTACTCATTATACAGACTGGGCCATTTCTGAATACTATGTTGCTGGATTATAGTCATTAATGGATTAATGTGTTTGTCACTTTCATTTTGGGATAAAAATAATCGGCCTAAAAAAAATAGTAGTTCCTGTTCTCCTTGTGGAGCAGATGAGCAGAGAATATGTCAAAAACAGATTTGTAAAACGGACCTGACGTCTCCTGATTTACCGTCTCTGTCTGCACTTTGTGTTTTTGAAAGTCGCTGCGAATTCCTTTCCTTCTCATCTCCCCGGAGAGCTCCGAGTGGGATGCAGCCAACAATAAAAACAGTTGGGTTGCTTCGTAAGTGCCGGCCTGTGACGATTGTGTTTTTTAGTCCTTTTTTGTTTTTAATGGGATTTTCTGATTGGGAGCTGAAGTCTCACTGCGGTCGCCTCTTCTTCACACAATCAATCTGTCTATAAAGCCGCCTCTTCTCCACAGGGAGAGACGATATATTTCGCTCAGGTTATAATGAAAGAGGGGCAAGTGAACACTGTTTTTTTTTAGGTTTTTCTTAAGTTGTGTCCTACAGTCACCATGGCTGCTAACAGCACTTTATGTTCCCATGAGGCTGATTGTGTGCATTCGATCAATTCTCTCCACTTTGAAGCAGAGAGAATGCGTTGTTGCAGCTGATCGGAGTCACTCTGACGATGTTTCTCACGGTCCAGAGAACGCATGTACCGCGGCCTCTTGTCCCTCATTATTCTCCATGTGTCATAACGAATGTTCCCCAAGCAAAGGGAAGAATTATTTCTTTGGCACAGGCACTGTTTTACTGATCCTCTTCTTAAAAAATACCCTTGTGACCGTACAAAAGTTTTCAGTTACATGGATTGCTGCACCAGAGCTCCCAAACAAAATGTTTTTAAAGAATATTAACTCCAATATATTTGGTACACGTCATCTTTAAGGAGTCTAACGTTGATATGTGCATTTGTAATCACTCAACTTTATTCGTTGTGGTCATAGACTGAGTAAATATCTTAATGATGGCGACTGGCGTGATAACAGTGCATCGAGGGGATATGATTGATTTTGACAAGTTGTTTGGCTTCCATGGTTACATGAAAAGCCTAAAACCTGCAATGTATTACCTGCTGAGTCATGCTTTGGATAAATTGACTCAAATGTTGCACTCAAACTGGAAAAAAAAGCTAACTCAAGGACCACTTGAGTCTTTAATGATCAAATACAAATAGCTGTTTTCATTTTTCTGGAGCTTTTAGCAGCTTCTCATAGTCTTAATCCACAGACAAATTTCTATTTCCATATTTCAGTTCAGTTTTTCCAGGGCTTTTAACCGTAACTTGTGATCTTTATCAGCGAATGAAGTTTGGCGAAGACCACTAGCATTTAAAGTTCATTCTTGACCTTGGAAATCATAGCGTGACAACGGAGTAAACTCCATTCGCTGATGAAGACCATGAGATGTGGTTGAAAGCCCCACGAAAACTAAAGGTTTTAGTTTAGTTTGTTTTTCTCTGGAGCTTGACATGACACTAAGCAAACTATCTGTGGATGAAGACCACAATTTGACAAAAGATCTCAACTCAAGGGTCCACTTACTAGGTTTTTCCAACAGCTTGATATGACAACCGAGCAAATGCTGCACATACAAAATGTACATTTCAGTGTGAAAGTTCATACTTGATTTGAGAGTAGTTGCTAACTATTTTTCGTTGGTGTAACTTGATAAGGCAACTGGGCAAACTCCATCCACTGAAGATCATGAGATGCAGTTGAAAGCTGAGGGTAAGAAAGTTCGTTGACCTTGAGTGTTTTTTGTGTTTGTCGGACTACCATTTCCACTTTCATTCTCAATATAAATCTCATGTGATTTGTTTTTCCAGAGCTTTCAGCTGCATTGCATGGTCTTCATCACACTAGCAAAATAAAAAGCTTATGACTTTCAATTTCAGTGTTCCATAATTGCCTCTATGGTGATGTAAAAAAAGTGTTCAGCCTGACATGAATACATTTCTGTGAATGAACATTAAATGTTAGCATGTTAGCAATTATTTGATTATTTCTAACTGGCATTTCCTTCATTGGTTTTAGTCCCCGAAAAAAATCGGATCTTCAAAACCCCATTTTGCTTAAAAAAGGCCGTCTGACTGACCTTCACTAACATCCAAGACAATCTTTATTTAACTCAAAGAAAAATATGGCATACCTCTGACTTTATCATCGGTATTTGTCTTCAGCTATAACAAATCTGTTATGTCAGCAAAAATAAAGGATGCATTCGCGTGGTTAAGAACAATCCTTTACTCTGTGGAGAGCTCCACACACACACACACATATACTGGACATCGACATTAACGTGATTTACAAGGAGATTTACTGTCGCACCCAGCAGTAAGACAACACTACAGGGAAAAGAAACACACCGGACATCTCATGAGGTGCTTCGTAATATGCGACAGGAATGTTATGAAAAAAGTCTACATAATCCTACAGAGACACCTACACATATATTCATACCATAATATAAAACATCTACACAAAAATAGAGCATATATACACAGAACGGATACTATTTACATCCAAAACTTAAAGATGAGCAATATATATATACTGTAAATATATATTTGTACTAGATTAATGTACACATAGAGTCTGTCTCCTGGGTGAAAGTCACAAGTTGGCCAGTTGCAGCAACTGTTCTTTGAACTGCTGCGCGTGATGCGAGAGGTCGGTGACCCTGTCCACCATCTCCTGGATGGCGGCCGTGTTCGGGTAGTTCAGGGCGGCCGTTTTAGTGGCGGCCACCACCGTCTTCAGCAGGTCGCACAGCACGTTGCTGGAGTTCATCACGCGGTTGGCCACCTCGGGCGCCGAGGCCTGCCTGGACAGCGTGTCCCCGATGAAGACCAGCTTGTGGGCGCTGAGGATGACGAACTTGCTGTGCGCCACGAACATGCGCGGGGGCTGCCCGGTGCCGACGCAGCCGAAGAAGGCGTCCACGGCGCCGAGGAGCGTGGCGAAGTGCTGCCCGCACTGCTCGGAGTAGAAGCCGAGCAGCTGGCGGTCCCGGGCGCACACTCGGGCGGAGGGCAAGTCCGAGGTGGTGGTGGTGGTGGTGGTGGTGGGGGGGACCGGGGTCGAGCTGGCGTGCTGATGCGAGATCCACTGCGTGACGTCGTTCTCCACCGGTTTGATCACGTCCTGCTCCAGCTTCTTGAACTGGTTGATCTGGGGGGGGGGGGGGGCGACAGGAGTCAAGATTATTTTCCGACCTCGCTCGTGGAAGAAGTACCCGCATCTTTAACTTGAGTAAAAGTAGGAAAACCACAGTGTTTTGGACTCTCGGCCGAAAAAAACCAATCGTTTCATTCACTAATTAATCTCAAAAATGAGCCGCAGATTATGAAAGTTATCGTTCGCTGCAGCCCCACAGCCAACAGTCAACAAGGCTCCAAATGTTTGCCTCCCCCACGAGACCCTGAAGGTCAACATCTGTGTGTGTCTGACAATATGAATACATAAATATGCATGACGTGATAACAGAAAATCCAGTGCAACAATGTCTGTGCCAAAGTAAAGAGCCTCACCTGCTCCTGGCCCAGCTGGACTTGACTCTGCTTGATAATGTTTTCTTTATCCAACAGCTCCTTCTGCTGACGCTCAAAGTCTTCTTTGCCCTGCGGAGGAAGACGAGGTGGTGAGAAGAGCTCAGAGGTACTCTCACAGCCCGGGTTTGAACTTTCTCATACATCCGACATGCTCGGTAGTATAAAGTCACTGGATATAAAGGAATAATAAATAAACTATTGAAGAGTTGTAACAGAAAGTCTCCAGATATAAAAATGACATGACAATCCCAGAAACAAGACATGCTTTAAATACAACCCCTATGAGGAGGATTTAAACATTTCTAGACTTCTAGTATTTAAAAATAGATTCTGTTCCACACACATGGACCAGACCCAAGGACGTACATCGATGGCCTAAAAGTATCACTTGGACTGCACAGAATGTTAACATTTTTAAAGAAAGCACTACAAACTAAAGACTTTGTAGCCTGGACGTTTCTCCCTCCGAGGATTTACCTGCAGGTGTACGTAGTCGTAGTCCTCCATCCAGCTTTTCACACACTTCTCGCTGTTGTTCATGTTGTCTTTGTCCTGGCCGGAGGGCACAGGGAACGGCTTAGTCTGGCCTCCGTAGTTGTCGTTATCGGACGAGGGTGAGGTGAGCGGGTGGACGGTGCTCTCCTCTGGTGTGCTCCCAATGGAGGACGACCCGTCGGCATGCGTCCGCCTGAACAGCAGCTCGGCGCTGCTGCCTATCGTGGAGGCCAGCTGCTTGGCGTCGTCGGGCACCGTCCTGGACACCATGACGAAGCGGTCCAGGTCGTCGCTCTTGTTGTGGTGCTTGCCGGCGGACGCCAGCGTGTTCAGGGCCCAGCTGCAGCTCTCCAGCACCTGGTAGATCTGCAGGAGGATCTGCTGCGAGTCCTCCAGGCGCGCCAGCTGCCGCCTCAGCTTACTGTGCAGGCTGGAGTCCGACAGAGCCGTGGCGTTCGCCGCAGCCCCTCTGCCGAACACGACAAAGTCCCCGAGGGCGGCGCGGACCCGGTCCAACACCGTGCGGACGTCGTTGGCGTGGCGCTCCATGAAGGGGAAAGTCCTCCAGTGAGGGGAAGCTGCCATCGAATGCAACGTGCCGACCGAGGCCTCCACGGCCTGCTGCAGGCGGCACAGCCGCTGCACGGCCGCGTCCACGTCCAGAAGGAGGCGTCCCTCGGAGCCCGTGGAGGACGAGGAGGTGGACATGCTGCTGCGCGTGCTGCCGGTGCTGGAGAAGGACAGGCGGTTCACGCCGTCCGTCACGTCTGCGACGGCGCGGGTGTCCTGAGCGGGGATGTCGTAGACGCCTTTGCTTCCGTCCCGGTCGGCGGGAGAGGTCCTGTGCTGCTGCGGGGGCTGCATGCCCCGCGGGACGTCGTACACGTCGCTCTGTGACCCCGCCCCGGAGTGGAGGGCGGACGGAGGCACGTCGTAAATGCCTTCGTTGCCGTTCAGGTGTTGGTGCTGGCCGGGGGGCTCCATCGTGGGGGGGAAGTCGTAGTGCGACTGGGGGCTCTGAGTGGGTTTGGTGAGGGCGGGGGGAGGTATGTCGTAGATGCCCTCCTGCTTGTGCTTGAGAGGCTGCGGGAAGTCGTAGTTCCCTTCCGGGAGGGCGGGGTTGGTCCTGCAGGGGGGCACCGAGTAGATCTGCAGGGAGAGGTAAAGCATTGGTGCAAATTCACAATCTCTGCGTTCGTGTTTATTTATTGTGTCATAAAAACCCACATGGACTCGTAAGAAGCTTTTGTTCTTCTATCACATTGCAAACAAAGTCTTCTGTCCCCAGGCTACGAGTTCAGTTTAGAGGTTACAGTTTTAGTCTGACTTTAGTCTGGACTAAAATATATATACATAACATTTTTAAAAATACGAGCACTCCATGCAATGTCTCCTCTCATCTGGTCTCTCTGCTGTTACTTTACCAGTCTGCAGTCTTCTACTTGTAGTAATGAGTTTCTCAGAAATCTGCGTTCCAGTTACCATGACATTTAAGAAATCAGCTGACTGGCAGAAGTCGACTGACTGTTGGGCGGCTTTTCAGCGGATACAGCTGAGGAAGTGAGATCTGTAGATGCTCTATTAGAAACCTCAATGTTTCTGCGCTTGGATTCCTCCGTCTAAGGCGGAGCAGCACAACGCTTGAACCTGCCGCTGGTTGACCAGGCAGAGCGTGTGATGCGTGCGGAATGAAACGGCGGCCTGTAAGTGATTTCCATCAATTTTAAAACACCCTCGTTACAGCGAGACGAGCCCGCCCCAAAACCGTATTCAAGAACAACGCAAATAACACGTCCAGGCAGATTTCAGCTCATGACAAACATACAGATGGCTCTTTGCCTGGTCGGGGATGGAGGTCTGCAGAAATCTTAGAGGGTCTGGAAAGAGAACAGCTATATGGCCTTGACTTTTATTTTTTTTCATGCAGAACCACTCGCAGAGCTTTTGGTTAAACTCTGCTGGCAGGCAAAGCTGTCATTTAGTTCCGCCGCGAGAACGTCTCAAATATCACATTTGACGTATCATCCATTTATCGCAGACAATTAAGAGAAACACCAGCAACTGTGTCAATAAATAACTTCAGCAGCTACCGCTTCCCCAAGTCAAACTGTATTCGACTGAAACGTGTGGTGGAAGGCCTACTTACCCCTTGAGAAGAGGGAGGCACGTCGTAAACACCTTGCGTCCTGAGGTCCATCTGAGACGGAGGAACGTCGTAGACTCCCTGGTTTCTGGCGCCGGGAAACATCTGACCGGGAGGAATATCGTACACCTGAAAACACGAGCGGAATATAAACACCAGTTGACTTGTAGTACGAGTTCTGATCACTGGTTTTATCTGATCAATTGCAGACTTTTATTTTGTAGACGCTCCACTTGCTGTGCTTTAAATCATGCATCACGCAACATTAAAAGTAGCTTTTTTTCGATGAGCTACAGCGCTGCAGACAATATTACATGAGAAAAGTATTACAGTCAAAGATCCTGTCTGAGAAAATACGGGGCGTGCAGAGAACAGGATGTGTGGCAGAGTAAAATACGGAACATGCTGAAGATCAAAGAAGCGGCGTTCTCGTTCTGACGAATACAAACCTCACACTGCATCTGTCAAAAACTATTACTGCTGCGTTGACTGCTGACGTTTTTAATTATTGTTTCTATAAAGAAACGTTTATGCCCAACAGTAGTGGATCAGAGCAAAAGTTGCATACGTGACATTTTCTTCGTTTTATATCCACAAAACTATAACTTATTTCCTTGAGGGCTTTTTACATGTATTGATGAATTCCACTTAAATCCCTCTGAAATCAATGAAGAATGAACACTGGTGGTTATCCCCATTGGTTTAGTAGCAGGTCATACTGGTAAACAGTTCGTGCTGTGGGAACATGAGACACGTACCCCCTGTGATCTACTGGGTGGGACATCATAGAGGTCCTGCTGGTTGTGCTGGCCGGGGCTGAAGGTGTAGGACTGTCCCACTCTGGTTGGGGTCACCACCTGTCCGATCACAGTGGGGGTGGGGGGCACAAACATTTAGAACTGCTGTCTAAAATAAACAACACCTGGGACACAGCAGTGCTCAGGGCAAATACTTTGAATCACAAAGTACAAACGGAACCCTCCTGACAGCTTTATAGTGCATCATTTCTGGTAAAAGTTCAAATACAAAATATTTATATATTTTTATTAATTCATTGTTTTGTCAGTAAAATGTCATAAAGAAGAAAGTGCCAACACAATTTCTCAGAGCCCAAAGTTATTTTTCTTTCTTTCTGACCAACAGTCAAATCGACAAAAATATTTAATTTACAAGGACATAAAGAAGCAAATCCTGACACAATATAGAACTGCTATTTCAGCCAAGTGCTCTACTGGAAAACAAACTAAATATCTCAATAAATAACGAATAAAAACTAAATAAAACGTAAAACGGACTCAGTTGAGTGATTATTTGATTGTATCTTTTTGAATGGGCCAAAGTGAAGATTCAGCAGTGCTTTGTGAAACCGGTGAGGCACTTTAAACCTCAAGCAAATGCTTTGTGATTTAGCGTGAGCGCGTTTAATCGGAGCGCTGGCTGGATTGTGAGCTTTTAAACCCGGTGAAGTAATCATCATTGGTCGTGATGAACAACCCGAACACTTCGTGCTGTCGGATTTAACACACCTGTAAAACATTCTACACTGTGGTGCAGACAGGCTACGGATTACTGCCTGAACACACACACACACACACACACACACACACACACACACACACACACACACACACACACACACACACACACACACACACACACACACACACACACACACACACGCCCCCGTTTAATTGTCTTTTGTAGCACATTGTCCCTCCTCTTTTCCCGTCAGTGCTAATCAGTCCCTCCACACCTCCTAATTCCAGTGTTTCCACCCCCCCCCCCCCCCCTCTAAAAGCAGACCTCCACGCTGCGTCAGACAGACGGAGGAATGCTTGGAATGTCCCTCCCTGAGCCCGGCGCACCACTATCGCCACACTGGGTTCGTTAATGGGGCTCAAAAATAGGAACCATACGCACGGCTTCCTGGCAGAGGGGAAAGTCTCCGGGGAGCTGCGAGTCTTAAATCCCAGTATCCACTCATGACTCGCCGTATAGCCGAGTTAATATCTGAATACAATCTCCCGTACATTTATCCGAGCTCGAGCAGTAGGAGCTGTAGACTCGGCCAACTCCGACTGAGATTAATGTTTCTGGGGAAGCAGCAGCAGAGATGATGGGGGGGGGGGGGGGGGGTTTGTAAAAGAGATTTATGAGGAAAAAAAAGGCAACAGAGGTAGAAAGCGCGAGGAACGGAAAATGGGAGCACGTCGCCTAGTATGGAAAGGAATGCCATTCATCTGAGCCGGAGTCTGACTCAACAGTAGTCCATATGGTTCTCATAAGTCCAATCTGAGCAGGCCCGCGGTGATTTAAGGTGTCCATTGTTGGCATTCCCGTCCGTGCGTACATCATCCCAACAGGGCCTGTGGGGTCAGAGCTGAAACGTACACCGCGAGCTGAAATAAACCGCCGCAGGAATAAATAGCTTCGCTGCTTCGGGGACTCGTCTCACGCGCCGTCGCTCCAAACACTTCAGGCTGTTTACATACTGAAATAAAAGATGTTTTAAGGGCAGCGATGGAAACTACGTTCTCATCAATGTACCATCTGGCTGTATAGTGCTACAAAAGATGTTCATTAGTGGGGAATTGGTTTACAAAACCACCCCTATCAAAGTACTTCCATCAAAACAGTGTGACAGTGCAACAGGAAAAGTTTTTTAACAGTATTTATTGTCTTGCTTTGAATTAGGAGTTAATCAAACTCCTTTTGGAACTACAGTTCCCATATTTTGGGTGCTTTGGGGGATGGAAACAGGAAGTATTATTTCATGGACTAAGTAAATTACAGTTGTTTGAGTTCTTTTTAAAGCCGAAATCAGATTGACAGTCATGGATGCCCATTTTGTCCGTCAGGCCAAATTGAAGTACTTGTTTTGTGTGTTAATTGCCTCCACGTCGGTGTGAATACACTGCTTTAGATTTATTCGCAAGAGCACTGAGAGCTGCGTTTGACATTATTTATTTTCCTTGTTTGCAGGATAGAAATGTGTTTTAAAATCATTTTTTAAAAGGCTGTTCAAACTTCCCGCAGCATATCAGCAGACACAGCGGATAAAAAGCCAGCCTTTCACTGAGTAACAGCAAAGTGATGCTCGCTGAAAGGTCACTTCAGCCCGGCTGCTGTCCCTGCGGGTTGAGATGCAGATGGCAGCGAGGTGTCTGTCAAAGACCTCGCTGACCTTTCTCACAGGTACATGTCCCGGCTGTGAGTGGCACTCGTCCCATCAGTGGCTCCTCTCAGCCAGCTGCCAGATGCACGCTGCTCATTTATTTTCCCATCTCCGGCCCCTCTGCTTAACCCGGCAGGCTGTCGCTCCGACGACGCCGCTATAAAAATGCTGGCGGGGAAACATTTACCACGTCCAATGACGGCGATGGCATCGCTCCCACTCAGGTGATAGGCTCTTAAGATTCCTTCAGCGAGGAGGCAGAGCACACAGAGTGACTGACTAAAGAGGGATCAGGTTTTAAAGTAGTGCCCCAAGGAGCCAAATAAGATGCCTTGTTAGCGCTCCTACGCCGTTTTGGTGAGTGAGTCATGGCTCTTTCAACAATGCAGTGTTTACTTAGCATCCTGGCAGGCTCAGGTTTTGGCACGTAGGACTTTTAAGCTTTACTTGGGAGTCATTTGAGAGGCGTCGTCGCAGCATCAACTACCTCATGAGGTTGTTATATGCTCTGTTGGGCAGTGTGTCCCAGTAAAAACATTTTAGTTTAGGCACCGTGTGTGTCAAGTGATGGAATTTAAAAATACTTCTATTGGTTAGTAGAGGGACAAAAAGTATTTCTGATCTCCTGCTGCTCTCAGGTCTGTTTAAAACGTTTGCCTTTTATTAGCTTCAATGTAGGACTACTCATTACTTCACTTTTAATCTCCTGTCAAATCTCTTACTTTTATCTCATCTTATTCTATCTTACTCTTTAAAAACCTATTTGTGACTTTTACTGCTTCGTTTCCTTCACCTTTTTAAAATATTTTATATAAAGAACCATGTAAATGTTACTCGTGTACAAATTGCTGTTGTCCGAATTAATGACTCTGTGCTTTTGTGAAGCAGTTGTGAAGTCTCCTGTAATGCAGAAGAAGTGAACATCAGTGTGACACTTTAGGTGTTTTTGCCTGCATTTGCTATAATAAAATAAATCCAAAGTTAAATGAAAGATTTGAGTAACAAAATATCATTACATTTTAATTCATGTACGATTGTCTGCAGGTGAGTTAAGTCACTTTGTGTGTTTAACAGGAAATCATCATTTCACACCTTTTCATAGGTTACACACACAGACAGCCACTTCCCCCCCGCTAATGGCCGGCTGACACAAATAAGGTCGGCTTTATAAAAGACGGAGACAGCAACGACGTAGCCGCCAAAGAGGCGCTTTATTGAATTACTTCCATCCATCTCCTCCTTCACACCTCATCTACTTTTTTTTGTGCTCCCATCCGTCTGGATGCTGACAAAGCGCCGTCAGCGCGGGCTCACCTTTTTTAATGAGCGCCAGCCAAAGGGCACCAATCTAAGCACGCCATCACACACACATCAGGTGAGAGTGGTATTTTGTGTATGACTGCATCTCCTAAATGACGGGTGTGCTGCTGCTCTGCAGTAACCTGTCCTTGTCTGCTTTGCCAAGTCACAGCACGGTGTTGTGGGCCGCGGCAATGTTCCCCCTCAGCCACCGGCACCAGCCTATTAAAGTGCCAAACTAATTAATGCAGGTAATTAACTCGTGAGTCCGCGAGGCTTTCGAGACGTCTCTCCGTAACGCGTCCGAGTGGCTAAACCCAGACAGACAGCGGGCTTAATGAGCATTAAAAAAAAAGAAACAGAACACGCTGATTTTAGCGCGACTAAGGATCATCGTTCATCCGCTCTGATCAAAGCAGCTTCTCAATCCGGTGGCATGATTATCTGAAAGGAGTACTGTTCACAGCTGCATCTAACAATCGGGTATTTACTTTCTAAGAAAGCTATATCATGAGGCAGTTCTTAGAAAACAAGAGGATAATGTGAAATGAGAAATGTTTTGAATGAGCCTTCAGCATGAACCTCTATAGGGAGCAAGACTGAGAGTCTACAGACATGCTAGCTGCTCTGTGAGGCTTTACTTCCACTAACTGCTAACACTAGCATGCCTAAAATGACTAAGCTAACATGCAGGTGTATTGATACCATGTTCACCATCTTGTTAAGTGTGTTAACATTCGCTAGTTGGCTCTAAACACAATGTACAGCTGAGGTTAATGGGAATGTCATTCGTTTTGCAGATATTTTAGCCATGAACCAAAGTATTTGACAAATTCAAAGTTTGATCGGATGAGGATGGCGCTAAGACATTTTATCCTCAGGGGAACATGAATGATTGACCCAAATTCTGTGGCAATCCTTCAAATAGTTGTTGGGATGTTTATTTCAGTCTGGACCAAAGTGGTGGACGGACCAAGCGACAGGCCGACAGTGCCATTCATCGTGTGGCTAAAAATGCCCCCAAAACTGATCATGCTTTTGCTTTTGAATGTCAACATTTCCTGGTTTTCCTTGTCTCCAATGATGTGAAACTGATTCTCTTTCAGTTGGTTGGATAAAAAAGGCGATTTCAAAGTAAACTTTAACTTCTCCATCTCTTCAGCTAAAATGTAACTTTCAGCTTACCTCCTACTTTGCTACTTTATCACACTTTCTGCTTTCACACTTAAAGTCCTCGGTATGCACACACCACAGAGATCAGATTACTCTGGGTGCAAATGATTTATGACCTCGCCCCCTCCGGTCAAGCCTCATGGGCCAGCGATTCATCACAACTGCGACAATGGCGAGCAGACGGGTTGTCTGAAGGAGCTGGCTTGCTCCAGGAAGAAATAACTCACTTATCTGCAGCTGGGATTGTCATGCGCATGATTGGGCCGAGAAAATATGTCCCAGGTAAACAAACAAGCCATTCATTTCACATAACCTGGTTACATCCAAAAGGGGACTTTTTATAAAGGTAGATGGCACACCCATACGGCCCGTAAACAGCCATCAGGGCCACTTCCTCGAGTTGTGTGGGAGTTTATCAATCCTTTTGTTGCACCCCTGCCTCTTTATGGCACCAATGAGCAGATTGGATCTATGGGTACAGCACAGCGAGTGGAGGAAATGCCCGTACAAGGAGCAGACCTCATGAAGTCAGGAAGTGGGGAATGAAAAGGCCGTCTGGTAGGAGAAGATAAGAAGCTTGGCGGAGATCTTTGAACTCTGAACCCAACCAGTCTTTGAGCACCGTGACCTCAGAGGAAACAGACAGCGCGAAACAGACACAGCTTTCAGCGCAGAAGAAGGAAATAAAGAGCAGTGCACCGAGACGAAAAAACGGGCCTTTAAGAGCAGAGTGATAAAAGACGGTACAAGGCTTCTCCGTGTGAGGAGGCTCTTTGTGTGGCTGAGAGCTCCAGGCATCTGTGCAACACGGTCCCAGCACGAAGGCCTTGAAGAAGGAAGAAGGAAGGGGGGGCGGCTATGTAGTTCAACCTCCCAGGAGGGTCACCCAAGGACAAGGCCGCAGCATCAAAGAGCCAGAGAGGAATGGAGCGCCAAAACCTCAGTGTGCCTTTATGTACCAGAGCCCCACGCCACATGAAGAGAAAGCAACCGGTCGCCATTCTGGATTTGCGCTGCAGGGTCGGCATGCAAACCCGCGCACACACACAACTAGTGGTGTCACGGATCACGGATCGATCCGTGATCCGTTCGGATCACCCCTCACGGTTCGGATCACCCCTCACGGTTCGGATCACCCCTCACGGTTCGGATCAGCCCTCACGGTTCGGATCATTCGTGAACCGCGGATCAATCGAGTATTTCTTTTTTCTTTTTTACAGTGTAATCATCATAGTGTGTAATAAAGTTCTACTGCTGCTGTTCCTTTTCAAGTAACAAGTCCCCGAATACCAATGCAGAGTGTCAGTGAACAGATATAAAGCAGTAGTGTGTTCAGTGAACGGAGCAGCTTAGAAGCATTTAACGGTGAAGTCATGGCGAGCGGAGGAACATCAGAAGCCGCGGCGTCATTTAAGTCGCAAGTTTGGGAACATTTTGTCTTCCGAAAAATGATCCGAACCGTGACTCCTGAACCGTGATCCGAACCGTGAGGTTTGTGATCCGTGACACCCCTACACACAACACATGGCGAAGGACATGCAGGAACCTCTGCAGGGAGGCTTTAGGGTAACATGAGAAGGGATCATCAGTCTAGGAAGCCCACATCTCCATAATCATTTTGGGAAGCGAGTGAGTGTCCCTTGACAACAAGAGACTGTTTTCCCCTTCAGCTCCATTGGCTCTTGGCAGATTTAGACGGCATGCGGGGCGAGTCAACGCTCGGCAGCCTGTCATCAATACTGCTGCGCAAGGACGAGCAGTAGTAAACAGTTTGGTGTTTTGAAGAGCAAAGGTCACGGTTTGGATTTCATGTCAACAGACATGATCTCCACAAATACTGTCAGGCGGTGGGAGGAGCCACTTTAAAGTCTCTCGGACATTTCTCACTTTACTCCAGGTTTATGTTGATGTCCAACCGTTTCACTTAATCAAGCTTTTTGTCAATTAGTTTGCAAAAAAATTGCTTTCAAACCGTAGCCCCTGTTGTCACTGTTGCTATGGAGAAGAAGCTACAACACACTGTAAACTTCACCAAAATTGAATAAATAGCACAGAACTCTCCTCTCGCATACCACGCTTTATATCCCAGATGTTTTACATTTGTTCCAAAAAAACAAGATTGTTTTTGTTAGTGAACTTTAATTAAACGAGGGACGTGTTGAGGTCAACCTGCTTAAACATTCTACAGTTGAAAGATGAAATGTATTTTGAAAAGAACCACCCTGATAAAGGCAAGACAGCCTTTAAAAAAGTGTTTGGGGAACTAAAGCCTGGTGTGTTGAAGAGTTGTGCGTCGTATTTGAAGTTGAAGCCCAAACGTGTCCATTACCTCAAAGAAAGAATTAAAATAAGGTTTTCTTATCGTTGGCAGTAAATGCTAACCATTAAAGTCAGTCTTCTAGTATATCGTTTTTATTTATGCATCTTTGACTTTTTACCAAAGAGCTGAATTATATAACTCTAACCAAAATAACTCTTTCATCGTCCACGCTACAACCCTTTAACTGCAGGTATTGCTGTTTGGCTTTAACAGGACCGACTGTGGCCACAGAGGCTGCTGTTGCTTCTGTCCAACAGGCGGATACGTCACTGGAAAACAACAGAGCCTTGAACTCCGTGAAATGCACGGGCACAGTCAAAGTCGTTCTATTTAATAGACGGGAACCACCGCCGAAAAAATTGCACCACTTTGATAACCACAGATTAGAGGGAACGTTAAACGTCCAAAATTCAATTTAATCTCTGCAATAACATGATTACAGCCCAATGCACACTGTCATTTGATTTTCCATGTTATCACCGAAGCCTTTTTTAATTCCATTCATGGCGTAAGCCCCGAGGCTCGTTAGTGGTAACGAGAGGTGTTGGTTGACGGTGTGCAGGTTTGATTGGCAGGTCTCTCCTCTCAGGCCCCAAGGGTCTGACTGACTATCACACAGTCAATCGCACAAAGTCCTCTAAGCCTTCGGCGCCTGCTGCCTATTTACCTACTGAAAATGCATACCCTAGCTCATTTCTATGATGGCTGGAGCTGATTTGATAAAAGCAAAACACCCTTGGGATTTCATAAGCTCATCCAGCATGTAATTACTATCCGTCTCCTGGAGGGATGATCTGGTCTGAGGTGCTAAAACTAGTTAAGCGGTTGAATAAACAGGAATATTCTTCCCTCCTGTTTCAGCACACACCTGCCAATGACTTCATTTAGGAAAGAAGGACCACTGGGCGCACACTTGTTTTACTGGTGTGTTTTTTTTAAACCAAGACTATGCAAATTTAGCTGAACAATGGCCACAAATGACAATTTTTGGGTAATAGGACATAATGAAATGTAGTGTAACAGCAGCACCAAAATAGAGGAGTCAGCAAACTACCTCAGTAATGTCAGTTATAAAGCAATAACTAGCTTAACTTTGCTAACTCCAGCTACCATTAACCAATTTGACCGAGGCATCACTTATGGACGCTAATGTTAGCTTTCACATCCAGTCCCCTTTGATAGCTAATGTTAGCCACCACATCAGCTAACAACACTCACCATAAGTAGTAGATAATGTTAGCTACTGTGTTGGCTAACGTTAGGTAATGTTGGCCATTGTTAGCTAACTGCTTTTGGCAATGACAGGCCAACACGTCAGTTAACATTTCCTACCATGAATAAATGAAAAGACAAGATACTTATGGCAGCTAGAGAGTGCGACAGGTATGACATATTTTTGTAGGGCAACCCAGAGGTCAGCATCACACTGGTTCCCTCAACAAAAAGTCTATCTAAATGTTTCCATTAGATTTTGGATTATTGCAGAAAGAAAGCTCTGTGGCAAACAAGTGTATGATACTTACACGTGTTGTTCAGCAAGATAATGTCACAATTCCACACCACTTTTATGCTTTTTGAAGCGTGAATGCAATTGGCAGCAGCAAAAAGCGTTAGGCGATAAACAAAGTACACCACGGTCACATGAGTGCGAGTATACACGAGGCTGTAAAGGTACTAGCCAGTGTGATGACGTTTTGTAGTCTCATTTAGCCACTTGTCAGCAACCGCCTTTTTAAGGCTTGTTAATTCTTTATTTCCATACATTTTGACTTTTGGACTTTACAATGCTTTATACCCTTAAACTATTTAAGTAATTCGGTACAGCCCTACTTCATATACTATTTACTGATTCGGAAGGCACTCTGTGTACTATTTCGCTGTCCATATCGAAATGATATACAGTAAAAAAAGAAAATCGACACAATGGAAACACTGCTAGGGGGATTAGCGACTGAAAAGGGCCTTGCCAGGTGTAATGAGTTTGCCAGCCACCCTGTGAATAGCATTCAAATACATAAAAAAAAAAAAAAAAAATACTTTCAGGCAGCTGGGCTCCACCAAAATCCAAAAAACAGCTCTGTGCTGTTTGCTTTTCCACAAGTTCCCATATTCGCTGCCCATCTGTGGCTTCGACTGGCTCTGCTACACACTGTGTGCCAATATACATATAAAGCCAAATGGGAGCCCTGCACAAAAACACTACCCTGCTCTGTGGTAAGCACCAGGCCCGGCACACCCTGTCCACATTTCACATCGCAGACCCACAATCTCTCCGGCCTCTCTGCTCCCTGTGTGTGCAATCACACTGATGAGAGTCGTGGCAGACTGGCAGGATAAACGGGTCATGGTGTAAATGCCATGTCCTATCACATCTAATACCCCACACTCGCCTGTGAAGGCCTCATTCACCAGTTTACATTTTAAATCCGCTCTGATCTCAAAGAACTGTCTCCAGAGGACAGCAAACAAGTCAGTGGCCATTTTTTCCCTTTCTCTAAACCCCCTCCATTTCTTTATTTTCTATAGCACTTCTGTAAATCGTTGGCATGTGGTTTTTAAAAGTTTGTACCTCACTACTTTGTGACGGTGAATACCTAATCAGATAAACGATGGAAGACAAAACCATTTGGAGAGATGTCAGCTTAAACGATTTGTTGATTAATTGACATTCATCAAGGCATTTTCGCCGCATTTCCAGCCTTTCAAAAGTGAGAATTTGCTGCTTTTTTCATTTTGTATCATTGTGAATTTGTTATTTTTGGGCTTTGGACCGTTGCTGGGACCAAACAAGCTATTGTAAGCTGTATTCTTCCACTTTTTATTGCCAATAGTCCACAGCTGTTCCTTCCAACCAGCTACTTTAAGGAAAGGCTAGTTCAAAGCTGGTCCATGGTGCAAGACTTGAATCAGTAGTTAATGAAAACCCTATTTGACAGATTCACGGATAATGAAAATAGTCATTAATTGCAGTCCAAGGAAAATGTAAGCCTGTTTGTCTCACCTTGCTCGGTGCGTTATCAGCAGCTAGAGTACTCCTTGGGGGGACTTGGTAGACGTCTTGTCCAGGTGGGACTTGGTAGATGCTCTGTTGACTCTGCTGCTGTGGACTCTGGAGGGACGGTGGCACCTGGTAGATCCCCTGAGCTCCCCCTGAGCCAGCCGACTGGGCAGCGGCGGCCGGCGACTGGGCCTCGAACATGGGTCCGATCAGCAGCTTTAGGCGATTGCCCGGGGCGATGCCTTGGCGGCCGTGCAGAGAGCAGAGCCACCAGCCCTCCAGGCCTCCCGTGTTCTGCTCGATGACGGTGAGGATGTCCCCTTTGCGGAAGGCCAGCTCCTCGGGGGACTCCGGCATGTTGTCGTACAATGCTTTGGCCATCAGGTTCTGCAAAAAGAAAGCAGACGTTCTTTAGACGAAGATCTTTGCTACATTTTCACAGAAATAAGCTAGAAGCAACCTACCGTCACATACAGTCACATTTGAATCAATTATTTTGAACATACAATGAATAGTTCTACATTTTAGGAAATCAGTTTATTCGTTTTCTAGCTAAGAATAAGAGTACT
The DNA here is from genome assembly GCF_949748355.1 of Melanostigma gelatinosum. Classification (NCBI taxonomy): domain Eukaryota; kingdom Metazoa; phylum Chordata; class Actinopteri; order Perciformes; family Zoarcidae; genus Melanostigma; species Melanostigma gelatinosum. The sequence continues at coordinate 6,227,361 of NC_136650.1, read as the reverse complement.
TTTTCTCCTTTAAATATAAAGCTATAGCCAACAGCCGTTTAGCCTAGCTTAGCATAAAGACTGGAAACCGGGGGGAAACAGCTAGCCTTCCAACGCTCACCAATCAACATTGTTTGTTAAATTCGTACAAAAACAAAAGTGTTAGACAAGTTGTGCTTCTGTGGTCTTGATGCTAAGCTAAACAGCTACTGTCTGTAGCGTCATATTTAGCATACAGACACACACAAAAATGCCAAACTATTCCTTTAAAACACGAGCGTTTACTATCAGCTGCAGTACTTTTCTCTGCGCTTCAAATTACCATGCAGGATCCCATCAGCCCACAGCGCCAAACCAGATGCCTTTTCAGACCAATCTCAACTTGATGGGATTTTCTCAGCTTGCTCTCTCTGCTCCGGGGCACAGTTATCTAAAGGGCCAGCGAGGGCTGAGGGATAATGACTCAAAACCACAGATTTTGGAGATAGGAAAACCCCCAGAGTTTGCCACTTCTGTGTCTGAGAGGGGCATTTAAAGACTAATTGCCTCAGTAAATACATCAGTCTTTTCCCTTTAGCCTTTATTCATCCATGGAAGGAGTTCATTTAGTATGAACACTCCATTTCAGCTGCTCCGTACTCGCATAATGACAAACCGTCCAGCACAACAACAGTCCTGTACTTCACATGTAAACTCCATAAACACAATTATGGGATTAAGAGCCTTGCTCAAGGGCACCTTAAAGTTAGATGCTGAGGGAAAGGAGAGCGTTCGGTTTTCCCAGCTTGTCTATTTCGTGCGAACAACTCAACTTGATTGCTTTTTGCAGCACCACCACCGAGCCAGATAGGCCTTGTAAAGACAATAAAAAACAAACAAGCAACACATCTTTTGTTGACATTTATTGCTTCTGCAATAAAGTGACTAAAAACTATCTTATAATGAAACTGAAGCTACAGAAGCACACTGCGTCGTCTTGCTGCTTGAATTAAACACCCTCGTACCAGATGAAATCAGCAGAGTACAATTCTAATCGGACTACAAGCGACATGCACACAAAAAGCAAAATCTTGACAAAGTGAGGATTATCAGCAACAAGTAAACGGTGACTTTAACTGTTTTTAAGCATCCAAATACAGCTTCTCAACAGTAAAGTATTATTCAGTTTCACTAATCTTTAGTCATTAACGCCTCACCCATCTGAAGCTGTGTGGGAATGAGGAAGCCCTCTTCTTCTTGAACCCTCGTTGGCCTTCCCTACCCGGTCTGATTCATGCAGTTCCCATGTGAAACTCTCTCTGCTACTAACGTCGTTATCTCTCGCTGCGGGCCTGGCCTCCCTGGCTATTGTCTGAGCGCACTGTCAGGACCATTAGCCAGCAACACAATTACACCCTCACAATCACCCCCCCCCCCCCCCCCCCCCCGCCGCCAGCTAGCTGCGGCAAGTTCCGCTGTGACCCCCGTAGGTCGACGTCGCCCAATGGGAGCGGACCTGGATGTTTGCTTGTCGCAATAATTTGATCAAGGCTGGCAGAGGCATCCACGAGGAAAAGAAAAGGCTGATTGCTGTGATTGCAACTGCGGCTCCAATTAAGAGTTTGAATATATTCGAGACATCGGGCCTCATGCAAGAACATTCTTATTATGAACCCTTCTGGGAAGTTTGTTCGTACAAGATTCCCCAAACTTTTAATCTTAACAAACTTAACATTTGTCTTGTCAGTTAGATCATTCGTATAATCAATGGCAAAAATTGCCATGTAAAGGCTGCCAGCTCTGTTCTGATTGTGTTTCACTCCCAAAAATGTTACAGAAACAAAACAGTTCCACACGACCGAGCTTCAAGTCCTGCAGACAAAAAGATAACAAGTTTAACAGCGTCACTGGTGGTGTTATGGGACACAAAATAAACCAGTAATGTAGGTTAAACACTTAAAAAAACTAGAGCAAAGCGGTCTACGAGTAATATGAGACGGCGTCAAGGGGACGGGACACGATGAGATATTTGATAAGTGATGTTACACTGTCGGGCACAACAGAGGTGAATACTGGACAGACTAACAGTGCATAAAGAATATTCCTAAGACAATGAAATGTAAAAGTTGTCATGCCGAAATCTGCCAAAATCATCACATCTAAAAAAATCACTTCAGTATTCACAATTAGCGAACATACCACATTATCTCCTCAATCACTCGTGCGTTCAGAGCAACCTGCTAGTACGAGTGGTTCTTGAATGAGACTCATTGTCCTGCTGTGGTTAACTGCTTGGTGTTTGATGCTCAAAAGAGAAATGAAATCACCTCACGACACCAGAGCAGCAGCACGTATCGCACTCCTTTTGTCTCTGCTAATTACAGCGATGCATCCAGCTGCGCCACATGTGCACTAATACACAGACATTGAAAAATGGTACAGACAACCGCATTAACTTGTAAAACGTATGTTTAAAAAGTCCTCTGCAAAACATTACGCATCAAGCTCAACGCACTGCAGCCTGAGAAGACATCGTCATCAATTGCAGTTTGTGCTTGTTTTTTGTTCTTAATGCTGCACGTTGTTGTTGTTTTCATTTCCTTTCTTTTGAGTCTATTTGCATGTTTTGTACGTTGCAGTGCGCTGAGCCTTCAGGGCCACCGTACGAATGAGTGCTTAGTTTGGTGTCATAACAATGCTTTATGGATACTTTTGTATTTCGTCAAAGTTCCCACTTCAATACATTTATACTTTATATTTTAATAAAGTCGAGAGTAAAGAAAAATATCTAAAAGTAAAATTGATTTGGCAGAAATCAAAACTAAAACCGACACTGAGGACATGAAGCCAATGTCAAGACGACAAATACTATAACCATCACAATATTAATGTCATACTTTAAAGCTCTTTTAGGATTGCTAACATCTTGATAAAAACCTCAAATTGTCCATGAGCAAACTGAGTTTGTGTTTAAAAATGCTGCAAAACACATGAACAGCTAATGCATCACCCATTGCTGTGAGTTTGGCCACTACAACGATCGCAAAAGGGACGAGTTTGACACATTTACACAACCTTCCTCCTCACTACGGCGTGGTTGTATTGGAGCAGAGCTTTTGGGGAAGTAAACATACGAATCATGATCACTTCGATAGCACCCCCAATACACGGTGAGTCACACTAGAGCCAGATGAGATGTTCAAACCTGATGGGTGACGTGGAACAGAAAACATCACCCCCACTAATCACACCGGACAAACCTGTAGTTAGCTGTAACGGCTACACGCAGATCATTTTCTTTCTTTTTGAAGTGATGCTCCTGTGTTTTTTTGTTTGTTTGCTTCAGTCAGCTGCGTTTGACTGTAATCGCAGCAGATGAAACTGTCTATTAAAGCGGGCGTCAGATCTCTGGTGTAGACATTGGTTAGTCACAACACGATGACTCCACCGCTCGCCATTGATCCTCCTATAAACACATGTGTTTGCCATTTGTCAGTGGGCAGGCGGGGAGGGCCCCTTCTGCTTCATCCTCAGACGAGCTTCCAGGAAGTTATCCGTTATAAGCCGGCGAGGCGAGAGGCGTTCTGCTGCTTCCTAATGTAAATATGAGGCGGTTCCGGTCCTGAACTTCAAATCTTAATGAAATAGCGCGGGTTGGCAGAGGTTCATAGAGTGGGTTAGACGGTCAAAAGAAGGTCTCATCTCGAGACGTGGAAGGTCTTTTAATGGCTTTGCTATATTTCAGATAGTTTAGGCTCATAAGAGGCTGTGTGTTGCGTCATACAAGCTATTGAACAACATGTCAGGGTATAATGTTATTTCAAATAATAATAAATTACATATTTAAATACATTTAAATTTCTTCTTAAAATATACTTTCATCAGAAAGTTTATTGTGATTTTACTTTACTGGATTTTGTTTTGCCATTTTTAATCGTTGCCAGTGAAGTAAATATTTGTAGCTTCAACCAGTTGATTTAGAGCTGCAACGTTTCGTCCATGTATCGATTATTCGCTTGACAAAGAAACTACATCTGAAACCATTTTAAACACTGCTGAAATGCCAAATATTCTCAGATTTCAAAATAAAGCTTTTCTGTGTCACGTCTGATGTTTCACTGTGAGCTGCAACTAACAAACATTTTCATTGTAAATTAATCTGCAGATTATTATTTTTAATGAATCATTCCGTCTATGAAATGTCAAACAGAAATGAAAAAATCCCCATCAAATTCAAGTACTCAATTTGTTTTAAAAGAAATTACTGAAATGTTTTTCTTGCCGAAACTATTAAACAACTAATAGTTTTGACTCTAAATATGTTAAAGATGAAGCCTGACAAATTTTGGCCTGAAAAACGGAGCCGGTCCTGAAGACATTAAAAAGCACAAAAGATAAAAGGAGGTGTAAAACTCCTGTACACATGTATTTTTTTTTTCCGGGGTTTCCCAGGTCTGCAACATCTGGCTTTGCAGACGCTCTCACGGTTGGTATGTTTTCGTCATCAGAAAGTGAGGAAACGTGCAAAGCTGAGCTGTCCGGATTGGCACCTGGAGCTCGATGCACAGCCTGAAGACCCAGCTGTCTGAGCCCCTCCACTCTCTGACTCACACACCAACAAGGCTTTTTTTTTCCCCCCAGCGTCTCGCCTGAACACAAACAGTATAAATGTCCTGTGTGGAAAGCCTGTGCTGACCATCCAAAAATAAGAAAAGGAAAACCTTGTGTAACTTCACCGGCCTGCTGAAAGGGCCCCACCTTCGCTTTCAGTAAGAGCTCTCTGGGTGGTTTTGGCTCTGCCTCTGTGGGGTACACATCAATCTAATAATAATGAAGGTGGCTTTGGCTAAACAAGCGCACAAATACTCAAATCCCCCCCCCCCCCCCCCCCGCTACAGAGGCCAAAAGCACAACCCACACCACATAGCAGAGACACAGCGTCCCCACAGCAACGGGAGCGGTCCTACTTCCAAAGAGACGAGGATGTTTTCAACCCAAACAAACACAACCTGCTCCCAAAAAACAGAGGAAAAAGTGGTGCGCTCCGACTGTGAGAAACATAGCATTTAGGGCCGTACCGACCGTGACACGCGTCCCTGAGTTGGTTCGCCGAAGCGGGGCGAACCAGCACACTCATTTGGCCTCATTTCACATGGTTAAATATAGAAAATAATTATAGTAATGACGGTAATGAGGACCTGATGACTTTTTACGAGCCGTTCCTCAGAGTGCGGGTGAGAGCCAGTTCAAATAAATGGGCCGTGTGGAGGGCTCTGGGTAGGAAGGGCTCATGGGAAGCGGTTCAGAGCTCAGAGCACATGGTAATTTCTTCATTTGGACAGTTTTCAGGAAGGTTGACCCTCTGATTACAACCCAAGCCACTGGGCCGTGGAATAACGTAATTACACAGCAGGCTCGGTGAAACTTCACCTCCGCTATTTCAGAAAGAGTCTTGCGGAAAATGACACAACTTAATGGAGCTTAGATTTTCAGTCAGGGAAATGTGATCCAGCACAGGCGCTGCTGCCACACAATGACCGATTGATGTATCTCATGCAAGCGGCTGTAAATCAATTGTGACACAGTTACAGAAGCACGAATAGAGTTGGAACTTTAACAAGAGACGGATCGATTGCTTATTCCAGCTTGGTGGCCTTCATCACAGTCATCGATTAGAACAGAGAAGTCACATCATTGGCATGTTCGTTTGGTTTCTTTTCCAACGAGCTGAAAAGCATATTTGTTTTGTGACTGAAGATTTTCATTAGGCCCCCACACTTCAAGACACAGCACACCCAAGCTCCTCCGGGCTGATAGAAACAGTCTTATTCATTCTGCATAAAAGACTATTGTATCCCCAGGGTAAATATGACACCCACCCCCCCCCCCCTTCCCTTCTACTCTCATTTGTGATTCACGAGCTGCTGCCGCAGCGCTTCGAGGAAACCTCCACTCCCTGAAACAGCAACATTCTCAAACAGCATGGCGACCGTCTCTGCGACAGGATGCCATGTGCCGGGTTGCGTCTAACCGCACTGCAAGCTGTGATGAACCGCTCATGCTCAAAACATCTCTGTTTGAGAGCTGGGATATTTGTTTGGTCAGTGGATGTGCATGGCTGAGACTGTGTCGTCATATTGGTGGAGTTTGTCCTGAAAACACAAAATGAAGTTTGTTAATCCTTGTCTGGCAGCTTGTGTTACGATAAAGATGCTTTTAAGCACTGTCCTTTGATGAAAGGCCCGGTCACACCAGAAATATTCACGCTACAAGCTTGGTGAAGTAGAGACTACTCGCAGGGCTAGGCTACTTGTAATACTGTAGTTGTTGAGCTAACACGCAAGCCAGCAACCCTAGCGCTAACCGGACACAATATCTGTCTGAGTTTCTATATATTATTCCTCACCTGTGAAGTTAATATTGTGTTGTTACTGTTTTGGTACCAATACAGTGTATCGTATTGGAGTATTTCTTCTACAGCTGAAACTATTGCTCGTTTTATTCATTAGTCAGTTGACAGAAAATTTAATAAAGAACTATTTTGGTAATTCATTCATCTTTTCAGGGTTTTTTTGGGAGCAGAAATAACAATAATTTGCGAGTTCCAGCTTATCAAAAGTTGAGCACTTGGATTCTGACGGTCACAAGATCCAAAATCCTTAGTTATCTGCCAATCTGACTAAACTGTGGCAACCTAAGGCAGTTCCAGCAGTAACGAACCATGATGCAACACTACGTGGGCCGTCAGCCACCTGTCTGATGAAGTCAAAGGATGTGATTTGAGAAATGACTTCACCTCCCCACTCTGTCCATTCATCATATCCGTTATATTTCTTTACTGTTGCATAAACTACAAGGTAACGTGACATGATTCCCTCCTCTTTAGCCTGCAGCACTTCCTGCCTCCTGCAGTGATCAATGCTTCCAATGAACTAGTCCTTTCCCGCGCCGGTTCCCGAACAAAGCCTAAAATTAGACGTGAAAGCCACACTGGACATATTCTCTCCAAAAAGCGTGTATTGGATTCTGGGAGCTGGGATGGCTGCTGGGGAAACGCATTGCGCAACGTCGCTGCTCATATTCCGCGGAGTCATTCCAGGACTGTGCGAATCACGTAAAGCGACAGGAAGGGAAACCATCCTTCAATTTGAGGAGCCTTGTTGGCCGGCATCCATGCTGTTGAAGTGTCTTCGAGCAAAGCTATGAATCTCTGAACGCTCTAGGGGCTTTTGTTTGGCTGCTGACCTCTGACCTACAAAAAACTATTTACTGCATCTACAGGGGTCAAGAAAGTATCAGCAACACACACAAAACCCCAACCGTACGGTTGGTATTCATGGGGCCCCAGTCGAGAGGCGCTCAGAGTTGGCAGAGCAGAGAGCTGGATTATTTCCAAGCTCGGCATTGATGCCAAACAAGGGTACACGAGTGCATCGTGGTAACCCCCGGAGACGAGAGCTAATCCCTCCGGGGGGGCATCAGCAGAGATGTGAAATATGCCTCATGGTATCTCTGCAGGGCCACATTGAATGGTTTTTACAGGAATAGTCAATGGGATGGAGATTCACTCCAGTGTCTACTCGATTTCACGCCACGCGAAGATCTGTCAGACACAAAGAGACGAACAACTGAGGCGGCCATCGTCCCCCTTTGAGACAGGAAGGGCATCTGAGATGAAAGGGGAATCCTTTGTTTATCATTCCCCATTTTTAACACTTTAGTGCTTTTGATGATGATGCTTTTAGAGGTTGTATTTCATTTATTTCTGTCAAAGGTTGATTTTTATGTTTTAATTGCCCATGAAAACCTCTCAGAACCCAATGAGATGGCTGAGAATATCCCGAGTAATCAACATTACATTAGCTTCCGTTTGTTGTGCACCAACCTTCAACAATCACACAGAAATCGTTTGTGGTAGAGAAGGATCAGATTCACATGTATCTACCTTGGGAAGCCTCGCCAAACCACAACAATGCTGGAAATCACAGAACTATAGCTCAAGGAAGAAAGTGGGAACACGAGAACATACACTTTATCATTCTCCATCATTAAATAAGTCAACGAAATAAAAAAAGTTAAAGTTTAAAAATCAGTTGAACCCTATTCCAAGAATCTGCTTAGATGCATAAACATGATTTATTACAGAAACTGGTCAAACAGATGCCCAATATAATTTCCCAGAGCCCAAGGTGGCGTCTTAAATGTGCCTTTTTATCAAACCAACAGTCAAAAATCCAACAATATTCAGTTTAATTTCATATATGACAAAGAAAACTGCTAATTGTCACATTTGAGGAGCTGGAATCGGAGAAAATGACTGCAATGACTAATCAATCCCCTAACATGCCTCATGTGTTCAGCCTGTTAAGTTGCACGAACAAGTGACTACAGGCTGTACTAATGGAGTTCAACACTGTTCTCCGCTGTTCTCGTCTCCCACTTATTCGCCCTCGAACCGAGCCGACAAGAGGCCCCGCTACATCTTGAGAGATGACCCTGCAAAATAGCCGGCATTCCTCAAGGGGGAGGGAAGGGAGGGAAGGGGGGGATTTCCGCCAAAGGTCAAGCATGGAAATGATTATATTGTGGCTGATGTTGCGTAGTGTCTCTCTCTCTCTCTGTGGCCGAAGTGAGCACACAATGCAGTCTGTCTCCGCTCTGACCGTTTTCAAATGTTAATGACTGGCTCACGGTGCGAGGGGCGCAGCGAGACGGGTGGGTGGGGGTTGGAGGGGAGATTGCTGTTCACTCTGGCTGGGGGGGAGAAGCTCTTCACGCTCACTGAAAACCTCGCACAGGGAGCAAACCTGAAGACTCTGCACCAACACGTAGCATAGCGTTAACTGGCAGTGGTTTAGGAAATAGTCTGCGCTGAATTCAATCTCATAATGAGCCGGCGAGCTTGTGTGGAAAAGCATGGAAAAGCTATTTCGCATAACATGTGAGGTTTCGCCAAAGGACTGGTGTGCCTGGGTTTATTATCCCCGAGAAGACGAACGTCTCCTTCTGCACAACGCAGAGACGAGGCTGTGAGTGTCCCGGTGCTGCCTGACTCATTAACACAATGAGGGCCACCTTGAAACAATCATGAGCATCTTCCTAAACAAGCTTCCCACGCAGAATCGCCCGGAATGCTCTCATTCTCACGGGGCACTCCTCGACCTCCAGGCTCCCGCCTTCACATCCCCTCCCCCCCCCCCCCCCCCGCAAACATCCAACTCTGTTTGCCCCCTCGTACCCCCCCACACAACTTCCTCTTTCTTTCATTTTCTGCAGGCCCTTTCAGCATCACAGATCCTCCTCCTCCTCCCTCTCAGAACAATGTCTGCTCCGCTCTCCTCCAGCCCTCGCTGCTTTTTGGACCAGTGCCTGGAGCCTGAACCCATGAAAAAGAAACACCAAAGAAAACACACACGCATATATTTGCCAGAATGTGGGTTCACCTAATCACTCCTCACTGTGCTTGTGAAGCTATTTCTGCAACAGTTACGTCAGCTGCGAAGGAATGAGTTTATAGGTTGTGGAAGTCTCTGGGTGAGAATGTACGCGTTATATCATTTTGCCCCAGAAAGTTGTGTTGTAAAGCATTAAAGGAACATTTTGGGAAGTATGCTTATTGTCTTTCTCGTGGAAAATCAGATGAGAAGATTTACTTGCATTTTTACACCTATATCTGTGCGGTGAATCTAAAGCCGGCGCCGGGGGACAGTTAGCTTAGCATCAAGACTGTAAACAGCTAGCAGCACCTCTGAAGCTCACTAATTGTTGTATTTTATTAAAGCAGTACAAAACTTAAAGCAATATGCTGTTTTATAGGGAGTTCAAAGAATAAACATCTCTAAAGGTTTTTACTCTTTATGCTATGCGTAGCCTCCTGGCTGCTAGCTGTAGCCTTATGTTTAACACGGAGTCCAAACCCTTCAAAAACAGCAAATTACTACGCAATTACTACGCATTATACGCATTAGGTGACCTATGGCAGACAAGCATTCTCATTCACACCTGAACAGGGGGGGGGGGGGGGGGGTGGTTCTGGCCACACTACAGCACCTCGCCTCAGGACACGTGACGGGGGCACCAACCGGATCGTTAAAAGCTTCTGTTGAAACATTACCGCTCTGTGAGGGAAAGTGGTGCTTAATATAGCTGTGAATAAATCATCTGATAGGGGGGGGACATGCTGAACTCTGGCACTATTTAACAGATTATAACCAGTAGCACAGCGGCGAATCAGAACGCGTCACCCGATCATCCTCTTTCCTCCGGCTGTGTTGCATGCAGATGTGTTAATCATAAGCAAAGAGCACGCTGCGTGGTTTCTGTGCTCCCCCTTATCTCGCCCCGAGGCAAACAAAAGAGGTGCAGACGCAGTTTTTCACGTCGGAGATCTCCCTCCCTAAAGACAGATTAGCAGCTTGGAAACGCCGGCGTTGATCACTTTTGATGAAAACAGTGATCGCAGAGACCCGATCGAGGTTGTTTCCCTTTCCCTGAAATCCTCGTTACGTTCCCTGGCCTCGCGCCCGGAAAAACATCATCGCCCTCCGACTGCTCTGTGAGCCGTGTGCTTCACCCTGGACAATGACTCAGTTCAGACCATGACGCAGACGCAGACGCAGACACACACACACACACACACACACACCCTCCAATCAAACAACCGCACCCTGGTAAAGAGTGACACAAGGCCCAGTGGACGCCTGAAGAAAAGAGTGTCAAGTCCAATGTCTGAGCCAAAGCAGCTACTTCACACTTCAGCAAACAGCCACTGCCCTGAAAAAATAAAAACAACATCCTCTGAATCAGCCAAACACTTAGCACAGTTTTTGCCTCCCAAATATGGCGAGGCAGACTTCAGACTTAAGTGTAGGCGAGATGACGCTCAGCAGCAGCAGTTCAAGGCGCCAAGTCTCTCTCTAAATGGCCGGTGTTTCACAAATGAGTGATAAAAGCTGAAGAGACTTTTCCTCCAACAAGTCGATCCAAATGTTCCTGAAGCTGACGTCCAAGCCGTCCATCACGAAACGAACCTCAATGACTGCCGGCGACGGACACGAACGGAGCCTCCGAATGGTCACGTGCTGAAGTAAAGAGCGAGCTGAGAGATTTCCTCAGGACAGGATTCATTTTCTCTTTTCTTTTTTAAGTGGAAGCGTCACATGATCTCAGCCAGCAGTGGAAAATATGACAACACAGTTAATGATAGAAATCAGCAGCGTTAGATTGTGCTGACAGGAGTGTTGCGTCATTGTGATGACGTTTTAGTCATTTAACTACATAATAAGCCCCCTGAAAAACAGAGAGATCACACTATAATGAAATGATCAAGCAATCAATTCATCCATTGGCAGACACTACTGTTCTGACAGCCGATGGTTGAAGTCATTTTGAAGCAACAATGATAAACATTGCCTACTTCCAGCAGCCTCACTTTTGAGGATTTGCTGCTTTTCTTCTCCCGATGTGATTTGAAAATATGTTAAAAACAGATTGTCAACCACTGACCCATTAAAAGACCAAACTGAGATAATAAAAACACAGTACAGTAATAGATGGTGACAATAATCGTTAGAAGCCACCTTAACAAAGCAGCGTATGAATTTTAAGGACATGAAGACTTGCTCAACATTATCCAGCACTAACCTCATCAGAACAACAACCACAAAGCCAGCAACAAGTAGTGTCATTGAAGTGGACACGTCTCACACTGAGGTGAAATGTGCTTTTTTAAATGTCCCACTAGGTGGTAACTTGACTCTCAGAAGTGAAGTGTTTGAACAGTTCTTTGTCAGCAGCAGAGACACTGCTGGGAGAATGTGAAGCGACCGATTTCTGCTTCTGAACCGATTTCTACTTAAAAAAAAAAAGGGGGGGGGGGTTTGAAACTCTATTTACGGCCCTGTAATAAATGTAGCCTCAGGGTGGAGATGATGATGAGTCAATAATAAGACATTCAAACACACAAACATTTACAAAGCACAGTGACAGCATCCCTTTTTAGCAGTTTCCCTTTTTCTATTTTTACAACCAAAATCGATTTTCGAAAGAACCCCGGATGCACTCATTTAAATAACTTTCAGAATCACCGCCGTGAAACCAAAAGTGGAGAAGTTTCACAGTCGTAGCCCACCACGTAGAATACTCTTTAAAAAAACAGCTTAGTGGTAAGTTATTTTCTCCCCAGCGTACATTATGACACGAGAGAGAGAGATGATCGACCCGCAATCACTTACTTTGTATTTCATGTTGTAGCTCTTCTTCTGTCTGTGACTCCGGTAACAGTGAGTGATAATATCCGCTTTATCGCGTCAAAGAGCGCACATCTGAATACGTGTTTCTCTGCGCGGTCAACCAGCCATCCGGAGCTTCGTGGAGGGAGAAACACGCACGAAGGAATCTCTCTGAATCCGCACCGCTGCTCTCTACTCCACCAGATTGCTCTTCACCACACTGAAGGGTCGGACCAGCTCATTTGCATCAAACCCCGCTGATTGGCCGGAGGAAACGTTATGTCTCCGCCCCCATATCCCCCCCCCCCCTAACCTGCTCCGTTACAAATGTGACGTCATTATTTGACTACAATACAGCATATTTAATCTATCTGGAACAACAGACGATATTATACATTAAAATAGTTTTACTTTATTTTAATGGTGGTTCAGTAGGTAATTAAAAAAATAAAAAATGTTAATAGTGTTGATTGTGGATTTCTTTATCTTAGTTCTTTGGGGGAGAATCATGCTGTCAATGTTTTGTTGTTGTATCGGCACCATTCAAATAGTGCCGAATTAGCTATTGGAGGTTGTAATGAACCCATGGATGTACAGACAACTCTCACTGGAATACTTTGATTAAAGACTTAAAAATGGGATCATTCTTGGGCAAGTTCTGCAGCTGTAATGTAAGACGCTTCTTTTTTCCCCCTTTATGTTTTCTAAGTGGATTTATGGACTTTTATCAACATCATCAATGATAAGTCCCACTGAATCTTAACAGATGCATTATGTCTGTGTTCAGATTTGACTGCGTTATGGCCGTGAAACAGCAGGCCTTAAAATGTTGATGCAAACAGCTGCAATCAGCAGCCACACTTTATCCACTGTACGTCTAACGCTATGAAAACAAGTAACACTGTTACGATTCTTTTACATTTATTGATGTACTGATCCCCCCGGGATGTATGATTAACCTTGTATGCCAAACGTACATTGGCGACAGTATTTCTTTTGAGACACAATTTCACCGATTGCTATAAGGAAGTCCTCACAGCTCTGTTTGTGTTCGGGCTGTTTTTCTGAGAAGCAGTGAATCCAACCCTACGTGTGAAAGAAGTGTGATTATGCAGCGTTTTCTTCCGCACAGAGCTGTGTCTGTTGGCTCAGAAGAAAATGACATCACCCAGTAGCACAGCTCCACCAACACAATCATCCCGCTATGTTATGCATAACTAAATTAAATGAACATACAAGCACGTGAGAACAAACTGCTCTTAACTGCAACTCTTTATGAGCATAACTTCCACATGCACCTTACTGCCACGGTACAGTAACGTACACTGTGGTATTACACAGCAATACACTACTTTTGAATTCATAATTGAACTTTGCACAAAAACCATGCGATTAATCGCGATGAAACATATTTATTGTCGCCCAGCACGACTAAATACATAAACTAATGTGTTTTTTCTCTGAGCTGTAGCCAATCCTGAACACTTGTCTTAACAAACGTGACGGACACGTAATTGAACATCAATAACTCCAGCTTTAGTCAGATGATTCCAAACACTAACTGCAAGTTTTGGGATTTGGGAGATTTGGGATTTCTCTGAATTCATCTCTCAATTTTCAATCTCTCTGCACAAGACAAAACACAATTTCCCAATAAACTCCTGATACGAAGACAGTAGAGGTAACATTTTACAGGTTATTTCACAGTCATTTACAGGTTATCTTTAGCGCTCACCCTGACTTGAGAGAAGACAGCACGGACAATAGCGGAGATGTCACATCCGCACACTCAGCTGAGGATCTAACGGAGGCGACAAGCACACGCCCGAGCTGATCTCTGTCAAACCTTCGTCTCTGTGCGTCGCCCTGCTAACACCTCCTCAGTGCAGCGCTCGAGATGTGCATGTCATGAAACACAGGAAATCACTGGAGAACATCTTGCGAACATGCAAGTGTCTGTTTGTAACAGCGACTGTGTTTTCTCTAAATGGATAGAGATCTCCTGTAGTTAGCCTGCCTCTCATGTGTTTCCGAACGCTCTAATTTGTGTCGGCTCATTTATCACAATCACAGGGGCCCTATCGGCCCTCATTGTCCCCCTCTGAACAGTCACATCCTCAGATGAATGCCTCCTGTAAGGGCACTCAAAACACTCGTTTGTGTAACATACACCCAGCTGGAGCCCATTCTCCAGGCCACAAGTGGGTACTGGCGGGGGTATTCTTTTCTGCGTATGGCATGTGATTATGTGCCTGTGAGCACCTGTTTCCTATGACAAACAACTCATTTTCCCCATCTGTTTGTATCAGAAAACAGCCTGAAATACCCCCCCTTCCCCTATAAAAAGGTTGTCTATCCCCTATTCACAACATTTGGCAGGATTGAATGAGTCCATCAGTCTTCGGTCTCTGGTGGCGTGTCATTTCGGCTGGTTTCAACTCGATATTAACCTGTAATATCAACAGGCCTTGGCATGTAGTTGATGGGTAAGGGAGCCTCTTGCAAGCTTGAGTTACAGCCCCAAAATCCTCCCTTTGAATCTCGGCGGAGAAGTCAAACAATCACAGGCCAGCGGGAGAGATCTGTATTGGCATCTGAGCGGCGAGCCCCGGTTGCCGTGGCAACTGCAACCCCCCCACCCCCGCAGCGTTTGGTGGTCTCACACCTACTGTATTACATGAGCCGGAAAAAAGGCCTCCAGAGGTCTCTCAGTGGCATTATGGTGCAAGTAAAAAATAAATTAAAAAAGAGCCGCCTGCCTTTCATCTCCGCCAGGTGTCTGTGATCTTTCGGTTACATGAGCCCCCCCCGCAGATGTGACCCCAGGTTTGACAGAGGGCAGGGCAGCCATACATCTTCCATAAGTGGAGATCATAAGGCTGCGTTGCCCTGAGGCTGGGATCCTCGTTGCTGTGTTGGTTGGCTGGATGGACAGAAGGAGGAGGCGACAACAGCTCCTCTGCTGTGGGCCGGGCGGAGAGGTGGCCCCTCGTCTCTGCCATGTGAAACACCGTCCCTCAAACTCTCGCAAACTGGATCAGGCAGATTTATGGGACCACCACCACCCTAAACTCCACGGCCTGTGCTCTTACAGGCGAAGTCCCCCCCCCCCCCTCCCACCACTCGTCCTCAGTGTCTCCCTCTTTGTGCCCTGTGACCTCGTGCAGCCTTGTGGCCCGGCAGCAGCAGAGAGGAATGTGCAAAACACACAAGAGAAGAAGAAGAGTGAGAAAATATGAGTCTGACACACAGTTGGGGTCGTGATGTTTTTCTGCCATTTGTACCCTAAACTTTGAGAGGTTTAAACGGTTGCTATCCATGCAGAACGTTTTGGCTTTATTGGTTTTTTGCCACCGCCTCAATACAATGGAGACTGAACAGTTAGGTAAGGAAATTCAGCAGCACCATTTTTACTGAAGGAAGCTGTTGACAGCTCGTCCTGTGGATGAACCAGAGTAACGGGGACAATCCTGCAAAAATCATTATGTTCAATGACATTAGCTCATTTGGTAAAGGTGAAGAAAAGATTATGGCTGTGGATGGTTAAAGGCTCTCTATACAATATTCAAACTTTAATATTGATCAATCAATCATTTCGACCCGAGCAGAGAGTGAACTCCCTCTGTTGGTGTTGTAATCTGACCTTCTCTGTGCTTTGTTGACATAGCCAGACCGGCCTCGCGTGCTTTTAATCCATGTGAGCGTGCCCCACCGGCGAGCTAATGGCCGCCACTCTTCACTGCGGCTACAGCTGATAACAACATCTCGACTGATGGCGACGGCGTGGAAGCGTAGTGGCCACCCTCCGGTTCCCCCTCAGGTGAACCCTGTTAGCTCTGACCGCACCTGCATTTTCAATTCAGCACCTTTAATTAAAAACATGGGACACAAACTCTTATTTCCTGCATGTAAGGTAGAGTTGCCACACAAGCATCCACCACCCCGACCGCCACACCTTAATGACACACCACTGCTACTAAGATTAACTCTGCATGTTGGCACTGGGTCTAAATTGGGAAGTTTTTCCAACGCTGCGGGCTCCACAAAACTAATTTGTCTTCAGTTTCATTGTGGTTGAGTGGTGGCAGAAATCTCAAAAAGAATGTGTAAAAACCTGGGCACATACAACCAAAACTATCTGCATGGTTATACAACTTCATTCATCATTTCTTTCATAAATTGTGGGTGAATCAGCCCTTTAATTGGGGGTTGAAAACAAGCAACCAAACAAAGACCTTCACCTATGCTGTCGACACATTGTCATCCATGTACCTGTGACAGAAATGAAAAGCCAACATGTGGTTTGTAGTTACGCAACTGGGACCAGTCTGATCCTCCCTCACACTGTTTACCGGTACTTTTCCTCCTCTCATGAATTGTGAAGTACCTCTGACTAAACACGGTTGCCGTCTGCTTTGAACCGGCAGACTTGCGTCAGCTATTTATTTTTCTTGTCCTGTTCTTTGGAAAAAGAGTGATCAAGAGGTGCGGCCATGATGGCATGAAACAATGAATCTCAAACACAAAATCCTCAAACTGACCTGAGCGTCACTGACTGGGAGTCAGTTACATTCTAGTTAAAAGCTCAAGGACGATGGTGAAATCCACAGAAACAAATCATGCTGTGATAACTCTATTACGCTATGAACATCATTCACAGTTTAAACCTGCAGCAGACTGACGACAGTCAGAAAAAGAGGTTTTCTGCAGGGCATGAGTCCACTTCATACCACTGTCTAAATTACAGGTATATCAAGTCAAATAGGGTCCTGGAGGTCTCTGCTTTGTGTGTCAATGTCACTCAAGAGCATCTGAATGAATCAGATGAGCTGGTGTGTCATCTAGATTCTAGAACACTAGAAAAGTGGTTTAGTAGAGTTCAGATCTCAGGTCCCTCTCTCCTAACAAACAAAGAAGAGTTGAACGGCACATAATTGTCCCTCCCTTACGGTCAAGATGCTGACAAAGATGATAAAAACAGGGATTTGTTCATCTTGTATTGTGCCTAAACTTGAGTGGATCATAACATATCGGTTATGGAATTAATTTGCAGATGCTCCGGTTCAAAATAAGACCAAACTTTTCTGTGGCTGTTAGTCACAACAAAGGTCAAAACGTGAACGCTAGAAAAGGCTTGTTTTTTAGCTACGTTTTATACGTGATTATAGTGGCAAGAATGGACTGTGAACTGCAGGGGAAAATGACGACTGAGGACTTAAGCTTTGTATCAAAAAGTAACACTGTAACATTAAAGCGTCATGAAAGTGGACACGACGCATCACGTCTTGCAGTTGAATGGTCATGTGATTACCGAGAAATAAGAATGCGTAAGCATGCGAAGGAGCTGACGCCGGGAAGATGATTAGCACAGCTTAGCATGAACACCTACACACACCTCAAGCTTACTAAATAACGATAATAATTCATCTTTTTAGTTTCGTCCATTCTTAAACACAAATGTGAAAACAACAAGATTGTTTTTGTTTTGCTACCAGTCGTTATGCTAAGCTAGGCTCATCGTTTCCGGACTTTGATGTCAGTCTTCTCATCTAGCTCGAGCGACAGCGAATAAGAGCGCTTCCCAAAATGTTTAACTTTTCCTTCAACGACAACACACACACCAACTATTGCACATAATCAGTGACTGAGCCGGAGGAAACAATACGGTTTACATGATCTGCCGATCTCCCCCTCCGAACGTCTCTCTCTGCTCACATTATGTGCCGCGCTCAATGTCCTCAGTCACACTGCTCCAACATTACAGTAGATTAATTCCCTTCTGCATCATTAGCTGAATCAAGCACACATCAGAGGAAACAGTCACCGCACTATAAGCTCCGTAGCCTTTAGCAACCAGCTCCAAGGCTCCAGTCTGACCAACCTCACTGACATGAAGGCTTTCATTTACGCCTGATTGTCACAGTTGTATTTCAATGACCTGAATAGCTCCTTGTGCGCGGCTAAAAGCGTTGCTTTATTTGGCCTTCAGCTTGGCAGCGATGTAAGTGATCCACGCTCGTTGGAAAACAAGGCCATAAAAGTCTGAATTAGACTTAAGATTGCGCTGCTGCACACGCAAACGCTCACCGTGAGCGTGAATTACTCTCAACTGGATACCAAGGCCGTCTTTTAAAATCCAGAGTTCAATGTTCACTGTTTTTTTCATCCCTCTCTCACTTGTTCATTCTGTTTACATTGCCCGGGCACACCTTCCCCTGTGAGTAATTTGCCTCTGGATTGGTCTTGTATTCTGCTGCAGAGCGAACTGTTCATCATCCTGTCAGCAGCCACTGCAGGATAATGCTTCAGTGTCAAGAGCAGTTTTAAAATTCAGCCGACATACAGATCCCTGCATACAGCAGAGCTTTATTACTGGGAACAGGAGAGGAGAGAAAACACCCTTTTTCCACTTAAAAATGTGAGGACAGCGAGGTCATGCATATGATATTGACACAGTATAGGCTCCGGTCTTGCTCCCAATCATCCACTCCACTGAACAATGAGCCGGTACATGTGTCACTTAATCCACTGCAGCTCCAAGTCAGTATCCAGCAGGAAATCTTCAGTCAGACACAGATGCACACATATGTGCCAACGTGAAAACACTTTGCAAAAACTAAATCAAAAATAAGAATGTCTCTGGTTCTGACTTATTTGCCACGTAAGTTCCGTACTCAAGTAATGCCACTTAAATAACACCAATTCCGTACTTGTTTCAATCCAAACATTTGCTTATTTGTCACGTAACTTCGATAGTTAAGTAACGTCACTTCCGTAGTTAGTCTCACCCAAATCACGATCTTTCCCTAAACCTGACCAAGTGGTGTTGTTGCTGAAACACAACAGGTGCTGCTGCAGGCGCAGTGACTGCTCGCGTTGCTGGATATTCGTCGGGAAACAAAACGAAACATGTTTTTGTAAGGTATCATGCCAACCGATGTACGAGGATACGTTGCACTCAGTTCTGGTGCATAACAATAAACGTAAGAGAAAATAAAAATAAAAGCAAGTACTGCAAAAGTCTAGAAACATAGGTACATATAGAATAAAAAGTGATTGTGTGATAATATAACATATACAAAATATTTACAATATAGCTGTTTTAAAATGAAAGGGCTAAAATTCAAAATA
Organism: Melanostigma gelatinosum; assembly: GCF_949748355.1. NCBI lineage: Eukaryota > Metazoa > Chordata > Actinopteri > Perciformes > Zoarcidae > Melanostigma > Melanostigma gelatinosum. Next base: position 6,208,042 of record NC_136650.1, on the reverse strand, counting down.
TTGTAACAATATCATTTTCAAAACGAATAGGCGTTAAACAACATCCAGTTGGGAATCCTTCCACAGCGACACACTTGAAGATGAAGGCGGGTGTGAACGGAGGTATTTCAGTTGATCTCTAGGGGGCTGTGGGGGGCTGTGGGGGGACGTCACACTGTAAAGGTTGGGGGAACCCGGGCTGTGATTTGAGGGTGATGATGCCTGATAACGTGTTGTTGACACTCACATTTCTGCTTCTCCGCCTGGTTGGAAGCATGATAAGACCTCCGGTTGGCAAGGTGACAGACTGAGCGTATTGACCTCCCCCGCCCCCTCTGCTCTGTCTGATTGGAGGGTTTTTTTATGTGTGTGTGTGTGTGTGTGTGTGTGTTTACTGCATGTGGTGTGTTACGGGGACGTGTGAGCACACGCAGCTTTAATCAGGCCACTAATCCCAGGGCGCTTTCAAGCTGCGGCACTGTAGGAGTGAAATGAGACACTTTAAGCCGAGCATGAGACGATGAGGCTGGTTTTTTCTGTCTTTGTGCGTGAAGAGGGGCTGCACAACCATCATTTTCATCAGTCAGTTATTTTTCTGATCAATAAATGAAATGTGTTTATTGTTACAGTATGAGCCCAGGTTGTTCTAGGGAGAAACATAAAAACACTTGAAGAATGAGTCGTTGGTTTAGTTAATTCATCTTTTATTGTTAAACACAGTATTAGTTTGGGATCTTTTAGCCTGCAGCTGTAAACAACACTAATGGCAGCGAGAGTAATCAAAACAGTGAAATTGTGGGCTGTAAAACCAAAACAACAATTTGAAAGGTGCAAAACTCTGCGTAGAGCAGAAGGGAACTGCAGTCCGGTGATAATAATGACTCTAAACCAATGAAACGAACAACAAAACTTGAAATTGTAATATGTTTTACGGTAGCAAAATACTGTAAAATAATTAATCCAAACCGTGAATTAAGAAATTAAATAATTTAAAGCAAAATAAATGGCATAAAATAGTTTATAAAAACAGTCATTGTTATTATTGTATGGAGACCTAAATAATCCAAAACTAAATAAAAAAATACATTATTCATATGATTAATCATTTTATATATATATACAGTATATCATTTGAATAGTTCAATAATTTGTTTGTTTCTGATTCTTTCCACAAAAACTTTTTTCAAGACAAACAGTGCAGAGCCAGTGATTTTATTGGCTCTGGCTTTGGTCTGAATGAGCGGACTATTTTCTGTGTATTTATTCATTGATCACATACTTTATCATGTCCTACCTATATATTTAATATCAAACACAAGTTCCCAAATCTAGAAAAGTTGTTTGTTTTTTCGAACCCAACTCAGCAAAACCCCAAAAATGTACATTTTCAAAAGATGAAAAACTACAAAAAATCATATTTGCGAAGTTGGAAACAAATATTGTTTGACTTTTTTTGCTTTAAATTACCTAAATCACTTAATCTGTTGTCAATTTTTGTTTATTAATTTTGTGTTCATGGACTCGTCGACCAATAATTTCATCACTTGATTCAAAGTGATGTTTCAGAAGATTCAGTTCCTTTCTTTCCATACAGAACAAACCCACCATGACGCATTCCATCTACACATATTCTGTGTTTATAATCTCATATGCAGACAAGTCACTCCAATCTCATCACATTACATTTAAGATCCCGGTTTTTCTTCCCCTCTATCTGCAAAATCCTGTCCTCTTTATTTTCCCTTTTCCTCAAATGTGTGCCAGAGATTTGTCCGCCCGTGTGACGGCTCCAGCACATTTGGACAGCCACTTTCTGGAGTGAGCCGTCCGGGGGCTTTGAAACAAAGCGTGGTGGAGAAAAACATCGTGGTTTTGGCTTTGCTCTGCTGGTTATTTATGGAGAGGATCCATCCATCCTTTTTGTGCTCTGCGGGCAGGGGCGATGCGGGTGGGAATTCTGGGAAGTGAAGGATCTAAATGGGGCAACAAACCCCCCCCCCCCCCCCCCCCCCCCCACACGGTCAGCCTCCGGCTTTCGAAATACGGTGCTCCAGAGTGCACTCCCGTTTAAATATGCACAAAAACAAACACCATTTTAAGAGGGATTCCTGACCTCCACCTCCGGTCCCGTTGCTCACTTTTTTGTTGCAACTCGCTGCCAACTGACCTACTTTTAGCTTCTTCTCACTGCACTGTGCACATTCACCTTCATTTAGCCAGCACTTCTGGTGTTCACCATGGCTTTGCGCCTGTTTTCATACCTGCATGTACATGTTTTCTTAACGTAAATGCTATACCAAAACACAAAGCACAATCATGCGAGAAGGGGTTGTGCAGAACATGTGAATACGCAGGAAGGAAAGCCAGCGATACAATGCAAGCCATCCGGTGCATTGGAAACGGGGTTCTGGTTTCCTGCATACCCTGCTGACTGAGATGAATGGGTCTAGTGTGGGTAGTTTCTTAATGAACTCATAGCAGGGTGTAGTCTAGGCTGGCGGATTGCTCAACACCGAGTCTGCAGCGCTACAAATCTAATTGTGGCCGTTGCGAACGGGGTCTGACTGCTCAGATTGCTCTCTGGTTGCTGTTGTCAGGACGCGGAGCTCTGCCCGGGATCTGCGGGCTGAAAAAGTAAAGCGAGCGCTTGGCTTGCATCTGGATTTGGTGGTTGGCCCGTGGGTGGATAAGGCATGATGGGACTTCTCTGGTATTGACGACGCTGTGTTTGTTCAATGTGAAATGGAAACAAACCGATTACATCAATGAGCATGAAAGCATGTCTGGCACCACCCTGGAGGTCACATGACTGAAGTAAAACAATTGAAAGCAGGACTTTTACTTGTGACAGTATTTCTACACTGTAATATCACTATTTTTACTCAAGCGAATGATCAGAATACGATTCTACCACCGATAGTCATGCTAACATCTCTGTGAGGCTGTTTGGCACATCGGTACTTTGAGCTAAATGCTAAAGCCAGCATGCTAACATAGGGTGACGATATTTTCAAACGCCCCAACCGGGACCCTTAAGTGTACCATGTGTTCATGCACACGCACATGTATGCACTCATGCTCCATCGGCATGGAGTGTGCGCAGAACCCGGAAGGAAGGAGAAAGCCTCAGGAAGCTCTTTAGAAAAAATAAATGTCTCTTTGACATGATAGCTAACAGTTAGCATACTGACTGGTTCTTTAAGAAAGAGCCTCAAGCGTCAAATGGCGCTAGTGGAACAGTCTGTGTAATTTGGATTCATTATCTTAAGATCAAGGATGCCGTTTGAAGACATTTCAGAGAAATTCATCTGATAGTCGAGACGTTGAGTCTAGACCAAAATGGTGGGCTGCCCGACCAACATTAGCATTCTAAAACCACATCGCTAGCATGGCTAAAAACTGAAAAAGAAAGTTGCCTGATATAAATACAAAGTAGTAGTGGTTTAGCCCTAGTCCAAAGCACTAGAATATAGCTACATTTGATCGTCCTGGTTGGCTGATGATCTGAATGAAGTGCCATATTGTTTTACTTGATTCAGCCTGACTTTGGCTTTATGTTAGCTGATTTGTTGTTGGGAAGAGAGGCTACTGCTTTGTTTTGCTTGAAACCAATCTGTAACGATTAACATAGAACCAAACTGACCAAAACCAAAATACCTCCAAAATACTTGAATTGAGTTCAGGCCATGTTTGTCTGCGCTAGCATAACAATTTAGCAAAACATACATTTTAATTGGTTTTGTTTGAAAGCCGACTAGGGGACAGCAGGGGAATGGATATCCTGCATCTGACTTTAGTAACTGAAGGACGATATTTAATGCATGCTCTCTCTCTGACCCCTCTTTCTGTTTTTATGCGAGTGACTGCCATGAAAACATCTGTCTGCAAGCCACTAGCACATTAGCTAGCATGCAAAACAGATGTTTACAACAAGGCAGCGATTGTTGGCGCACAATAATCAATCTGATGTTCCAGCGAGGACAAACCTCAGCGTCTGCGCAGACGTCTTCTCAAGACGGCTGAGTTCTACATTTAGAAAGTCAATCAGCTGAGGGCCTCCAATATGTCTACCGTCACCTGAAAGTCCTCCGCTGTCTGCTTCTCCTCTGTCTGACTCACAAAAGCAGCCAAACTTGTGGTCAGCAGTCTGATCCAGTTTCTGCTCTCGGTCATCCGCAGTGGTTTCGTCTCAATGTCACATCAGAGTCAATCTGAATAAAAGGCGGCCACACAAGTTATACACAGGCCTTCGTACTGAATGTATCTCGTGTTTTGCAGAGTTGAGCAACGTTTCTGCAAAATGCCAGAATTGCCCAGACTTTTTTGCTGCTTTTTGTTCAAATAAATTGAAATGAAGAAGTGGAACAGTTCATTCTTTTGACTCCAGCTTTACCGTAAACATCAGATGTGTAAAGCAAAGTGAGCGTTACCATCACGTAGAAAGGAAGCAAGGATGCATTTTTCCGACAGTCCAATGGGTTGTTATTTGTTAGGTAACATAAGAAGTTTCATCCTTCAGTTTACGTGAAAAATTCAAAATCTACAAATTTGAAGACACGTGGTTTATACTGGACGGTGACGAAATAAGTTAAATAAAAGGATCAAAAGCAAAGGTTTTTGTAATAAGACCATCAAAAACAACTCGTCACATTCTGGTCAGAACGCCTGGCGTCACTCTCTAACGTACTGGGTAGCCCACAGCGTCAAACTATGACTTTGTTCGGTTGAGGAAACAAAACCACCTCCTGGTAGTTAGGTTTCGGAAAAACATCAAGTGTTTGGGTTCAAATAAGTATGTAAACCAAGTAAAGTGTCAACATCATAACATAAGTACAGAAAACGTGTACCTCCAAAATGACTTTGGGATACCAACACCGGTTGAAGGTCCTGTGTTTGTTTGACCCATCCGTCCCGTGTGGTTTTTTTCTGTCTTCATACTACGTCATCACACACTCATTTTCAATGAGCGTCTAATAATGATGCAGAGGGTTATCATTGTAGTTACTGCAAAGCCCAGTGCGTCTCATTCGGACACTAAAAGGTGCCTTGTGCGCAGGCATCAGGTGGCATTTGACTCCCTGGGAATGAGAACGGACTGACAGACCACATAACTCTAGACTCTAAATCAGACAATCAGAAGGAAAGCAATCAGCAAAAGGCGGTTTCCATCAGCTCATCAGCCGGTCAGGAGCGGCCAAAGACCTGTGAGTCTGAAAAGATATTAAAACGATACACATAGTTGAGCTGAGGCCCATGAAAAACAGTCGACATAAAAATGCATTATTCAGCCTGAAGATAAACTTCTGTTTTAAGCATTTTGTCCCATCATGTTTCATCCTTCCTCCTTTATTTGAGCTTCTTTTGTTGATAGACATTTTATATTTTATGTTGTCTGTCCAGCATTATCTATTTCTAACAGGTACTTGTGTCAGTTGTTTCATTTTATGGATACATTTCATCAAATATGGACGTGTCCCGTGTTTGTGGAGTACAAAGTTAAATATTGTTTAGAGTTTAAAGCCTGTGACAGAAATGTTGCTCCAAAACGGTTCACGTTAGAATGTTTTTATATTTTCTTTCTGGAAACTTGGAATCAGCTTTTATAACAAGTCGCCACAATCACATTTTTTCTAATGATTTCTTTCCCTGCAGACCTCTGCACCCTCACACGCAGCGAGAACATTTCCAGAAACCTTTACCACCTCAGATTGATGCTGTATTCAGATTTCCAAGCAACAGATGCTGCAGAAGAGACAGATGAGAAACCCATTTGGTGAAAGAATGTGCAGGAGAAGGCTCGGTGCCTGACTACACCATTTGTTTTCCGCTGTTTGAGTTCATCTGGACGCAAGAACCTTTAAGTGATGTTTGTATTTGTATTCCTCTGGCTCGGTGGAGTTTCAATGCGGGTGTAAAAATGTGCCTTGCTGTCAATCATTTCATGTTTCAAAGCCGTGAAGGAAACAACTGGAGCTTGAGTCAGACGTGATGTGTCCTGATCATTGTCGTGGATGAAATACACCGTGTGGAAATTTAAACCGTGTGCCATTTGGTCTGCGTCTTTAGCCAAAAGCTCATTCCAGTTCAACTGCAATAAAATATATTGAAAGTTCCAAGTTTTTGTGATGGAAAAAGCTCCATAAAAAGGCACAAAAGGAGCAAACAGCCAACCTTTTGTCTGAGCCGTACACGTCTGGTTTTCACCGGTGATGGTGAGGTTATTGCGCTGAGCAGCGGTGCAGATTTCCCTATTTCGCTGAAAGTATGGATTCCTCATCCACCGCTACCTGGGGCTGAACCAATTCCACCAGAGCTGGTCCCCGAGCGGACGTCTGGAATGGAAACGGGGCTGGATACCGACTCCGCCGGACGCTGCAGGGGATCCAGCTCCCATCCTGACCTGCTATAACCCGCCTGCATGAGGCCCCCCTCCCCCGACGAGGCTTTACTGCTGCTGAACTCAGCCCGGCATTCACCCGCTTACCAAGACCACATTTCATCTCGTTATCCACACGAACTGTGAGGAGGCCACGTTGCGCTTTAAGCGAGGGTGTTTGTTTGTGAGCGAGAGGAGTCGTGGGGGGGGGGGGGGTCTAACGAAACCCCTCGAGGACTGTCAGACGTTTAGATGACTGCAATCTATACCGTATGTGCTTTTTATTTCTTTGTAGGAGACGAGCTTTCGAACAATAAACTCCTTTCAAGAAGTCCAAGAGAACCTTCAGCTCCTCTTTCCAGTCGAGCACAATCAGCTGCTAATGCTGTACATTGTTATGATAATCAATATACATTACCCATGAAACAAAAGCAATTCAATCCCAAAAATGTTTTACACTTAAACACATTTCATTAAAGGAATAAAGTTATCAGAGTATGTATTTTGTGTATATTTAAGGGCTGTCGCGATTTCAGATTTTCACTACACGGTTATTGTGACTCAGAATTTTATCGCAATATTTGTTTAATGTGCACTTTTTCTCTTCTTGGCAATTTAATTCAACTCAAAATATGAGTATAGGGATGTAGTGAGAAAGTCATGACTGTACAAAAGTGTCATTTAAGAGGCACCGGATTACTTATATTATCATACGTGTATTATTATGTTATCAATATTTCATTTTTTAAATATCGTGGTTATTGCCCATACTCGCATATCACAACACCCCTATAGTCTAAAGTCTGATACGCCGTAAACAGTTTAAAGGGTTATTTTTGTTTGTTTTCCACAGATTGTTAAAGCCCTCTATACAATTAGAATATTTGGTCTATGTAGATAAAATAACTTGACTTTACTCATCAACGTTACACACACTGGTGTACAACAGGCGGGTCCCATTAGGCTGAACGGCAGTTGGCAGCCATTCTGAGCAGCATGGGCCCAAATCATGCCGACTCCAACTGCAGATACTTCGGCCAAAACAACTTGTAAAACGATTTAATAGGTCAAATTAGCTTTCTTCATCTTGTCAGCTTCAAGTTGTTTTTTTTATTATCCATGATGATTTGCAGTTCTTTTTGTGCCCTTTCAGACGTAAACTGATTGCTGCTTCGTTCATGCCTCACAATCACCGGCATATTCTTCAGCTGTCTGGCCTCCAGCTGATTTGTAACGTCCAATCATATTCAATCTGATTCGTTTGAAAGAGCGGAGCCTTTTCCTCCAATCTAACTGTGAAATCTATTGATAGTAATGCAACCCGGTCTCATGGGGAAAGGGGAACGCATATAGATAGCACGTCATTTCTAACACTTCGATGCGTCATTATTACGCATTTATGGGATCATTTTACACCACTTCTTTCCTGTGAAACTGGAAACTGTTTTGTTCAGGCAACAACACTATCAGTTAGGTTTAGACAACAAAACCATTTCGTTTTAGAGGGTTTAGGACCGACCTCAGGGGCGTTTGGCGTAAAATACGTACTGAAACAACGCAACAGGAAAAGCTGTCACAAACTTAAAAAAAAAAAAACTGTAAAGACCCAACAACCACATTTTGGTACGCCGGTCTCAAAAAACGCTCTCCTGGTTTCAAGTCCATATTCACGCAAATTTGTTTACATTGCAGTCAGAATAGACCACATAGCAATCAAATGCTCAAACGCGCAAAATGGCTTACAATCGTCTCTGGCACAAGGGACCTCTCTACATCCATCTCGTGTCGCTGTTGTTCAGACCAGCCCATGTTCTGTTTATTTTGGCACTTTGGAACAATAGACAGTTCATCAGCAGAATTTCCTATTCTCACATTATGCAATTCTGCAGCTGGATGTGTGACCACGTCCTGTTATAACGACCCGTCTGTTGAGCCGCTCTCTCGCTCGTCACTGCAGGGGCCTTAACGGTAAATCTCTGTCGCATCTCTGCTGGATTCCTCTGTCATTTGGGATACAACATTCCCATTATGAAACGACCTGATTTTGTTGAGGCCTGTCGACCGCAGGCCTTTTGTTTTCTTGTCTGAGCTATAATGCCATGTGGTGTTTTCAGGACAAAACAACCAAGCCTTTATTTCAGGGTTTTCAGACTGGCTCGTATCCTGGTGCTCCCATCTCCTCTTTCTCTTGGTTTTTGTGTGAGCTGTATTTCACCCCTGACAGCTCTGTCGAGGTACGGTACAGTAATACCACCACGCCCTGCAGTCAGCTCAGCCCTACCCAACAAAAGACCTGCGTTCAGGGATTATACTGTACAGGATGTAGTTCACTCCAAACAACAGGGTTAGCCTTTCCCTCTCCTTGTTTGTTTGCCGTACCACGTCTCTGGTGAATGAACACAAGGGCAACTTGAGCCCTTTTGTTACCGTGCTCCACAGGAATTGCAGAACGTTTAAGTGGATCTCAAAGAAATTCTGTAAGGGGGGGAGGGGAGGACATATGCAAGAAACACAAAGGGCTGTTTGCAGCGATATGAGGTAAAAAATAAAGACGTCTCACAGTAGCATGACGTTGAGGTCAAACTAAAGTCTTTGTCACTTGATTGTAATCTGGCAGAGGTTTAGGCTGATGAGATGGATGTTTTCTGGCTCTCGGATGACAAGGATGAAAAACACGAGAAAACCACGGCTGTTGTCGCTGTCGCAGCCGATGTCAGTCTCAAGAACGTCTCTCGCTCTGGGTGTTTGTCTCTGATTGGTTTCAAATGTCTCGTGACTGGTTGTGTGTCTCCTTTGCCCCGTCTCAAGAAAGCAGGAATTCTGAGGTTCACTGGAGCCTGAGGAAACATTTTTGGGCATTTTTTACGAGAATTTTCATGAAATGATGTAATCAGACTGCACCAGGAGCTCCATTTTATTGTCACAGGTGTGTGTGTGTGTCTCTGTGTGTGTGTGTGTGTGTGTGTGTGTGTGTGTGTGTGTGTGTGTGTGTGTGTGTGTGTGTGTGTGTGTGTGTGTGTGTGTGAACTAACCTTATTATGAGGAAGAAAATATGTTGTAGTTTTGTTATTGCCTTCCAACCAGTTCAGCCAAGTAGGATGCATTGGAACAGACTTTTCAACTTGCTGAATGCACTTTTAAATTTTATTTTTTTAACCTTAAATTAAACGTGTGATATATCGTCTTTTATTCCCAAATGCATACACTAACCGACTGCTCTTAAGATGGGCACACCTTGTACAACTTTATTTATGTACTGCTGGGTAGCTTAAACTATGTCATATCATGCAAAAACAAATCACCTTTTCAGTCCTTGTCCACATACATCTGGGTATCTGGAGGGCCTACCTACCCACAGACTGTGTGAAAACACAGTCAGTTTTTTGTGGGCTGCCTAAACTAGAAAACATGTCTTCACCAAAGTCACTTACAGAGACAGGCGCTAAAACGGAGCATTTCGGACAGAGGGGGAACACAAGTTTATTCAGACGGACAGTATGAGGAAAATAATGTGTAGTTTGAAAAGCATGTAAACTTGTTCTAGTAGAAACCCCAAATTGTGCCCCAAAAAGTGCAGTAGTATCGTAGTGGCGTAAAAAGTACACTTGCCTCCAAAATGAAGTATACCTCAAAATTGTACGAAATGTAATTAGTTGTATTCCACCACTGTTCACAGTACATCGATCAGACTCAACTACCCTTTATGTGCAGACACGTTCAGCTGAGGTCCAAACTGCAGGAGATCATAAAGATGAAACGCACCAGATATCAGATCCAGAGATGAGCTTCACATGGAGAAGAGAAGTGGGTCATGGCAGCTGTTTCCTAACCAGACGGCAAAGCACAGCCAGACCGCAGAGTCCCACCGGCACGACAACCCCAAGCCTTTTCCACCGCTGCTACATTTAGGTTAGAGCTCTGAGGATGAGATGCCTTTGAAACCCGTTCTCTACCTTGTCACAAAAATCAATGAAATGTTGGTCAGAGGTTTAGCAGGAGGGAGCAGAGTGAGCGCGTGGAGGCCTGCGGGGATTCATACCTGCTCCCCTGCCGCTCTCACATCCGCCTCCGCAGAAGAACAGATGCGGCTTTGTTTCAACGAGCTGTCTCAGCATCCACATTTCAAGGCTTGCTCTTCGCTTATCGACTGTTTACTTCTGTCTGCGTTTAGTTTACAGTCTCCCCAAATCTGTTGAGCTTGAAATTAACTTCTTGTTCCAGCAAAACAAAGACACCCACATTTTCAGCACACATTCTGGCAGTTTCTTTGTGCCGACAGCAGTTGATTGACAGGAAACAGAGACAATGCAACTCGGCCACAATGAAACGAGACGATAAAGGAAAAAAAAACACAAATGATTCTCACGTTTGAGGAAATGACTGGGATGAAATTGGTTTTTTTGTCCAAAAATAACTGGTTGTCTGCAACTATTATTCTCAATATGAACTGATCTGCTGATTATTTGGTTTATAGCATATCAAACGATTGTGAAAAATACCCATCATAACTACCCAGAGCCCAAGCTTATGTCTTCAAATGTCTTGTCTTGTCTGACCAACTGTTCAAAACCCAAAGTTATCTTTCTTTCATAATATAAGAAAAGAAAAAGCAGAAAATCACAGCGATTTTGAGGCTGGAACCAGAACATGTTCTGTACTCTAGTTTGACTGAAATGAATCATTCATAATCAAAATATTTGGCAATTTATTGTCTGTCAATTGAATTGACAAAATTTTGTTTTTTTTATGTTTTTATTGGTTTTGTTGACGGTAGGAAAAATATAAAAATCATCAAAAGTATCCTTGCCGAATGCATGCTGCACAGTACAGACATGTATACATGCATAAACTCTACACAACCACCCAGCACACAGTATATACACTGTATGCATAATAAGTCTATAGCCTTGTTATAGGGCAGCTTTGTGTCCCTTGCTCTTAGTCGTTCATCCTTACGATATTCAGTTTGCTGTAATATAAAACAGAGAAAATAAGCAAATTGTTGCTAAGTCATTTTCTGCAAATCAGTTACTCTCTAGGTGTGAATATCACCACCACTGGAAAACCGAAAAAGGCTTTATTTTTATATTTATTTAAACTTAGGAAAAGCTAAATACAAACAAAACAGAATTTTGGGGAAAATATATCTGAAAAATATCAGGAGTTGGATTCCATCTCGCTCATCCATTCTGCTTGGACACGTGGCCCGTAGACATAATATATGTGTGTATTTGTGAACCCAAAGGGATCACACCATTGTTTATACACTGGGAAATCCCTCTAGCCTCAGGCCGGTGGCTGAGGTCACTGGCTCGGCTTTCCTGGTGCTCAGTCTTTATCCCAGACAACATGAAGAGCACCAGGGGGACGTCTGAGGTCAACAAACGTGTTTTCACTGTCAACAAACCGGCCGAGGGGTGACGGCTTTATGCTGTATCTCCTGGACGCAACAGCCGATTTTAAGATTGACCAACACAATTCATCCACTTGGGATAAATCTTTTCATGATGCAGCGTTAAATCTGGAAACCCTTTTTCTGGATTATAATGTTAAGTCCCCTGTCCGTTTTGCCCTCTTTAAAGGTTACACGTGTCCAGAAGAGCTACTGCCTCCGCCAACCTGTGCATGTTATTTAGGAAACATCCCAAAGCGTGTTTCAGTGTAAACTAAACAGCCAGACAATCAACTGACCTCGGCCTTTTAGATCTGATAAAGTCAGGAGAAGAGTGTCAACCCTGAATGTCACAAATAAATCAGTTGGGAGTTGGAGAGTAGCAAAAGCAGACACTCCTTTTCATTAACACTTTAACTGAAATCACATTTAGTCATTTTGCAGTCTAAATTATTGTCAAAATGTGTTTTAAATGTAGAAGACTTCAGCAGCTTCTAGCCAGCAATCGTCAATTTTCAATTGGTGCAACATTTTTATCAACTATAGCTAGCAAGCTAATTACGCTAACGTAGAAAAGTGTTATACAACCCTGTTTGCTGTACGCTTCTGCCTTGCTTACGTTGCTGTTTATATTTGTTTTTGTTTGCATTTTCAAGTTGCACATAGAAAAAAAAACTTGGTGGAAAAGCAAAAGATTCGCAAATAAAATCTTGAAATATAAAAGGTGCATTAGTAACGGATTTAATGAATAAATGAAGGCGTACATTAAGCATGTTAAGTCGACGTCCACTGCAGCTTCTGCTCTGCTGAAGAAACAAAAAAAACGCTCCACACAGATTTGACGTAACCTTCCTCAAATTATTACCTGAAACAACCAGAACGTCATATTCACATCCAGTTTTCTATATTGTTTTTTTTTCGTTTGAGGTTCGACTGGCTCCTTACATCATCTTGTTGCACCCTCTCATTCTGAATGAGTATTATGGCGCCCAAGTGGAGAATTGAAGCCACCTACTATCTCAATGAACAAACTCCTAATAATGGCATGGCGGCAACACATGGAAACAAGCGTTTTTCGCATTTTCTTGTTGCGATTTTCTCAATATTCTTTCAACAACTGGGATACATCTGGATGGAAACCTGTGCTATGTTTTCGATGAACGTTAGCAGAGCCGCTAATGTTAGCCGAGCCGCTAATGTTAGCCGAATAGCTTCCAGGACTGGGAGATACCACACAGTGGATTTGCTAGTCTTGAAAAAGGCTTCCCAATGTAACGTGCAAGCCGACAAACTATTCTAGTTGAAGTTCTCCTTGGCCTCACAAGTTACGCTCGATTAATGCTGTGGGTCGTGAGCTAGTTAGCCGGACATGCGAACGTTTGCGGCGAACGTTAGAGCAGTTTTATCCAGTATTTACACTGTTGCTCTCGTGTTTTGTGTTTTATATTTTAAAAAATACAGCAAAAACACAACAAACTCTTTCAATGAGGGGTTCAGTGAACAAATTATATAGTTTATCTTAATTCAAATGTAAAAAACATGCATGAGAATATCAACGTGAACCAAAAGACAGCAAAGTTTCCTATCTATCATCTGAGCTTTAACTAACATGTCAATGCTGTTCACACTGTGAGGAATGTGCTTCATTGACTGGTCGGTTTTACTGCATAACAAAACCAAAGAAAAAGCCAGTTGGTTTTTGTTTTCGCCTCCTTTTGTCCGTATAAGAGAAGCCCATAGAAAGCCTGCTGTAGGTTGAATTAACAAGCTTGTTTCCCATGTACTCCTCTGCCCTCCCAGCAGCCCCCATCAGCAGGAACAAGACGCACTTAAAGAGGGAAACCAGGAATCCTTATGTTCATCCAGAATGAGTTCATGCTGGAAACCAGTTCGTAGCATCTGAGGTACAATAGCAGTCCATGGCATGGTTTTGTGCCTGGTGGTGGGAGTGTGTGGTGTCATTGTTTTTATAGGAGTGGGGTGGAATAATGCTGCAGAGCCCCGTCGGGTAGTTTTTAGCCTCTAAGTTTGTGAATTGTAGGTTTAAGATTCAGATGAAAACGTATCGAACTAACGCTTATTTTCAATGAACTGATCTGATTTCATAAAAATTAAAAGTTCGTTCTTGTTGCTTGACATTTAACCCGACAACCAACAGACTCCACAACAAGGACAGCATCGATTAACCCTTCTCTGGAACACACTCTGATCTGTGACAGAACTCACAAAGTTGCATGCAGGTGTCAAATATTCACTTCCAGAAATCCACTTCCCTTAACAACGTCTTGTTTCTGGTCTGGCTTCTACATTCACCTGGGAATGTATGTATAAGCACACACACAGAACCCACGAACACTGTGCGTATGCATCTCCACCGGAAAATAAAACATCCCCATTGTGCTGAAGCAGAAGATTCCTTCTTTGTTTCAAGAACCAGACTTTTGGTGCCGTGCCAGAGGGGCGTTGGGTCGGAAAAAATAGAGGGGCGGATGTTGTAAATCCATTACATGCAATGTCAGCATTGATGTAGTGGGAAATAAAAAGGTGGTTACATTATTTGCAGCACAGTTTTAATCAGCTCCAACAAGCAACAGCATCCAAATAGAAACGAAAATGTCCCTCTTATTCCCGTAGTTGGTTTGGTTAAAATATCTGATTGTTTTATGACTTAAATTACCTTAAACCTTGGCAAGGAATTCTTGTCTTTAGTCACTATTAAAAGGCAGATAAACTAAGTGAAGTTTGGTTTACATGGTGCTCTATCCCTAGATGTGGGTTTATGAGTCACAAAGACCTTCTTAGCACAAACATATGGTCTTCCTTGCAGCAGTGGGGAAAGTAGTCAGATCCTTCACTTCAGTCAAAGTACCAATGCCACAGTGTAGAAATACAAGTGTACAAGTAAAAGTCCTGCATTTGACATTCTACGAGAGTAAAAGTACATAATACTTAGCATATTTGTATCTCATGCACACAAGATAATAATTTGTACACTCCCAGTTTTTTTTATTTATTAATTATCGTGTGTAACATGATATATATATATACGTATCTATTTCTCTCTAGTTTTGTTTGCGGGGCAATTTACAACTTATGATTCTCAAAAGTACACGATGACTTCATGGAAATACCAGCATAGCTTTGCATAACTCCAACTTGAGTAACTCTAATCAGCAGTACAACTGACAACACTTGAGGGGCCTTTATTTTTAAAAATGCTTCGTATTTAATACATTTTGAATGTAAAATCTAAATGTATGAAGAAAAAAACTGTTGACGTAAATGCAGTGGAGTAAAAGGTACAATAATTGTCTCTGAGATGTAGTGGAGTAGAAGTAGGCATATAATGCAACATAAATTAGATATGCCTATTGCCTCCACGGCTCTCAACAGGGTGAAGGCTGAGCCAGCAGCTAGCAGCTAACGGTGATAACAGCGCTAACAACGGCACGCTCACATCCACTAACATGCACCAAAAAGCACATACGGCCGGCCGGGCTACGTAAACAAAGCACAGAGAAGCTCTGATAACAACACACACAGAGGGAGGCTGAAGCTGAGTTTTCAGAGTGGGTGAAACGCAGCAGAGTGTTGGTGTTGAGACTGCAATGTCTGATGGTAAAAACACCTGTTGAACCGTGACGGACTGAACTGAGCTAAAGACCAGCTGTGTGTCAACCAGAAATCCATCATTTCTGACTGTTGTTTTGGTGAATGTGGTGTTGGGAATTATGGATTGCAAGATAGTTACACTTTTGAAGCTTGGATCGAGCGCACGTAAACACTCACTAAGTGTCACTAGTTCTTGACGTTTCAACTGTAAAGAAAGACTTCATGAAAAGGACAAAGGGACTTTGCTGCTCCGTAGCACCTACGCTGTGTTTTGCTGCTCCGTAGCACCTACGCTGTGTTGCCATTTTGGCACACACTCAATACATCTCTACGTTATGCAGTGAAATACATGGTTTCCCCCTACAGTGCTATGCAAAAAAACAAATATATAATACATACAACAATATGTTTAATCTATTTTATTATGAGCTCATTCATTTTGAGTTCATTCTAGAAACAGCAGTTTGACAAAAAAAAACTTTATTTAAACTGAGGCATAATTTCCAAAAAAGTCTGTAAAATAATTCTGTATCGGCCCAACTAGCAAATATGTTTTTTACTATTAAAAATTCCAAAATGTGATGATGTCATATGATTTTTTTATAATCATTAAATTTGATAATTATCATGATATATATTTAGTAATAATGTTCAATTTCAAGTTGTAAGAGTATTCTTCTGAGGACGAACCCTAAAGAAACCAGAAGGTTAATTATGGTTTATGATATTCAATTATTTACTGTCAGAATGAGTCAGTTCGTTGAGGGTTGATTACATATGTTCAGTACATCACCATGTTGGCTATCTCACTCGTGCGAGCTAGTCTTTGGAGAAAGCATGTGCACAAGAGACATATAAGGCATCCAACTTCCTGTTTAGCCCTGTATGCTAACTTAAATGGGGATAAAATAATTAAATTGTCTAGACTTTCTTCGAGACTCTCAAAATGTTATTGAACTGAATTGATCAAATTGTGAAAGTGAAACAAGTCATTTAATGGTCACAACCAAAACATTTATCATCTTTATCATGGAATATTTTTTCTTTTACCGCCCAACCCTATTGATATCCTTTAGTATATTCATATTGGCTTTAATCCAGCATCCGCTGTGATCTACTTTTACTGCAGATACGAAGAGCAAAAAAGGCATCAGTCTTGATATGTGATATGGTGGGGATAAATACATCTTCACTGCACTTTTCTGTTGGCCCTCTGCTTTAATGATCAGGATTACACCTCATGCGTGTAATCCTGTGAGCTGAGCGACATGAAGACAGTTCAGCAAAGGTCATGGATTATACTACCTGAGCTAGAGTAGAGAACTGACAAGCCTGAACCTGGCGTGGCCCTCTCATGGTAAACCCAGAGTCAGACGTGGGAGCTGAAAGATGATCTCCCTGCGTGCTCCAAGATGATCTCCCTGTGTGCTCCGATTTCTTCAGTCTGGATCGAGGAGAAAGGAGTGTCCGGTTTCCAATGTTTCATGGAGGACAGAACGTACTGTGGGAAAGAGCCTCACCCCCAACGGAGAGAGTAACCTGAGAGGTAACCACTTAAAGCACAAGAGAGAACAGGTATTCCCCTACCGTGTTGAAGGTAGTCCTTGGGGACAGTGGAGGGAACACAATGAATGAGCATGACATATGTCACCGTATATCTCGATATAGCTCAATGAGATGTTGACTCATGAGGCCGAACGAGAGACAAAGGGGTCGTTGAAGTAAATAGCACCTCGTTTGATGACTCATTTACACCCTCCTGGATATAACCATAAAGTAAGGTCAGCATTTAAGCCGTTAAGTATGATGGTCATCACGGGTGGAATATGGGACTACTGGGCACAGGGGGCCACTTGGGCTTCTCCTGCAAAATGTCACTGAAAGAGATGCAAGATGACAACAAAAGGCAAATGACCACATAAAGACACAAAACCGCCCCAAACAGAGACACAATTGGCCCCCTGAAAGATGAAAAAATGTCCACAAAGAGACACAAAAAGACCACAGAAAGACGGAAAATGACATCAAAGAGATGCATGACTACAAAAAAGCTAAATGAGCACAAAGAGATGCAAAACAATTATAAAGAGACACAAAAAGACCACAGAAAGATGCAAAACGACTACAAAGTGACAGCAAATTACCACAAACAGACAAAAGATGAGGACATAGACGGAAAAATAATTGATACAAAAAGATGCCAAAGGGCCACAAAGATGCAACACAACCACAAAGAGATGCAAAACTACAACAAAGTTGCATTGTTTTGTGCGTCTTTACATCTGGATGTCTTGCAGCTATGTCGGACAAATGTTTTGGCTCGGGGGACTGTTGTCTCATGATCCGTCCATGATCAGGAGAAACAAAAATGATAGCTTCTCATTCAACACCTCTGACTTTATCGTCCATAACTAAAACAGCTCAACTCCATGTTTGCAGGTTGCTCTGCAGCCGCATGCGTGCTCGCATGACTGAATCTGTGGCGTCCGCGAGGCAGCGCGGGTATATAGTTTACGTTTAAGCGGCCGAACCCTGCGGCCCCCAACCCCCCCGACCTCTGACCTTTGCACTCATCACGTATCTCACACTCATCTCGTCTTCCAGACTATCCCAGGGGATTCATCCACAGACTGACTGACAGCACAACGTGTTCTCAGAGCTGCTGAGGGACGTTGAGCTGACAGCGAGCGTTTTCTTGAGGGAACGTCTCCTGTTTAAAAAGAAGAAGAAAGAAAACCGGCACATTTGTTCTTTCTGTGCCTCAGGAGAGTTCAGTCGATACTTGTGAACATGCACCAGACGGAAAGCTAGATACTGGACAACTAACCCTTTGCCCCAACGTCACTCAGATGTGAAATCTAGCACAGCCGTGTTGATGATGAATGGAGTACAACGTTTGTTTACTCATGAGGTTTTTGTTTTTCCAGCTTTTCCACCCAAATGAGGTTTAAATGTTTGCTTTCCATGCGTCACACTGAGAAGTTCAGCAGGGTGATGCCACTATAGCGAGAGCAAGAGATTGATAGAACGGTGTATTAGTGCACTAGCTGCTCTTTTGTTTTATCCTTTGTCAACATGCTACATGGCAACAAAGGAGAACTACTTCAGAAATTTGACTTGATACCAAAAAATCCTGTGAAATTGCACAAATCAGCCATGTTGCAACGTGTTAAGCTGGGGATGAACTTGCTTCTACTGGAATAGTTGTGGTGTAACATTTGCTTTCTCTCCCAGTGCTGGATGAGACTGGAGGCAATTAGCCTAGCTTAGCATAAAGACTGGACACAGCTCTCTCTCAAAAGCAATAAAATCCACCTACTCACAACTCTAAAACTCACTAATCAACATGTTGTATCTTTTTTGTTTAATCTGTGAACAAACAGTGACAGTTGTGGATTTAGAGGTTCTCTCTAATTTTCTGATTATTTTCCCTCATTAATGGATGTCTTTCCTGGTTAGAAAAATAACCTAAAATTTGAAGGTGGGATGAACAGTAAGCATAGCATCTTCCTGTGTCACAGCCAATGGCAGAAAATGGCAACCATGTCAAAACCACCATCAAAAGCTAAAAGACACAAAGTGACTACAAAAAACACACAAAATGACCACAATGAGATGCCAAACAGCCACAGATGCAGAATGACTGCAAAAAGATGCAAAATGATCACAAGATGCAAAAGGACCACAAAAACAACTATAAAGAGATACAAAAACAGCTACAAACAGATGCAAAGTGATCACAAGACACAAAAGGACCAAAGAAATTATGTAATCCTCCTGTGTGCCAAAAATGGCAAGAGAAAAATGGCGACAAGCGTGAATGGGAATGATGCAGCTGTAAATCAATCTACAGAAATAACAGCTCTTAAATCCACTTTTTTTTTAATTCAACTAATGTGACAATTCCAGTATATTTTCTACATAATACAACATAATCTGGATTTGAAAACTTGAGCCAAGCAAGACATTAACCTCAACAAACGTTAGCTGTAGGTTTAACAGCCTTGATGATACAGCTGTGACAACTCTGTTTTGGCGTTGTTGCTGTTCATGACAGTCCTACTATAGTGCAAAAGTATATCTGCAGCACAAGTTTCAGCTCATTGGGTCGTTGCAGTCTCAGCCCTCCGATGGTTCTATGGTTCCTTTCCAACAATAACTGTGCAGATGAACGTTACCTCATCATGCAGCCTTCAGTTCAGCGCTCACAGACTGCCACTTACTCCAGGAGACATCGCACGTGTGCAGTTTATCATAAGACAAGAGGCCAGCCAAAGCGTCACTGGGAGATTTACTGAGTCTAGCTTTGAGTTGTCAGGGATTCAACACAGAGCGGGATGTGCATGGAAACAGCAACGAGCCCTGAGGGGTAACTGATGGAAATATATGAAGTGTTGGACGGTCAGGAGGTGAAGCATAGTATTGAGAGGCTTTTTTTCATCTTTGTTGTCGTCCATCCAACAGAAAGCTTTTAAAATACTGTCATGAACCAACACACCTGGAATGAGTTGCACCAGCTATTCTTATTCATTTCCATGACTACGTTTGTGTGTAGAAGTCATTCCTTGCCTCTTATTGGCTTCTGGCTTGATTCCAATTTACTAAATTGGGGTTAAACCATGACAACTTGCACAATACATGCTCGAGCTAGTACCGACTGTAGTAATGTGTCAATTGTTGGCTAGGAAACATCTGTTGTGCCGTCCAAACAAAAGCAATCAACTGTGTAGTACTGCAATGAGTATATTAATGATTAATATGTAATCCCCCCACCCCACACAGTTAATTGTGTCAAACACAGTCCAAGTTAAAGTCTTCAAATTTCTTGTTTTGTTCCAAAACCCAAAGATATTTAGTTTATAATTGTAGCGGAGTAAGAAAAGCAGCAAACTTTAACATTTGGAACCAAAACTAAATTTTGGGGCATTTTAACTGAAAGCTTCAGAAGATTGTTTTTCAAAATAGTTCAATTACATGAGAAATCCTTTCAGCTCTACAAACATGAAGTCTTTGTAGCTTCACGAGCTGTACAAACTTTGTAGCTTCACGAGCTGTAACATAACTCCCAAACAAAACTGTCTTGTGCTTTTCAAAGGTAGATATGGAGAGTTTGTGTTTCATAATAAGTAGCATTCATTTTGTGATTTTAGGCTGTATGTCATGACTTGACATACAGTTTCGAATGAAGAGATACCCAATTAGGCTAACCCAACTGGCATTATTTGGTAATTCAGGCTAACTCTATTGCTATAACATTTTATCATTATATTATGTATAATATATTGGGTTATCTTTGTGACATGTACTTTAAAAATATCCCGGGTTAACATTGCAATCTGACAGGAGGCCGTCTCACGACTAAATGCTGAGCGTAAGAAGATGTATTGATAATGTCAAGCTCCACTGGGACGGCGGAGGCAGGACAGGAAGCAGCAGTGGGTCCGGGAGGCCGGCGTCTCCGTCTGACCTCAGCGACTGTCTGTCTGTGGCTCCACCTGAAAAAGCAAAAACCAGCCATCAGCTTTACTGCTGGACTCCCTGACAAGCCTGTCTAAACACGGACGGAGGCTCATCTCTGTCACAAACACTGACACACATGTCGGCTCTATTAGTGACATCTGTGATGAACAACTGTAAGATCATCCATAAATGTAATTTAAGTCATGCAGTTCTTCAATCAGCACCATATTTCTATAATCCCTACAGATGATTATGTGTCAATCAATTGTCTACGCGTTAGTCTTTTTAAAAACAATGAATTGATCGCAGGTAGATAGAAGTTCAGAAAGCCATTTCAACAATGCAGCTACGCTCCTGTACGTCTTTATAAATACAGCAATGCAATCCTTTCAGCTGTGCAGAAAGTTCCATTTGAGTTTTTCTTATGGTGCTCAAAAATGGTGCTCCTCAATTCATTTGGTGAAATAGGCAAACCACGTGTGACGGCCCCTCCCATTGTCTCGGAGGCCGTCCTGGTAAAAGTACCAAAAGTATCGTACTAAAAGTAAAAGTGCTCATTATGCAGAATGGCCCATTTCAGAATGACACTGTATATATTATATTACTGCATTATAATCATTGATGCATTAATGTCATCACTTTAAAGTTGCAGCTGGTGAAGTTGGAGCTCGTTTTAATGACTTTCTACTGTATAGTGGTAACTTGCTCTATAATAGCACATCCTAATGTTCAAAGTTCAAGTTCAAAGTTCAAAGTTCAAAGTTCACTTTATTGTCAAAGTTTCCACATGTGTTATGCATACAGAAAATTCGAAATGCCGTTTCTCGCAGTCCCACAGTGTAATATAGACATGAACATATAACATATAATAGAAAAAAATAGAATAAAGTTAAGAACATAAGGGCCTAGATAAAGGATTAACAAGTAGCAGCAGAGAATAAAAAAGTGACTGGTGCTGGATGAGGGAAGGGTGTGTGAGGGGGGTATTTGTTCGTAGCAGCAGAGAATAAAAAATTAAAATAAATAAATAGAAAAAGTGACTGGTGCTGGATGAGGGAAGGGGTGTGAGGGGGAGTAGATGTCCTGGTATGTTCCATTTGAGGCAGTGGGGAAAGGTGGGTGAGGGGGAGGGTAGAGAGGTCAGGGGAGAGATGGCAGGGGGGGAGAGAGGGGGAGCGAGAGGAGAGAGGGAGGGAGAGAGTTCAGCATCCTGACCGCCTGGTGGAAGAAGCTGTTCCTCAGCCGGGTAGAGCTCGAACGGAGACTGCGGAACCTTCTCCCTGAAGGCAGGAGGCTGAAGAGGCTGTTGGAGGGGTGGGTGGGGTCACCCGCAATGCCGAGTGCTTTGCGGGTGAGGCGGGTGTTGTAAATGTCCTGTAGTGTAGGGAGTGAGACTCCGATGATCCTCTGGGCAGAGTTCACAATGCGCTGCAGGCTCTTGCGGTTGGAGGCGGTGCAGCTTCCGAACCACAGCGTGATGCAGCTGCTGAGGATGCTCTCAGTGGCGCCTCGGTAGAATGAGAGCATGATGGGGGGGGGGGCTCCTGCTCGCTTGAGCTTCCTGATGAAGTACAGGCGTTGCTGGGCCTTCTTTGCCAGTGCAGTGGTGTTGCTGTTCCAGGTGAGGTCATCTGTGATTGTCACACCCAGGAATTTGGTGCTGCTCACCTGCTCCACAGCAGCACCATTGATGGTCAGAGGGAGGGGGGGTTGGGAGTGGGTTCTCCTGAAGTCAACAACAATCTCCTTTGTTTTCCCCACATTGAGGAAGAGATTGTTATTTTGGCACCAACGGACCAGCTGGTTCACTTCCTTCCTGTAGTTAGTCTCATCGTTGTGGCTGATGAGACCTACCACGGTAGTGTCGTCAGCGAACTTCACGATGTGGTTGGAGCTGTAGTTGGGTTTACAGTCATGGGTCAGCAGGGTGAAGAGAAGGGGGCTGAGCACACAACCTTGGGGGGCCCCCGTACTCAGTGTTAGTGTGTTCGAAGTCTTAATGTATTAGTTGATTTACATTTTGTATCAAAATCACACCTTGCCACCACAACAACATCTTTAAATCAGTAAACTTCCGCATGTCTTCTGTTGTTTTCAAACTTTAAATCACTAAAATGACTCCAAGATGAGCCTCCATATGCATCTTTGATTTATTTGTGATTACAGCGATTATGATGGCGACATCTGTTTCGCCGTGACAGCATTGAGTCTGGAGGAAACATTAACTCTCACACCAATCTGCTGAGAGACACTCACAAGGTTTACTTTGACGAAGGCAGGATAACGACTAGTTAATGAGCTTTCATCCGCGGGTAAACAATTAATCTCAGAGACGAGCGGAAAAATGGAGGAAAAAACGAACAAAGGAAGAAACAGGGAGAGTGTGTCGATAAATACAAAATAAATCCTCCGTCCCGTTTCTTCTGGGTGATGCTATTAGCGATGCAAACTGAGTTGAATTGTTGCCGTGCAGCCAAGTGGTGATTATTTATACGATTTGCATTTCAAATTCAATTTCCTCTCATGGAAGACGGCGGGATAATAACATGCAAATGAGTTCATCAGAGTGAGAGTGAGAAGAAGAAAAGAAACCTGATGAGGAGCAGATAGAGAACATTTTCTTCTTGGCACTGCAGATAATTCGGGAGACTGATGAGTTTATTTTACTGCAACGGATGGAAACAAAGGAAGAGTTCCCATCCAGATTGTTATTGTTACCCACAGTTTAGGAATACTTAGGTCAAAAATAAAGTAAAGGCAGATTAAGTGTTCCTCAGTGAATATGTCAAAATTACATTCCAGAAAATATATCTGCTTTGTGAGCTAAGGTCGAATGCGAAACTTTAACTTCAAAATGTACGCCTCCATAACAGCAATAACTTTGTCGCATCTATTATAATCATATTTAATGGTGGGTATCGATGGAAATAAATGTACTATATTCACCAATCAGCAGACAGAACACCTGCTTTCATGGTACAGCTACATACAGAGCTTCAACATAAGTTACAATTTCAGAAGCTCTCAGCGATTCGACTTTAACTGATTTGAGCTACTTTCAGTTGTTATTGCTGCATCACACCAGCATTTAAAACAATAACATGAAAATAAATTACTTTAAATTAAAACGCCGCAATCAGTGAATTTACTCTCAGCCGGGCTGAAATATATCCGTCAAGTTCAACCTTTGAGGATTTCTACCACTAGATGCAAAACGACTACAAATAGACAAAAAATGACTATAAAGAAACACAAAATGACTATGAAGAAATGCAAAACGACTACAAAGAGACACAAAACCACTATGAAGATAGACAGAATGACTACAAATAAACACAAAACCACAAAGAGATGCAAAATGATCACGAGTAGCAAAAGGGCCAAAGAGACCGAGAATATTAAATGGAAAGAAAAACAACCTGATATCCAACATTTTTAAGCTGAATGAAGAATAACGCTGTAATCCCCCACATATCAAAGCCAATGAGCTTAATGGAAAGAGAAAAACTGGCGACAAGCGTGGATGGGACTGATGCAGCTGTGCATGTCTTTGTAATTCAATTTACAGACATTACACCTCTTTAATGCGCCTTTCTTACCTCAAATGATACAAGCAGACAAACGTAGATAAAACTGTTGTATTTACTACAGATCAACACCTTGTTTCAACAAAAACTGAACATCATATGTCTTCATGTTGTTAATTGACTGCATTTGTTGGAACTAGGTGTACCTAATAAACTGACAACCGAGTGAATATTCCCATGATATAACTATTTAAAAA
This sequence comes from Melanostigma gelatinosum, assembly GCF_949748355.1. Taxonomy (NCBI): domain Eukaryota; kingdom Metazoa; phylum Chordata; class Actinopteri; order Perciformes; family Zoarcidae; genus Melanostigma; species Melanostigma gelatinosum. Next base: position 6,183,439 of record NC_136650.1, on the reverse strand, counting down.
GTTAATTCAATTAAAGAATGAATGTAAATGCACTTTCTGTGGCTCCTTCAAACTCACCATATAGTAATTCACTTCAAAGCATCCAGCAGTGCATGGGTCTCTCAATACCTCTAGTGGCTTGTTTTACAATGCACTCAGCTGTCACACACACACACACACACACACACACACACACACAAACACACACACAAACACACACACACACATATTGCCACCGTAGTGCAGCGCACGGATGATGTCAGCTAGTTATAGATTAAAACAGGAACTAACACAGCAATGATTGGCCTTTAAGTGGAAACTCGGTTAGTGGAAACACTCGGGTGTTGAAAAAGTGGAAACACTCGGGTTAGAGCAGGGGTGTCAAACTCATTTTCACTCTGGGGCCACATCAGCATCACGGTCGCCCTCAAAGGGCTGGTTGTAAATGTAAGACGGTGTAAGTGTAACTACTCCTAACATATTTAGTTCAGTTTCCCGGGACATCTGTGACTTCCACAACACGTACTAAGCAGAAATAGAGGTTATTTTTGCCATGGTTAATGGCGGACAGTTGAACGGCTTTCAGGGCGATAAGCCCCGCCCCCTCTCCGGCACGTCCAGTGCGACTGAACACAAATAGCCCCTGGCGAGACCGGCAGCGCGAATGGCTCAACTCAACTTTTTTTTTTTTACACTCAAATATCTCCGCGACTTATTGAGTGACGTAATAATCGCGCGACACAACAAATCGATAATGAAATTCGTTGCCAACTCTTTTAATCATCGATTTTCATCGATTTTATCGATTCGTTGTTACAGCCATACAGACAATTGGAACAGCAGCTTACTTGATGACATCACCACCTCAGCTGGTCTCATGAGTTTGATCCGTTTTTTTCTGTACAGTATTTTCACAATCAAACTAAATATGATAACCCTGCTGTTTTCGTTTTCATTTAAAATCAAAAATGACATATTATTATTTACATATATATACATACACACAATTATATATGTATATATATATATACATATATAAATAAATATATGTATGTGGATCAGATCCCGCTAGCAACACCTCACATCTCCGAAATCGTCAGAGCAGATGTTTAAATCGGCTGAATCTTGACAAACCGACCACAGATTTGGTGCTTAAACAACTAACTTCTCGCCTCAAAACATCCTAAAATGACTTTCTGTGACTTAACAACAGTAGTATTTCGAAAGTTTCAACTTCCAGTTGTGTGATTTCTCCTCCGCCATTGTTTCCTGTTGCTGGTGCAAAATGCATTCTTGCATGCATTAGGACCGTGCTTGGCTCGATGTGAACTTTGAATTGGTACAGTACTTGGGCTGAGACTGATGACGTTTCACAAGTCCACGAGTTTACAAGTACAGAGAAGTACGTGTAACAGAGTTAATCGTTCGAGACGAGAACGTGCAGGTGAGCCGGTTGAGGCTCTGAGGCTCCTCAGAAATTGGGAAAAACTCACCATGAACACAGGTGTCCTGTATCGTGTTTCCAAAGACGCTGTTACAAAGAGAAAAACCTATCAATATATTGTGCCCTCTGCGCTGAAGGAGAAGGTTCTCAAAGGTGTGCATGATGAGGCAGGTCACCAAGGTCAGAGACGAACATTCTATCTGACCAGGCAAAGGTTCTACTGGCAAGGAATGGAGAAAGACGTGGTACAGTATGTGCGATGCTGGAGATTGCATCTCCTGTCCACCTGTTGTGATAGTTTTAATGTCGGCACACAGACAACATGCTATCTCATGACTTCGACTTTCTATCTCATAATGTCGACCATGGGGATATTTTTATTTTCACATCTAACTTTAAATTTTTGCAAAAAAATAAAAACATCTTTTTTTTTTGCCGGGCGGATTCGCGGGCCACATGAAATGACGTGGCAGGCCGGGCCGTATGTTTGACACCCCCTGGGTTAGAGGGTGGATGACGTATGAACACATGACCCAGTTTGCCGGAACACAAGTCACCTGCTCGCCACAGACAGAAATAGCTCCGGCAGGCGGACTGGGACGGATAATTAGGCCTGTTTTTAATAAACAGTGACGGGAGGATGTCACTGCTGCCTGCACCCGCTCCGCACCGATAATAAATGTCCTTTTCCATCTTCTGTGAAACGCTGGGCTTTGAAGACCCACTGATGCTTCCAGGAACAGTATGTGCCCTCCAGATCCAACCCCCCACCACAAACACACACACGCACACACACTTCCTGAATAAAAACCTCACTGCCTGCCTCTCGTCACATCACCACCGGGCACTGACTGAGTGAGCCGGTTTGAGGCTTCGCCGTGTGTTTATCCAATCATATTCCCCTGCCAGGACCACAAAGCTGGGCTTCCTCGCAGTGTCCAGTTAAATTTTTCCATGAGGCCTCAATGGTGATAGCTCTGTGGCTTGGGGTTCAGGAGTGTCGTAGAGTTAAGATGGGCTGCCAGGCTGGTGAGCCACAGGGGGTGGATCCCTCTCTGAAAGGGAGGGAGAGGGGGCAATTTATGATGGCAACCCTGTTATTATGGGCATCTGGGTACATAGTTACTGCACTGGTGCTGTGTTAAACATGTCGCTGTTGCCGGGTAAAACCCCCACGTGGGCATTTTTCGAGCAAATGTTTAACTTTGTCACTAAAAAATAAATGCAAATTTTGTGCGTTTCCAGAAGTGGATGTAGTTATCGTGACGTCACCCATTGGTTTGTTGCGTGCCATTTTAAAGCCTCGACTTCGACGATCTCGACTTCGACGATTTCGCCCTCGCCATCTTGGATTACGGCCGTCGGCATTTTCTTTTTATTGCAACCAATGAACGGAAGTTACCATATTTGGAATGCGGAGGAGTGACGTTGCGACTCCGTATACGGATCTGTCAATCACTGTGAGCCCGCCCTAAAGTATACCCTGCTCTATGGTCTATTTGACTCTAAATGGACCATCATTTACTAAATGAACACCATGCTGAATTGAAGAAGACTTAAAACTAAGTTTAAGACCATAAACTCATGTTTACAATGTTTCCTGAGGGAATAAATCAGAGAGAAGTAGGGTCATTTTCTCATAGACTTCGATACAATCTGACTTATTTTTGCAACCAGAAGAGTCGCCCCCTGCTGGTCAGTAGAAGGAATGTTTTTAAGACACTCCCACATTGGCTTCACTCGGCATGACTGGAGGTTGCCGGCTAATTTCCATCAACTGGTTTACAGCGAATAAACGAAGGAAGGAAGTAATGAAGGAACATATCACCCAGTGCAACAGTGTGGCTCAATTATATCTTTATATAGCTAAACATATAATTAATAAACAAGATGACACACAAGCACGCATGAGGGCGGGCTCACTCGAGTCTGTGTCTTTACTCGACTCGGCTGGTGTCCACATCGGCTTTTAAGTGTGGTGACCCCGGGATCAGGGCCCGCATGCCTTCCCCTTTAGCTCAGCCCAGATCAAGAAAATACTCTGCATTCTGGGGGCAACTCTGCTCCACAAATCAGATGTTTAATGCAGAGGAATATTTTCTAGTCTCGCATATGTATACACAGGAAAAACCTATTTTCCGACCCCCGTTCTAGCCCCCGGTATGCTGCCTCCTGTCCAAACCCGATCTAAAGAGCCTGTGGGTTTGTAATACTCTCCGAGGGAGACTGTAAAAGCCCAGTGTGCCTTGTCCTTTTGTGTGTGATCCCATTATGGCCTCAAGCTCAGGCGGAGGTATCCGTGGAATACTTTTTTGCTCTTTGCTGATGAAAGACGCCGAGGGTCTGTAAGTGAGAGAGCAGCCGCCAGAGACACAGGTAATGCAGATGGAGGATGAAGCAGCCGTCCTTGCCGGCCTCCCCCTTTCCTCCTCATTTCAAGCTCCACCGCTGAACTGTGACCCATCAAGCCGCTCGGCCAAGATGCACAATGACCGCCGAACCTTCGGCTACCGCCACATGCATACAAATAAAGGGCAAAGTGAGAAAAGGGGGCTATCTGTTGTTGAACCCTTATTAAATATTTAAAGGGAACGTGACAGCAACAACAAGAAAAAGCAGTTAATCCTTGTATTGTCTAAAATAGGATTTTGGACACATCCCATGTATTTGACTATTCTAACTTTATTTGACCCTGATTGAAGAGGGTAAATGTCGTGGTTGGAAACCTTTTATGCAAAGGGAGACCTGGCCAAAACGGCAGCATACTAATTTTGATATAATGCTAAAAACAGATATGAAACTAAAATATGGTTATGACTGGTGTAAGGCCAACTAAACTTAATCCAGATGTTTGGATTTCAAAAATACCAAAGCCATGTTGTAGCTCACGAAGCTGACACACATCTCTGTGACTCTCTCAACACTCAACAACTGCTTAGTACTTTCCATGTGTTGTGAAATAATCAGACTGCTATACATAGCACATGGAAGTTATGACAACTAAAAATAGAATTATTTGTGAACTACTGGTTCTCTTTTACTTGTGAAACATGGAAGTAGTTCATATGAAATCATCTTGATCGAACACAACTTTTAATAATAATTGTTTATTGTGAATTTTAAAGTAAGAAACAGGAAAGACATCCAGTATCAACGGACAGTGATGGATCTGAGGGGGAGCATTGTTTATTGTTTGCAGCGTATCCATGTCAGCAAGTGTTATTGGTGGTTGCCCTGTAATTATCGCTCAGCGCTCAATGACATCCGCTCTCTGAGCATGAAACCCCGAAAGAAGTGCCATGTTTAACTAGTGGCAATCGCTCATTCAGCGCCACAAAGACCAACGCAACAAAGGGCTAAATGCATAAAACATGTCCCTGGTTGTTTGAGCAGGTATTGGGCAATTCTGGGGTGAGCTGTGTTATGCAATGCACGCTTGTCTAGCAGCGTTATGTGGAGGCGACAGCCGTGGGGGTGTTTGTCCAGTTAGCACATGCCTTTCAAGGCTCGAAAACACTGGTGAATGGGGGTTTTTCAGTAACAAAGGAGTCCACTGTAGTGCAGTTTCAAAGTTTTATTATCTCTAAATATGCACTTGAGTCTCATAAAATCCAGGTTATTAAGGTGTAATTTGATCTCCGAAGTAGACACCCCACTCAGAAACAACAAACATAACAACGTCAATGGAATCCATGCCAGAACGAAAAAGAAAATACTGGTTCATAAATTCACCTGGAACTCAGGTTTCTTTTTCAGGATAAATGAGACTTTTGTGTGTTTTTGTACTTTTTTAAATGTGGTTTTCAGATAAGAGGCGGCATGAATTCGTCTTTATTCTTTAATCTGATCTTTTGATACATTTGTCTCAAATCATCACCGACATCCATACCTTGTTCCTCGCTTCTGTCGTTCTTAAATCGTCTTCAATAATTAATAGCAGTGCTTTCTTCTTTCGTGCTTGAACAAATCCTCGTCTCACCTGGAATGAGCCGCCCCCCGCTCCCCTTTTGATTAAACTGGCCCAGGCATGAGACAAAGTAACTGATCAGTAGTTCTTGAATAATTCAGAAGGATATTTCACAGCCAGCACATCTGTTTCGATACGACTCCGAATGTATGTACTTGTCTGTTTCTGTGGAATAGGTTTTGTTTTTCTTGAGGCACACACGCCTTCTGTAAAGATCTGTGTGAGCACACACCTGCAGCAATTCCTAGTAACTCTGGAGCTTTTGCTGACACCCACAAGTAGACATGACAACTCATTTCTAGCCTACGACTGTTGACTGAGGGCTTCATCTGTAGCTAGCTGTCGTACGCGAATGCTCACGGTAAAATTGGTGGAAAACTCTGTCTCCATTTGACTTTTTGATGTTTTCAACTGATTTGTTTTGAAAGTACACGATGTAGGCTAATGCTAAAAGACTGAGGCTGTGTCTCATTCACCACTCCCTAGTGAGCTCATCGAGTAAAAATGAAAAAAACACTTATTTTCTGTGTTAATTACATCAATGCTGTCGCACAATTAAAACGTTTAGTGTCAGGCTGGTGGACGATCCATAATAAAATACAGACATGCATTTTGTGATGAATACATAAGCTACTTATTGAGTTACCTCGTACAGAAATGCTCTGATTGAATTTAAGTTCACCCTGGTAAGCAGTGATATGAGTATATGTCTTGGGCTTTTATGACGAAAGGTAAGAGCTGAAGTTGTGAAGCGGTATGTGCTGCCGTTGTCAATGTGGGGGCAATAATCGTATTTTTCCGAATTCATTAATACAAAATGCTTTGTGGCCGTTTGTGTCATCACAACACATTAAATATATTATTTTCGCTACTCGTGGATTTGTCTTAATCGCGCTGCCATTTTTTCCTCCACACAATACATGATGGTTATATTGTGAATCATGGAATACGGCCGTCGCAACCAATGAACAGAAGTTACCATTTTTGGAATGCGGAGGAGTGACGCTGTGACGCCGTATATGTCTCTGGTAGTGGCAGCAACTTGTCAATCACAGTTGTCAATCACAGCCCGCCCTAAAGCCTACTCCGCTTTATGGTTCATTTTACCTTAAATGGACCATAATTGACTAAATAAACATCTTACTGGCTTGAAGAAGACTTAAAACTAGAGATTGAGACCATAAACTTAAGTTTAAAATGTTTACTGAGGGAATGAATCAAGTAAGAAGTAGAGTCATTTTCTCATAGACTTCCATGTCCAATCGGTGTTCTTTTTGCAACCAGAGGAGTCGCCCCCTGCTGGCCAGTAGAGAGAATGCAAGTTTTAAGACACTTCCGCATTGGCGTCATTTGGCAGAACCGGAGGTTGCCGCCTGGGTTGTACACTACTTTTCACGATGCAAGCACGATTGACATGCCACTTATGGTTGCTGGGCTCTGATTGGTCAATCGCTGTTTGGGTTCTGCTGGATTTTACAGGGGGGGGGAAAGCCAAGAAGTGTTCAGGTAAGGTTGCTGATTGGGTTTTGTGGGTTTTGGGAATGACTGGAGCAGATTATGGGAATAGTGACACAGAAATAGTTCAGGAGTATCCAAACCTCAACCAGTGACATCACAGCTCTGAGGAATAACATCAATTTTGTTTAGTCTCACCACTGCCGGCTTTAAGGATGACTCATTCAAGGCAGCTAAGTATAAATATTTGCATGGAGTCATTACATTACACTACTCCTGACTGGATAAGCTACAAACCCACAGTATTATACGCAGTCACTCTGAGAGAGAAACACTCTTCCTCTTGTTGTAAATGTTAGACAGGCAGGCATGTGATGGAGTTTATTTTTTTCTCTCTGTGAGGACAGAGGGGCTTATCAGTGGAGATGGCATCTCTGAGACAGAGATGAGTGACTCTGTCTATCACACAGGTTGGATCTGACAGGGTGCTTTTCAGCTTCTTTTTTTACAAAGTAACGTTGAAATTAAAAAGATAAAACGGCATCTTGTCAAAGTGATGCCAGGCTTCATGTTAAAGGTTCATTCATTCATGTCCAGAACTTCTGCAAGGTAGAAAACCTGGAGCAGTCATAGACACAAAGTCTGGACATTCATAAAAAGTAGTAGTCTAGACAGGAGCTTGTGTTTGTGATAAAGTACCTCTAAGTACCTTTTGTACAGTATCCACTGAGTTTATTCAGTAGATAAGATTCAGACACATTCTTAGCCGGTGATACGGATGCTGAGGTATTTGTCGTTTAAACCTCTTCTTCTCTAGACTCCTACAATAAAAAACATGAGGGCTCTTATCTTGGTGGAGGTCTTTGCCGATAGCTTGAGAGCTTTTCATCACAAGCCGAAGACGTCTAATCAGCAGAAACCATAAATGCCTCATGCTCATTGGTTGAGCATTGACAGTCCGTCGCATTTCACAGCTTACCTGGACTGTGGTGCAAACAGCCCAGTGCCCTGAGTGTAATCTATGCAGCAGTTTTATTTGGGTCATTGAGTTCCTACAGAGGGATCTGCAAGGCCAGATCCCTGACGCTGATAGGCCTGTTGGGACCGGATGGTTTTGGCTGCTTGACTTACTCGAAACGTGCCGGGGACATTTATGCTTCTGGAAAGTTTGCTGTTAAGCTTGTCTGCATCACCCACATACTGCTGGCATACATCCACCCAACTCCCCCACCTCCCCCCCTCCAGACAAGTTATTGTGACCCTGGGATGGATATAGGCCTCGAGGGGAGATTTAAGTTTGAATAAGTGAAGTTTCAGACTTTGGCTGATTCCTTGTATGAATACACTGCAGTTTAAACGGCAGACTGTGCTGCTTTTGTCGTATTACTGTTTTTGAAATGATATACATGTCAGTTTTTAAAACGTTGACATGCATTAAGACATGTTTTGACTACACTTTACGAACTTAACATCTTATTTTAAATTTTCTTTTTTTCGGTCCGTCCACGACTTTGGTCAAGGCCGAAATATTTCAACATCTACTGGACAGATCGCTACAATCATTTTGTACAACGGTTCCAAGAGGACGATTCCCACTGACTAAGGTTTCCTCTAGTCTAGCGCCACCATGAGGTTGACAATCTTGTTTTTTAGGGAAATGTCCCAATAACTAATGGTTTAGTGCTCACTAGCAAATGCTACCAAGCTAACACCCAATCCAAACATGGGCTAACAGTATCCCTGCTAAACATCAGCATGTTAGCGTTGCTGTTTTGACCTTGTTGGCGTTTAGCTCACTAGCACAGCTGAAGGATTGTTATCAAATTAGGTTCCCCCCTCATGATGAATTGTGATAACTTGAATTTGTCCCAATGCTTTGGTCTCTACTTTGTGTTTAGTGCTAATTAGCTAATAATAGCATGCTAACATGCTAAACTAAGATGGTTAGCATGGTAAATAACCTGCTTAAAATCAGCCTGTAAGCATTGCTTTTGTTAGCATGCTAATGTTAGCATTTAGCTCAAAGCTGTAGCCTACTAGTGCCTCATGCAGCCTCACAGAGCAGCTAGCATTTTTGTATACTCTTGTTTTGTGAGTATGCAATTTAAATAAACGTACTTGGCTACTGGTCATCTTATTTTAAGTGTTAAAAGTTTTTGGGCTCCTGTCAAAGTTTTTTCAGTTGTTTACAATTCAACCCCTTTTCCTCTCTTTGCCACCACAATGTGGTGTTGTTGCTCCTCGGCAACAACAAAAACCCCATCAAAGTTGAAAAGTTATTAATGAAGACAAGTAAATTACACTTCTCCAGTAATGATTAACTTTTTTTTGAGATTGACCGAAAAAGAAAGCCTGTGCCCCCGAGGAGAAGTTTTTTTCAATGAAAGACCGGATCCACCCACGTGCAACGACATGCAGCGGCTCATCCTCTCTCTCGTGACTCATCCACGCTGCCCCGATCTTGAGCAGTGGCTCAACATTTCTAGGCAGCTTGTTTTTTTTCATCAGAGTTGCATCGCTTGAAGCAATATGGATCTCTCCGGGTTTCCCACAGTCAAGCAGCGGCATCAGTGGCCACTCAACACTTGTTTTGATGTGACCCTTCAAAGAGACAAGATCCCGCTAATCACATAAACCCTGAGTTTTACTACCCGCTGCAATACATTACCAATACATGGCTGTTAATCATTTGTGTCATCATGTTGTCATTTCCCGGGACACAAAAGGAGCTGAAAACAAAAATATCTTAAAGGCGGGTATTTTGTTGTTGAAGAAATGAGTGCAAAAAGCAGCACTGAAATGTGCAAGAGCTTGGGAGTTTTTCATTGGACGATAAAGATGGATGAGAAAAGATCAAGACGTCCTAGAGGCAGATGCTTAGCGCTGCAGGTGTAGCCGTTAGTTGTGGTCAAGCGGCGGGCGGGTCTCTCAGGTGCAGCCAAAAGAGAGATCAAACCGTCATTCGCTCCCTCTGTAGAACTCGTGCCACTTCAAACACAGTCGTTGTTTGAACTGCTATTGTGAACACCTGCCTCTAGTGAGGCATCAAAGGTGAGCTACAACAACCCAGCCTGTGGGTCTCTGGGAACTCCTTGTTCGTGAACTCTGTTTGACTTCTGATTTGTGTACCACTGCACCAAACAATTTAGTTGAAGTGTTTTTCTTAAACTGTTACAAGACAATGCAAGAAAAACCTAAGAATTGATCATTTTCCCGAAACATTGAAACAGTCTTCGAACAATTTTTTATAATCTATGGCAGAAGTGTTAAAATCATCCAGACCAACAAATACATGTGAATTGTGTTTGATGATAGACTGAGATTTGATGAAAATACTGATTTCATTGTAAAAAGGGCTCAGCAGCGCCTCTAATATTTACTTAAATTAAATAATATAAGAATGATAACATTGAATAGCTCTTTTATAAAAAATATTTGACTTTTTAATTTCAATGACAGCAATCGCAAGGAATTGTTAACCTCATCTCTAAAATGTTCCCCTTCAAGGTGCTAAGTTTGACACTCAGAACATCAATATAGCAGTAAACAACTATGATGTATGTTAAGATATGGAGTAATGTACCTGAGCAGAGGAAGAAGTCACTCCTTCTCTCTGAGTGTTTGATATCTTCGCTTCTCTGGGCTTTGTTGACATAGCTGAGCCATGCATGTTCGTGCATGTGAGTTTGCCCTACTGGTTAGCTCGCGGCCGCTGCTCTGCACTGCTCTCATACAGCTGTTGGCACTGTTAGCTGCAAGCAGTCGGCTCAGCCTTCTCCATCTTGAGAGTCGTGAAATGCTCCCAATTTCTCACTAAACACCTTTAAAGGGGAACTATGCCCACATGCAAAAATTGAATTATGAACATAACATATTGGAATTCTTAATATAGTTGGAGTTCCCCTTTTAAAGGATAGGTTCACAATGTTTTCTTAACACAATAGGAGGACTGATTACATCAATCTTCTTATTTAAATCTCAGCAAGAAAGCACAGATTCCCCATAATGTTGAAGTATTTGAATGTGGTCACCATGCACAAAGACTTTTAGATTGCCTGTGTATAAAACCAACAGAAGGAAGTCCAGTAGCGTAAGACTTGTGAACAGTTGTGGTTTGTATTTTCTGTGTACAGATTAATAAATGCACTTAGCACTTGTTGGTTTACGGATTTACCACTGCTATTCACCATTGTGTTTTCCATCTTTGGCTTACCATTGTTTTTTTGTGTTTTTAGATTATTTTTATTCATGTCAACGGATTGCTTGTGCGTTTTTGTCTTGGTAAACTTGCTTGCCCTCAAATTGAGATTTCATTTGATTTATTTCTTTGAATGAAAAAAGAACACACAGCTGGAAGGCGACTGCATGTCTTTGTGTAACCTTAAAGGCAGCAGCACCTTGAGTCATCACCCAGCCGGTTGGTTCCAGTTAATGTCCACTGTGACAGGGATGTTAGCCAGACGAGGGGGCTCTGCTGGTGACTCACCTGAGTCAAGGCCATCTGCCTGGGGGGAAAAAACCCTGGTGAGAGACAGAATGAGAGAAAGACCACAGCAGCCGCAGATGAATAGATATATCACCTCGCAGATCCAGTTGCACCGAGGCAACAATGGACACAAAAGGCTCAATGTATACGCAAGATCAAAAAACCCCTTCAGATAATGGGTCCAAAACGCTGCAGGTCCGTACAGAACCTCGGGCCGACTCTGTGGGCGAGCACAATGCCGGCATGGATCTGGATACAGTGACGTCTCGTATTGCCCCCCCCTCCCAAAAAAAGAAAAATCCCCATTTGAGACGAAAACATTTGTCAAGGCCCCGTCATGGGAAAGGGGTGATTTGCAGATTTTCAAAAGCAGGTCCTGGCAGTTCAAAAGTATGCAGTGACAGATGCGGTGGAGCCTTTGCTTGGTGACACATGGAGATAATGACCGTGGCAGTGACTCAGGAGTCAAATACCAACATTTTTCATGAAGCCAAGGTGAAATAAGTCATACATTGTCACTTCAATCACCTTCTAACCCGCGATTATTTTGTATTTTTGTCCTTTTGTCTGCATCAAAACATGTTTTTTTCTGGAGAAGGAAAGCACTGTTATGGAAAACTACAGACAAGGAGACGTTGGAAAAATGGGAGAAGGAATCCACCTACTGGCAACTGGAGGAATTGTCTAATCCATCAAAGCGAGCAGTTATCTAATTGGGATTATATTTCAAAGCATTTTACATTTTAATTAGCAAGGATCATTAATTACGCTTTGACCTCATTTTCTTTATCTTAGCATCCTGTCATTAAATCTACACACGACACAGACTGCATTTGATATGTTAATAACTTTATTATTCTGTTTTTCACGTGCTGAAGAGCCCCTCCTCCGATAAACAAAGCTGGATTCTCTTGGGGATGAGGGAGGAGAAAAAAAAGATCTTTCAGCTTGTATTTGTGGTTATTAGCTGACGTAAACTTAAAGTAAATGCATCTATTGTTCTCAGACGCATGCACCGACACAGTTGACATCAATCCAAAGATGCAGCGAAGCTGTGGGGGAGTCAAATGGCTCTTTCATCCCTCTGCCATGACCATTGATGTGTCCGCTCCTTCATCTCCCCCATCCACGTAGCTCCGCCTCCCTCAACGCGGTCCATTTCGCCCCACCGACCCCCCACTTCACAACTTCCCATCTGAGGATTCATTTTAGCCTCTTTGGTGGAAATGCAAAAAAATGAGTAGGTCAGGGGTTAAGTTTTAGCTTGTGATGCAGATATATATTTTTTAACAGAAAAGTAATAAACAGGAAGTAGCAGGATGTAGAAATAAATACAAGACCAACTTCCTGTGATGTAGCCCGAGTCACAATCAGCACTTTGCAGGAAACAAAACAAAACAAGGTTACAAGGTTCTTTTATTTACAACTGAACGCCCCTTCACACTACACTTACAACATAATAATCAATCATAATAATCAAATTAAAATAAAATAAAAAAATCCTGTTTGCATTAAAGCAAAACTTTATTGTATTATAAAATAAATAACTGACCTACATCTTTGAAATTAAACTCATAGGCCAACATGGACGGGCTGTTCTTATAGCCCTCCTTTAATAAAAGGAAATCTGAACATCTACATTGCAATGACAACGGAGCAATCTCAATGTGCTGAAGAAGATCATGTGAGATGATTGAAAGCCATAGAACAAGCAACCTTGAGGTCAAGATTCTTTTCTTTGAAACTCAAGCAATAAACATGTTTGACTTTCCAGAGAGTTCTTAATTCATAATGGTCATAAGATCACTTGATGATGATGTTTATTCTGTTGTTTGACACCTTGATGAAGACACGCATGTTACATATTGTTACTTTAAAACGCTAGAATTTCCCCTTTCAACACCTGTTTTTAAGTTTTTTTTAGGGGACGGATGCCCTTCACAAACTTTTTCAGGAAGCATTGATCGTATGTCCTCCTACACAACAGCTATTGGCATCATGACACATTTTCCAGACTTGATGGATGTTTTTTAGATAATAATTGGATGTTGGCTTGCTCTGATCAAACCGTTCTATAAAACAAAATGGTCTCAACTCCGAGTATGGACTCACGAACACTCACTGAAAAAGAAAAGAAAAGAAAAGCTTCCTAAAGACCTTGGTGGTCAGCTGTGTGTGCGTTGGTGGTGGATTCTGTTTGAAACGTTTGAGCTTTTACAGGAAACAAAGGTTGACATTTACTTTGCTAACCAAACATTGGCTTCAGTGACTCGTCACTGTCTTTTCTAGTGGTTTCCCCTCCAAAGACCAGCTGTCAGGGAACCACAGAGTGAGGTGGCACATCTTTTTTCTGTTTCCTGAGAGAACAGTGCACGTAAATCCACAGCACAACTTTAAAATACAATGCAGGAATTACAGTCTAATGCTCCGTATTCCATTGCTTCTTTGTGCTGTTTGATGCTTAGGCTACTTGTTGACCTGGTGGTGAGTCATTGAATTAAATGATGTCTGTCATGTGATTCATACAATGAGGGACTGCAGCAGGCTTTTCGCTGAAGACCACAAGGAGAGATATTCGATAACAACACAGCTCGTCCAGAAGCTTTCAAGTTTAAAGGAAAAAAGTTGTTTTTCTTCCTGTAACACCTTGCCTGAACTTTTTCCTCAGACTACTCAGTCTCTTTCAAGGGGGAAAGAGATGGGAAAGTATTTCAACAGCAGCAACTCTTTCTGGTGGTTTTATCCCTGTGTGTATTAACCTGCACAGGTGAAACATCCAAATACATTGTTTAACTCATTGTTTAAGTTATTTTACAGCGGTGCAAGCATATACACAGGATTGTGGGAAAAGCATCAACGTTTTTTGGGTGTTTTAGCCCACTTACATCAAATCCCACACTCATTGCATCACAGTTAACCATCACTTTTAATTAATTAACCAGAAATTGAAATGGCTTTTCTACCTTAACACACATTCATTATGTTCATTCAACTTCTGTATAGTATCATATAAATTAACAGACGTGCTTGAGAAAAATATGAAGGGTTCATTTGCAATATCATATCTGTATTTTTTATTATTTTCCTGTTTTGTTTTAGCACCCCAGGTAAGATAAATTACACTGTTGGCTTATTCTTTAACCCCTGACATATAGGCCGATACAACACATTAAAACAAGTACAGAATTTGTAATTAAGGTGCAAACACGCCTGGTATCTTCCTTAAACGATACATTTTTGCAGCTTACTGACACTGCATTACTAAACGGTTGTCTACATATGTTATTGCCTCAATAGCTGAACTTATAGCGAGATGTGAGTGTGCATGAAGATGTCAAACGTCAGACATTTTCCTCATACCTCTGAACTGGGACACTTCTTAAAATACTGCACTCCTCTGAGAAATATGTTCCAAAACATTCAGTGTCTACATAACACCCAGGCTCCCTCACTGCCTTCCCACATCCCACTTTTCATTCGCTTTTTTTGACGCTCAACCCCATGTGAGAAAAAGATGTCGGACAAGTGTAAAGTGTCACACTATTTAAAATAGCTTTCATCTGCTCACAGATTCTGTCATAATCATACTGGGGGCTGACAGGGCAATTTGATTCTCACTGTTAGTCTTAAAATATGTGCTCTGTGAGATCTACTGTGTAGTCCACCTCATCTTTAAAACAATCTGGATTTATTTCAACATTTAAGCTTATCATACTTCCATTCAAACATTTGGTAAGTCATGTTTTGGATTTTTTTTTAAATCCTAAACCTGCCACTAATCATCACCATTCATCACCATGCATGTGTGCCTCCCTCTCATCCATCCTATCATATCTTTTATTACTATATCAGGCGTTTTGGGGGTGAGCCAATCAGCACCACGGAGAGCTCCCGCATCTCCTCGTCGTCATGGGCAACGCCCGGTCGTAGCTGGCACGTCATTTGATATTGATGTAGAACTTTTTTCATATATATATATCTATATATATATAGAAATGTAGATATATACACAGTATATATATATATATATATCTATATATATCAGTCTATATCAGATCTATATCTATCAGTAACCCGGAGATGTGTCAACGTAAACGGCGACCCTCCCCTCTAAGAAGCGGTCGACTGGCCCTTTAAGGGTTATGTAGCCGGGCTTGATGTAGGACGAGCCGACCGCGCGTCTGCCTGCCTGCCTACCCTGCGCTCGCGCTGCCATCCCCCGTCATGGCCTCCGCGCAGCCGCCACCGACACCACCGAGGATGAACCGACCAGCCAGCGGCCCTTCCCTTCCCGAAGCGGAGACGGACGTCAAGCCGAAGCAGAGGCACCGGTAGAGGCGAGCCGCGCCGGGGAGAGCCGCCTCACATCCCACCACATGCCACCCCGGTCTCCTCCATGCCTTCGTCTAAAGACAAGTACAGCTATTCGATAAAGAGGGGGGCGAACCCGGGCGGCGGCGGCAGCGGCGGCGGCAGCGGTGGCGGCAGAAACATGACAACGAACAGGGATTATTCTGTTAATCTGTCGGTGCAGCAAGTGCTGAGCCTTTGGGTGCAAGGCACGACGCTGCAGCACTTCACAGGTATGCGGAATGAGAGGTGCCGTTATTCTGCTTTCATGCATTCAGCTGTTCAAGCACAAAGTCCTCGCGACCACCGTATATACAGTTTCTTATGCATTAGAGCGCGTCCATTTTTAAAGGCGAATAAACGTAAATATGAGATGTTTTCACCTCTCATGTTTAGTGGGGAGAAAGGGCAGAGCGGTTCCCGGGAAAAGGGGGGGGGGGGTATGCCGGCCGGGCCACAATAAAAAAAAATGCCACTCCTCTATCCTCGCGTGCGGAGTGAGTGAATGTCACACGAAAGTAATCTCAATATGCGGCCAATTAATCTTCCCGCTGCTTGAACGCGCCCCGGCTGTGTAGTAAATGAAGTGTCGCCCACCTCCCTCCCTCCTCCTCCTCCTCCTCCTCCTCCCTTTGTCTTGCGGTCCAGTAATCAAGAGGCAATTAGAGGCAGCATCCTCAACTCCATTGGGAAATCTGTATGGGACATGGGATGGTCTAGACCAGCGGTTCCCAAACTTTTTAGGCCGCGCACCACTTCTACATCCCGACCGGGTTCGCGCCCCCCCCCCCCAATACATTTTTTTTTTTAAAAGCAACAGAGCCTTTAAAGCCTTTATAGCCGCATAAGAATCGGACCAATGAGAGAACAGTTTCGCGCGTGGCATTTGTTTACAATATTTAGTCCACTGTTAAATGTTGCAGTGTGAACACAAACCGAACAAAGGGGAAACTGCAACATTGTCTCATATTAATCCCTGAATCAGAACAAAGCAAACGAACTGAAGGTGTGAAAACGCCCTGAAACACTGCAACAAAGTTTCAATAACTTTCAGTGACACAAGGCGTCACTTTTAAAGAGCAATACTGATGCGAGGACACACGCACAGGCTCAGAGGCAGATTATCACATTTAATTTACAATTAATGAGCGACTAATGAAGCCAGGATGTCTTCGGACAAAGCATCGATGCGGCGCGACACAGTGTTGTTGGACACCGGGATCATGTCCAACTTGTTTGCTTCTTTCTCCCCAATCATACATTCCACCATCTCTGGCAGCTGGCGAGCTCACGTCTTCGGCGATTGTGTGCGGTAGCCCCTTTCTCGCTATTCTGTAACCAGATATGAAGCCTGTAGTGCGTTTTTTGTAGACCCAACATGAATGAGACTGCAATTTCGATATTAAAATATGTAAGGGGCTTTTGACTTGCACTGGCATGCTTGGTGTTCAGGTGGCGACGTAAATAAGAGCTTCAGACTGTTAGCCAGAACCTCACTGCACACCACGCACTGTGGCTTTGGGGAATCTGCGTTGCCAATCCAAGTGAAGCCCAGACACACATACTTTTCATCATATTTCCTCTTTTTTTCCCAGTCTGATGCTCACCCTCGTTTCCTCTTTTTCACCTTGACTCCGCGATGGGCCGATGTGCTCCCGATTTGTCTGTGCTATCCCTTCCTCCTTTTGGTCTCCTCCGTCTCATCTTCCTCTGACTCGATTTCTTCTCCCGGTCTCTCCCCAACGCACCTCTCCGTTCCCCTCGCCTCCGATTTCTCTCTCTCTCTCTCTCTCTCTCTCTCTCTCTCTCTCTCTCTCTGTCCCTCTCCTCTTTTACGACCGATAGCTTCAGATGTCCCATCTGACAGTTTCCCCGATTTCAGCCAGTTTAGCATATTTGCATGAATGTTGCTGAATGAATGAAGTTCGCTGTTAGCTGACGTTAGCTGCACAAGCTAGGCTCGCTAGTGTGTACGACTGGCGGCAGACCATCAGACCGCAATTACACTTTTCCTCTCGCGCACCCCCTAGAGGCAGCTCGCGCACCCCCAGGGGTGCGCGCACCACACTTTGGGAATCCCTGGTCTAGACTCTAGGAATTGTGAGGTTGAGTTCTTATCCACGCTTTTGTCAATGTGCTTTTGAATGGCGGGGCCAGGCTTTAACGCATGGGGTATTAATAGGCTGCGAATATGTGGTTGGAGCATCACGATATGGGCTGATGGAGCTGAAGGGTCGATAACGGGTGCTTTCTTCAGAACAAGGAA
Source organism: Melanostigma gelatinosum (assembly GCF_949748355.1). Classification (NCBI taxonomy): domain Eukaryota; kingdom Metazoa; phylum Chordata; class Actinopteri; order Perciformes; family Zoarcidae; genus Melanostigma; species Melanostigma gelatinosum. Next base: position 6,165,492 of record NC_136650.1, on the reverse strand, counting down.
AAATGCCTGCAAGCTGATTTTCTCGTCCCCTGTGCTTTTATTTCATAAGGACATGATTGACCTATAGTGTTCTCTGGCAAAGGTGATGATCCACACCTTGAGGAGCCTATAAGGGGCCTCAAGGGAGACGATCTCAGGGTCGAAACATGGTCTACATGAAATGCAAAAAAAGAAAAAGACAGTTGGAACAAGAAAAGCAGTGTGTGGGCATTTTATCTCTTCCTCTACAGGCGGGCCGACCTTCCTTTTAGCAAGAACAGGGTTTTATTTCGTCCCTGCTTAACGTATGCAGGGTGCAAAGGGTTTGATGCACACAGGAACAACAGGACCGCCCCGCCACACATAAACACGAGATTACAGACGTGTTCTCGAAAGTTCCTCCCTGCAGGCCGAGAGCAAAACGGACGCGCACACGCGGTCACAGCCGAGTTGGCACAGACCCATTTTATGAAATGCAGCTTGACATCCTGTGTTGAGAAACGCATCAAGCGAAGAGCGAGGGGAGGGGGTGGGGGAGAAGATAGTTGATGATGCTGACTCAGCAGGAAGCTGCGGCACATGTAGAAGTTTGCGGAAGCGGCGCTGCAGCAGCAGCAAGTGCAGAAAAATACTGGGAGGAGCCCAGACTTTAGTGAGCAGGGTTGCAGGATAACTGCCACCCGATTATCCCCCCCCTCATGCCCCCCCTCCCCCGCGCTTCACCAGCCAGGTGAAAAACGACCTCCCGAGACATGAGATGAGGTGAAGGGAGCGAGTGTGCGAGAGCAATACATTTCAGAAGCAGATGGAAACTTCTGATACGTCAACCCTTTGGCCCTGTCTTTATGGCCCCCGGGGGGAGTCGCTTCAACAAAATGCAGTTCCTGTTTATGATTTGTGTGCTCGCAGCAGTTTCACTTCAGCAAACCATAAGAAGAACACAGTTTGCTTCATGCTTTAGAGTTTTATCTGCAAGCTTTATGTTTTTATAGGCTCAGCTTTAAAGAGTTGGTTCGCGTGCTTTATGAAAACTACATCTGCATGGCTAGGTAACATGCAGATGCTAACGGTGCGTATGGCGCTAACAGCGCACACCATGGCTAACAGTGTTTACCTGATGGGGAAACCTAATAGTTGTTTGATGCTATATTGATGCTCTGAATGTCGAATAGAGAACCTTTACAATATAATGTTTAACTCCTCTCGGACACAGTACAGGCCAATTATTGGAAGAAACACTGTAAATCACAAGAAATATGTTTTTTTGTAATTTAGGCTAACCGTGTTGACACGCCCATTTTTTTATTTATCTATTTATTGAAAATAGGCATGAGAGTAAATGTAAGGTCTGCAGGAGATTCTCAATGCCAGTAATGTAAATTGATTTGATTTATCATCCAGCCCGAAAAGGAAACACTTTTGCAGTTATAATGATAATAATAATAATAAACCTTATTAATACAGCACCATCTTAAAACAAAGAGGGCTACAAGCCTCGGATCTTCGAGCAGAGAGGTCCAAACCTGAGAACTTGAGCTGGGACTACTGGATTCACGCGCAGTGTGTGACAAACAGATACAGACGGTCAAACACAGCTTCATCACCACCAGCAGACCGCGACAGAGAGAGGTGGGACTCTGTCTCCCTGCACCGGGACAAATCCATCATTCGTCCTGGTGGAGGAACTCAACACCCCTGCAGAGCTCCCGCGCAGTCCTGCCTCTTTGACTTGGTCATGTTCTGCAACGGCCTGTGTGTGTTCGTGCAGAAACTCTGACCTCCTATCAGGCCACCAAAACACACGATCCCCTGCTTTATTTATTTGTTTTTGTACGCGTCACTGTTGACAGGCGAGCTCTAAAGCTGCCGTGTGGAACGCAGACCTCGTTCTGTGTAGTTGTGGATTAGCAGAAGTTCAAGCCGTGCTCTCTGACTGCGTTTTTTTCGTACCTCTGAACGTGACACAGCACTTGAGTCGGGCGCCTCTCTCACCCCGTAGGTGCTGCTGCCTCTGAGCTGTGACCACCTGCGCCGCTGTCCCCGGGAATTACATGTTGGGCTCGGCTGCAGCGTTTGTTAAAGTGGGGAAAAAAATGACCTGCCAAGAGTGGTTTCTGTCAGCCGGAGTAAATAACGAGTCTCTATTTTCACCGAAACATTTCACGCTGATCTCTCTCTCTCTCTCTCTCTCTCTCTCTCTCTCTCTCTCTCTCTCTCTCTCTCTCTCTCTCTCTCTCTCTCTCTCTCTCTCTCTCTCTCTCTCTCTCTCTCTCGCTCTCTCTCTCGTTAATTTAGATCTTGATCACATTACTTCAAGCTTGTGATTCATCAAGAAATGCAACAGAAATCCCTTTAACCAAGTCATTTAAATGCTGGTTTAAAGGGTAGCAGTCAGTACGGCGGGGGGGGGGGGGGGGCTGTTACTGGTTTGTCCACCAAAGACAGACATTTGGACCTCAGTGGGTGTCAGTGTCAGACCCCCCCACCCATCGGTGGTTGTGCTCAGTAATGGTCGATGATATATTCAGATCACTTATTTAAAGGGCCAGTGTGTAGCATTGCAGGGGATCTATTAGCAGAAATGGAATAGAGTATTCATAACTATGTTTCCAATGGTGTGAAGTCTGAATCCTTGTATTTTCATTAGCTTAGAATGAGCCCGTCCTATCTGCATGAAGGTCTTTATGTAAATGTCTCTTTAAGTAAAAGTACCATAGTGTCATACTTCTTTACAGTAAGGAGCCCGGCATTCAGTGGTGAAAGTACAAAAGTATTAGAAGTAAAATGTACCTAAAGAATGAAACGTAAGAGCACTCCAAAGAGCAACTAGCTCTGCCCCGTGGCCCTGCATGCTCCCGTGGCCCCACATGCTCTCGTGGCCCCGCATGCTCCCGTGGCCCAGCATGCTCCTGTGCTGAGCATTGTGTTAATCTGTTCAGACTTAAGTTGGCCGACAGATGCCCCAGCCTGTGCCACCGGGACTGGGTGAGGGTTCCTGATGGAGCAGGGCGGGACGCCTCTGGGTTCTTTGCTGTTTATATATTTGTAGCAGTTCGTTAACAACAAGTGAAACCGGAAACAAGCAAACTATGTAAAGCTCCTTTTTAAATCAGCTGAATTGATTGATCTCAGAAGTAAACAGAATCCATCGCTCTGACTTCCTCGCATGCCTTCGTCACATCTCCCTCCTCCTCTCCTCGCCAGGCGGCGATGGTAGCGGAGAGACAGCAGCGATGCAGCGGTGCGATGTAACCGGCGTGCCCGGTCACATCGCGTGGGACAAAGAGCCGTTGTGTCACCGTGCCGTCTCGTGTCCCTCTACGCCCGATCAATATGTAGATGTAGTCGCTCGGTCGACTGTGGAGCAACTAGGTTAGATGGATGTGCTGAAGAGCTCCCTCTGGGCTCCAGAAATACTTTGTAATAATCGTCAGATGTCAAAGCCGCACCACAATGTCTCGTTTCCTGTTGATATCATCCAAACAAAACCGGTCCTGGCTTTTTTTCAGGTCATTCTTCGTCCTCTATAGTCGACACCTTTCTTTCATAACCTTACAGCCAGCTGGCCTCTCCTTGCTCCCACGGTGCCAGAGGTTCAAAGGCCCCTCGCTGGCAAAGTGCAACGAGGGTTCAGAGCTCTTCATGTCAAGCCGCTCTGCAAAGAGAGAAAGAAAGAGGGAGAGGAGGATGAGAGAGATTTTGAATGGTGCTGACCTCTGATTGTGGTCCAGCTTCTATAAAGTTGTTTCACACCAGATTCACTGCCGAACGTCGAGCAGCTCGCGGGAAGTCTCGCTCGGAGCGGTTTCATACATCGTGACCTCGGGTCCATTACCAAGGTGGGCTGCCTCCTCGATGAAGCCTGACTTGGATTGTGGCGGCTGTAGATTGAAATCCTCCCTCGCAGACTCGTGTGCATCCTGATCTGAAGCTGCAATATGCTCTCGAACGAAGTCTGTTTTGTGTAAATCTGTAAAAATCAGGAAATCTCCCGGTGGCCCACGAAGCAGGATTGCATTCTTTCTGAGCGATGAAATCTCTGAATTACCATGACAAGGACATTCGTTTTTATCTTTCCTTATCCCGGAGGAATATTTATCCCATTCTTCACTGCAATGGAAATCTGTAATGATCAATCATTTTCACACCATCTTTCCTGAAAGGAGCGCCGCAGTGATGCAGCATTGCACTTATTCTAAAGTCGAGGGACTCATGAGAGACAAAGAGAATGAATGTTCAAAGTCTAAACAGCGGAGGCCGAGATATCCTGACTTCTAGTCCTGTGGGCCAAGCTCTGCACGAACTGGATTCTGCATTTCCCTTCATGCAAATCAGCATCATCTCTGATTAGACTCTCTCTTCCAATTAAGTAATGATCTAAATAGTTGATTGATTTATTTTCTTTAGATCGATTCCTTGACTAATCTTCACAGCTCGAGGAGACAAAAGTTACTCTGAAATGTAGTGGAGGAGAATTACAAAGTGTATGATATAAATGTCTGCCATTGTATCTGATGTGTTTTTCAGAGATGTGGTACTGGGTGTTCCTGTGGTGTCTCTTCTCCTCGCTCTTCCTCCACGGGGCGGTGGGGCTGCTCATGTTGGTCATGCTGCAGCGCCACAAGAGGGGCCGCCTCATCACGCTGGTGCTGCTCAGCGCGGGTTTCCTGGCCTCCCTCTCTGGAGGCGTCATCACCAGTAAGTACACGGTTATTCTACACAAGTCTTCGTTTGTTTTTGTTTTTGGACGGACCTCAACGGCATTCAGCGTCCGGTTCAGCCTGGACGAAGACGGGAGGTGACGGGGAGGGAAGGAGAGCGTCGACGGGGCGAGTTCAGACCCCTGTTTTATTGTTTACCTTCCTCTTTTCTTCGCTTTAGGAAATGTAATGATAATTTAAGGGCTGGGAAATGTTTAGCAACTAGTGCCAACATGACACCTGCAATGGCTGACTTACAAATTGGGCAAACCGAGCCAGGATCCCCAGCGGCCCCGAGGAATGAGTTTGCAGTAATTTGATGAATTCCTCTTAATACGTAATGCACCACTCAGTCATGATATGAACTGAAATGACCTTAAAGGAGCACTTCAGCTCTTCAGTTTACGGGTCACAGCGAGCACTACTCAGTGTGACAGTCTGACAGCAAGAGGACAGCGAAAGGCATCGTGGGAATTGTAGGATTCAGCCGTAATGGACCTCGAACCAAACTAGGGGTACAAGTCAGGATATTTATCTGAACACACTCCATAGTGTGTCTGCCAGATGCACCAGATGTTACTTAAGCCTTGCTTCGTCCTTTATTACCTTCCACTGGCTGTAGTATTAGCTGTAGGGATGCAAGATGGCCACCCCCCAAAAATAGAAGGCCGCTTTATTATTAATGTGTAGCAATCAGGCAGAGCAGACTGTTGACTGTGAGCACACACCCCTCGGTCTCCATGTGAGCACCGGCCTGGCTTACAGTCAACGCGAGGAAGAGCTGAGCGTGCAGTCTCAGCCGAGCAGAAAGACAGGAAAGGTCACGCAGTGTTCGAGAGAAAAAACACCAACCTCTGCAGCCCCCGCACATAATTACCGTCACATTTTGATTTTAAAGTCGCAGTAAAGTGACACTGATCATTTTTTTAAATTTCTACATTTTGTCAAATGAATACCAAAACAAAAGTACGCCGAATCAGCCACTAGCGGTTACCGTTTACAATGTACCATGAACGTACAGACAACCGTCACCCGGGTACTTTGATGCTGAAGGAAAACTTTGATTGATTTCAAACAGATTTGCAGATGTTTATTTGGTGATGGACGTTGGAGATGATGATAACCTCGGAGTCAGAATGAATCTAACGTGTGCGTCTTAAATGTCCTTGAGCTAATGCTGTAGAATGGTCTTAGCTAGTTGCGTATAATTAGATGAATGTGTGAATACGTCAGAGTTCATCCAGAATATCCGAATATTTTACAGGAAGACAAAAGAGAGAAATAAGAAAAATACATTTATTTCTCAAAACTACAGAAGTTAATTGATGAAATAATGAACAAGGATTACAACTTGGACAATAAATAAATGTATAAATCAATATTCCTTCATCCTGACCTTTTTCCAACTGCGGCACTTTAAACTACAGTAAAAGAAAAGGAGCCCAGAAAAGGAACTACAGCCAGGCCACTCTGTTTTGGTCCTGGTATCAGAGATTCTTCAAAAAAAGTTCCTCTTATTGCTGTCTGCTGTGTTTCCATGACGACGTTAGGATAAGCGTGATCACAGTGTGTGGCTGTGCGTTGAACAACGTCCTCACACAAACCCTTCAAACATCAAACAACCAATATTCAAACACTAAAAGAGTGACTTTTGTGCAGAGCTCTTGACGGCGAGAGGCTGAAAAGATGAGGACGGCCGGGTTCGTCCCCGTTGGACGATCTGCAGTAATGGTGTCTCTGTTTGCTTTCCCCCTCCCCCCTCAGGCGCGGCGGTGGCGGGAGTGTACCGCGTGGCGGGGAAGGACATGGCGCCGCTGGAGGCCCTGGTGTTAGGCGTGGGTCAGACCGCCCTCTCCGTCGTCATCTCCTTCTCACGCGTCCTCGCCACTCTGTGAAGAGGAACCTTCACTGGACGAGCTGCAGCACTGACGCTGAGGCGAGAGCGAGCCACATCGGAGCCAAACGAAGACTTTTCTTTGGTGGTTCGCAGACGGAAGAGGAGGCAGCAGATGCTCTGGACCTTTAGGGGGGGGGGGGCTGGATGGCTGGAGCGTGAGCGCCAGGCGGAGACGGCTCCATCCTCAGCTCCTGGACTTGAAAGCCATGGGTTTTTTTCCGGGTGTTTCCAGAGTTGCATCACTTCTTCGTGCCAACAGCCTTCTCTGGGACATCCAGATGCCTTTTATGGCCACTGACGCGGGGGGGGACCCACCTCTTTTTAAAAAGAAAAAAAAACAGCAGCGTAATGACCTGTAATGATGACCTGCCGATCTCCTTCGAACAAAAGTTGAGCAATGAGTGGTGTTCAGGGAGTGACAACCCGACGTTTGATCATTTTTCTTCAGTATTGAACATCAGCCTCCCCTCTAGGTCTTCACCACGGTCATTCCTTCTACCTTCGAGAGTCTCATTTTCAGACAAACTCTTCTGCGTCTGGTGCAGATTTGTTGTGATAACGTTGGAATCCAGCCGTGGTGTTTCTGACACGGCCTGCTACTTTATGAATCCCGCCCTCGGAAAGCCATCCCTGCCCGGTGAAGGTCGGACGGATTCTGCTGCTCAAGACGGCCATCTTTTCTATGGCTTCCTCTTTTCTCCGTGTTATTTATCAACCCATGTTCCTTAAGTTTGACTTTGCATATTGCACTGAAATGAATCTGCCTTGTTTTTAGCACAACCTGCGCTGATACCGCTCCTGGTGTGACCCAGTCCGGTAACACATCGTTATACATGCATTACTGTGAGTTACTGGGAATAGAAAGATACACTAGTTTGTATTTCAGTTTAAAGCTCATAGGTTTCTCCCAAAGCTCAAACTGATTCTCTTGTGAGAGGAGTCCGGTCGCAATGCCAAAGCACCGCTCACCTTCTAGCTTTATTTATCATCTCCGTGTCATTCCATCGATGTCACAGCCACGGTTTATTCATTTTATTCACTTTTTAGAAACGTTTGCACGTTGGCTGGAGCCGCAGACCCGCAGACGTGGCGGCACAACTTGCAAAGTTAGTATGAATTTGACAAAGAAAGGACGTTTGTGTCGTTAAGCGGTGTGTGGTTTTGCATCTCTAAAAGGGCATAATGTTCACATGAGTTATGTAATGCTATGTCAAGCTCACCGTCAGTACCAGCTCAGCACACGAGAGGGCGATATTGCACAGAAATGAAGTGGCGGCCTGAATGCCTGAGATGATTGTGGATTTTGAAAAAGGATGAAAGTGCTGCACTTGACACGTTCTCTATCCTAATTTCCCCCCAAAATGAAAGTGTAAAATTAGAGGAAAGTCATCTGAAACATCACTCGACCCCTTTTTTACCCACTGAACCTCCTGCACACTGTCCACACTACCTATTTTGAATGTTTTAGCTCAATTTCAGGGACCAAATGTGAGCTGCTGCTGACGACCTGCTGTCACGGCGACGGAGTCTCCGTGAAGCTGTTTTTTGCATGTGTGTGTGTGTGTGTGGCCCCGTAGGAGACATGTGAGTGTATTTGTTGTGTGAACAGGATTTATTTTAATTTAAATAGAGGGGGGGGGGGGGGGGTCCCAACCCATTCTTCATCAGAACCCCCCCTGAAGGGTCAGATAAAGGGTGAGAGGATAAGTGACGTCTTATGTAATGAGTCTTTTTATTTGTTTGGGTTTTAGAAATTTACTTTTTTTATTTTTTTCTGCCAATGAAACTGCAACAGAGTGGACTAAAGGTGTTAGATGAGCGCACATCTGGAGCTGCACCCGAGGAGAGTGGCCCAGCAGCTCACGTGAATAAACGAACCACTGGATGGTCGATTTCGGTGATGATGTCGCTCACGATGACGTCGCCCACCGTGACGACGAATACTGTGTTTTTCCCGCCACAGGTTCTGTGATTCAGCCGCCGTCCCAAGCGGCTGTGAGACTGCAACATACCAACTGCTAATCCCCATCTGGACCTTGTTTTTTTGAAATGCCATCGCACAGCAGCTCAATAATCCCGTCTCTCTCGTAGGCTTCTAACTACAGCTGCCCGCTCCTCAGTCTACTGTCGTCCAAATGCCCCCCCCCCCCCCCCCCCCAGACACTTACTGTGTACCCGCATGTGCAGTGCAGCGTGTGAATGGGACTCTATACGGACAATCCAACAAGAGACAAATGTACAAAAAAAAAAAAGTGGCACTTGTAGATATGTTCTTTTTTCTAAATTTTTGTACCAGCCAAACCGCTGATATTTATAACTATTGCCTATTTATGTACAAATTGTTCCTCCTGTACATACTCAACGGACAGCTGGATTAAAAATCTTTTTGCAGTATTAAACGCTCAGGAGTGTCCGTTCTTCACCGCCTTCACACATGTCTGCATTAGCGTCTCGAGGTCCCGCCATCACCCTCTTTCTAATCGTCAGTTAGAGGAGTGAAAGAATGTGGAAATACTTTTCATTAGCCGACAGAAAATGCTCCCGCTGTAGTTAAACTCAGCGAGGTTGAAAGCAACGAAAGTCACGGCCGAGGTTTGTGATCATCCTCCACATTCAGCAGTGATTGAAGTTGTTTCGGATGGAAGAGCTACAGTTTATTGCTGGATAAAATCCATCAGGATGGCGACCTCGATCAGCCTTGACATGAGGAATGCTGTAGAGTTGTCCCATTGTTCATTAGAGCAGATTCATTTAAAGTTGGTTTGGGAGTCGTTTAACATAAACTATGACACTGTTTATCTTCATAGATTACATTGAATATGTAGTTTTGCCGTGTACTGACTTATTAAACGCAAAGAGCAACTCAACAGAGCACTCAAGTATTTGACTTTTAAGTGAAAAGTCAAAGTAATTCCCCCCTCAGAAAGAGCCCATTTGTCATTGTTCTTGCAAGCAATTCAATCCGGCATGAATCCAAATTGGCTGCTTGACTGCGAATGCAAAGAACCGAACTAGTAGTGTTCATTGCTAATGTGTCCCCCCCCCCCTTTGTAATGCAATCATCAAGCTGCCACACAAAGCCCAGTTTGTGAAAGGCGTTATTATTCACTGCGTCTCTGCGTTGCTATTGTCCCTTTGGGGGTCGGGAGTGTCGTCTCCGCTGGTGGCTCGTCGTCCGGTGGCACCGAGGGCAGATTGTACTCCACCACTGAACAAAACACAATTCAGAACCAGACACAATTTCTCTTATCTGATTGGACATTTCGTTGCTTTTCCACGCGTGTGATGTGCTTTCCTCCCCTGGCTTGATAGACCGCCGGCTACTTTTTCCGCGGCCTTTTTCTCAAGGCTAACGTACCCAAACCTCAGCAGAGCCAGCTGGCCAATGTGATATGTTTATGATGCTGAGAGGAGGCAGGGAGGGCTATGAATAACTGTGATGGAATTTAACCAGCATGCTTGTGGATTTGAAAGGACAAAGGTCTCGGGCTGTTATTGCCATGTTTTTTGTTGTTGTTTTATTCTTGAATGACGGAGAGCAGAGCCTGTGACTGTTGCTCCTGGTTCCCGCACAGCAGCTTATGTGGAAGATGATTTTTTTTTATAACCAATGGGAGAAAAGGCAGAGCTGAGCTGATCAGAGGTCAGTTGCTGCGGACAGGAAGTGTTTCATAAAAGGCCAGGGAATTGATATTTATGGGTGTTTCATGATTTAATAATAATTAAAATCAGTTTACATCTGTTGAAGTAGAAGCAGGTTATAAAACGATAAGTAATCGATGTTTGTCATGTTGCTGGTTGGCTACCAGCACATGGATTCTTGTGCATGTAGCAAAAATAGCTAATCCGCGAGGCTAACTTTGTTTACCATCGGTCCGATTCAGAGATTCAGTGTTATTAAATGATCTACATAAACTCTATTTTGGAAACTTTCTTCAGACTATATGGCAAAGGTGAGTGACAGGGTTTGACTTTAATATTAGTTGAAGTTACTTTTAGTGAAGAGTGGTTGTTCGGCTATAATTGTTTTATTGGTTAGGCCTATCTGACTTGTAAACCCAGGTTACAACAAAAACAACACTTTCAAAATTCAATTTAACAGAGTTTGATTAATCCAGGCAAACCTAAATATCATATTTCGATAATCCATTACAATGTAATGAAAGGTGTGCATGCCTTCCATATTTTTAGCCAACATAATAACTTTAGCCACACTCTCACTACTCCAGCCCTCTGCATTGCCACTCTGCATCCATCCACCAGATGCCGTCAGACTCTCCCGCCTGTCCCAGTCACCTGTCGCTCTCACCTATCACCTGCTCACCTGTTTCCACTTTGCCCCATCAGTCCTGCAGTAAGCTGTATAACCGGCCCCCTGTTTCCCCCTCATGGTTGGTCACATCGTTGGTGTTGCATCATTCCTTGCTTTCCAGCCATCTGGGGCCTGGAGCCATGGACTCTGCCGGGATGGTCTGCATTTGGGTCCTTTCCCTTTGCCGACACGTTCAAGTTCAAAGTTCAAAGTTCACTTTATTGTCAAAGTTTCCACATGTGTTATGCATACAGAAAATTCGAAATGCCGTTTCTCGCAGTCCCACAGTGTAATATAGACATGAACATATAACATATAATAGAAAAAAATAGAATAAAGTTAAGAACATAAGGGCCTAGATAAAGGATTAACAAGTAGCAGCAGAGAATAAAAAAGTGACTGGTGCTGGATGAGGGAAGGGTGTGTGAGGGGGGTATTTGTTCGTAGCAGCAGAGAATAAAAAATTAAAATAAATAAATAGAAAAAGTGACTGGTGCTGGATGAGGGAAGGGGTGTGAGGGGGAGTAGATGTCCTGGTATGTTCCATTTGAGGCAGTGGGGAAAGGTGGGTGAGGGGGAGGGTAGAGAGGTCAGGGGAGAGATGGCAGGGGGGGAGAGAGGGGGAGCGAGAGGAGAGAGGGAGGGAGAGAGTTCAGCATCCTGACCGCCTGGTTGAGAGGCAGATCAATGTAAGTAGTACAAAAATGCAGTTATTTATTAGGTACTGAAAGTGTCTAAATCACTGCAAATGAGTCCGCTAGATATTGATGTGATCAGCTGGAAGCCATGTTTCTGTGCTTTGTCTTCAAAGCATCTGCTAAATGAATGTAATGTAATGTCTTTGATTCTCAGGGTCACCGCTGTCAAAATCTCAAAACGTAGTGAAAAGCTGCCTTGGTGTTCTGGAAATTATATTGTCTACAGTTTGTTTACAATTACGTTGAGCCTTCAATCATACAGTGAGGAGCCCCCCCCCCCCCCCCCCCCTTCATGCTCACTGAGTTATTCGCTGCTATTGTCTCATTGATTCCTCGACAGGAAATACTCAAAAGAGTTGAGCGTGACTGCAGACAAGGGTACTGCATGCTTGCTTTGAAAAAAAGCAAAAAAGCGGCACCCTTCAACAATGGCTGGATCCGGGCCAAGTCTGTTGAGCCGGCGGATCACTTCACATTATTGACCCTCCTTTGTGCTCTAGTTGCTCATAATGCACAAGTACATAAGAGCACAGACAACAAACGCCGCCCGCCGCCTGCATGCAGCTGGGATCGCTGTCTGGGCTTCCTCCATCTCCTGTAATATCATAAACACAATGACATCAGAGCACGGCTGGGGTGTGTGTTTACGATTCCAAAGAATGCTAAAAATACTTCTTCATAGTTTTCCAGTCCCTCCAAATTTCCCGATTTCAAAGAAACAGGTCACAGTTTTTGGCCTGATGATGATTATTTTGATTGATTGAATGTGAGTGTGACGGTTTTCAGAAATTTGCTGTTGAATCAAATTTGAATAGCCAGAACACTTCAATGTTTCAACATGTAGTTGAAGCGGCGGTTGAAATGCAAACTCTGATATTGGCAGTTAAAATAGAGGTGCTCAAGGAAATTTCAGTCAAAAGAGGAAGTAAGTGAGTATTAGTTGAATTGTAACAGTTGAAAGGAAATGTCAGTCAAAGTGTCGGTGATACATTATTAAGCTGCAGATTCCCATTGAAAGAAATTAGTGTAAGTGTTTAAAGTGAAAGCTCTCAGTTCAAGTGTTTGAAGTGTAAGCACTCAAAGCAGTTGGAATGAATTGTGTATGAACGGGGGACATCTGAGGACTTTGAAGAGCTGAGGGAGGTTTTCTTGTTCAAAGGTGAAGACGTGAGCGCTGAAAGGAGCTGAAATGTAATAAAGATAGTAGAAGCAGTTGAATTGTCATTTGAAGAGTAAAAGATGAAAGCAGTTTGAGTGTGCTGTTCTCTGACATCAAATGATGATGATGAGGATGAGGATGGAAAAATAGCCGCCTTCTCTGCCTCCATTGTCACACTCCCCGGTAAGAACAATGCAGGATCCCCTGCTGGGATCCTCCTTCGTCGATGATTACTTTCTGTTGAGGGACTATTGTCTTGTGCAACAGTGGTCGCATGCGAGGGACAGTTTGACAAACATCAGCAAACCCCCCCCCCCCCCCCCCCCCTGATTCTCCGGCTCAGGACAGGAAGGACTGTGAAGAATGAGCGAGAAACCAGGAAAACCCTGAATATCAGACTCGAGAAACTGAGGGCAGGACCGTTTTACATGCCCACATTCTTCAGTAAACTTTCACCATAGCAGCATGGCTGTAGTGTCAGTCTGTCTGTCCAACGCTTTGGTCCAGACTGAAGTATCTCATTGAACTATATACTTTCATTTCTATTTTTTGAGACATTCACCTTCCCCAGAAGATGTACCGTTATACCTTTGGTGATCCCCTCACTAGTGCCACCGTCGGGTTCAACACATCCAATCCTTCTGTCCAATTACTTTCAAAGTTATTGACATTCCCATCAGCCGCAGCTATACTTTGTGTTTACTACTGCATGTTTGCATATATTAAACGTTCTAATGTGACAACGTTTTTACAAAAATTGACAATAGATGATACACAAACAATAAAGTGTAATTTTGTTAACTGGAAGTAAAACGTATTCAAACGAAAGACGGAATGGGACTACAGATGAAAAATAGCCTTTTGGCTAACTCTGGCACATTTGCAGAAATGTTTTTATTAATGTGCACTGTCCCGTTCAAATAAACCAATCAAATAAATGAATGTAGCCTTTTGGATGTTTTTCTTTCTTTATCTTTTTTTTTTTTCTTGCAAGGAGAGATACTTTGATTTCCACTAAAATAAAGGTACGTGCTGCATGGCGTTAAAAATAATCAAAAGCGTTCTCTCTGAAGATCAGCAGCAGCAGAAAAAACACAACCTGAACAGTTTCTGTTGCCATCAGATAAATGCCGTTGCAATTATTAATGCTTGACTTCATATATTCTGACACTAACATCCGGCCCATTATTACATCTACTTCACCACATGTGCTGAAGATCAAAACACATTGTGTCTTTATTTATAACATTACCGAGATTATAAATGTGGGATTTCAAAGGATACTGTACAGCAGCTTTCTGTCACAACAAAGGGACTCTGACAGCTGCACACTGTCAAAGCTGCAGCATCAACTGTTGTTCTCCACGAGAGCCACAAGAGAGCAGCGTCACATAACAGCTGCCGGACACTTTACTCGAATGTGAATGCAGAACTTTTGCACCGCAGTATTGCTGCTTTTACATCAGTAACATATTGGAGTATAGGCTACTTCTTCCACCTCTGACAGCCAAGCATCCATGTAAAGTAGATGTTACAGTTGACTGACAGGTAATTATCCGTCTCATACATCCATTATCTACGGATGTACCTCTTATCATGCGCGCGGGGTCCCGGAGGACCGGAGTCCATCAAAGCTCAGAGAGGCGGGCCCCACTGGACCGCTTACCAGTCAATCACAGCATTCAGCTCGTCCATCCGTTCGTGTTTGGATTAGATTAGAAAACTTGTATTAATCCCCAATGGGGGAACTCATTTGCCACCAAAATCAATGAGACAACAGGCCCATGGACAGGCGTATTGTTTCATTCGCCTTTTTGTCTTGGAAAACAGACAGAAATATGCTCTATCTATATCTATATCTATATATATAGATATATATAGATATATATACATATAAGTGTAAACGTGTGGCGTTTTTGCTGAGATTTGGACCAGCAACTCCGGTCTCTCTAAAACCTGTAGGCAAGCACGTTGTATGCAAACGTCATCCATCCTTTTAGGAGAATGTGCTTTGAAGAGCCTTTTTCTTCTGATGGGATTTTTGTCTCTTTCTTTCCCAGATGGACCAAAGCGATTTTGACGCCGCGATAAGAATCTCCTCCAGATCAGATGCGACTGTGTCTGTTTGAGGATGACATGTTTTTAAACAGTGTGACGATGAGACGGAACACGTCTCGCTGCCCGAGATGGCATCACTTGCCGCACGGCGGGCGTGTCGGATGCTTTTCAGACACAAGACTGAAGGCTTTCCTCCTCCATCCGCTCCACCGCTCCGTTATGTAACGTGCTCGCTTATAACTGCAAGTGTGTGTGTCTGCTGCTTCCTTGATCCAAACGAGTTGTGCTCTAAACAAGCCTCATCTTCATCAATAATGGATTTCCGCCGTAAAAAGACGTTTGCTGTCCCTGCTCTTCAGGACTGCTTCGCCTAGCGCGACATACCAGAACAGTTATGTAACGGGGCGGGTTGGGAAAGTTCTGAGTGTGTGTGTGTGTGTGTGTGTGTGTGTGTGTGTGTGTGTGTGTGTGTGTGTGTGTGTGTGTGTGTGTGTGTGTGTGTGTGTGTGGAATGTACATCATAAACGATTACAATGTGGCATAACTAATCAATAAATCCCTGCTATTTTTAACTCCAAATGGTCTACAGCCGGACAATATGGGCCCCTGGACATGTTAAAGGCCCTTCCAACTTAAAAGCAAGACTCCCATCGAACCACTTCTTTCGTGGTTGTTTTGTATCTCTTTGTGGGTGTTTTCCTTCTCTGGATGGTCATTTTGTGTGTCTTTTGTGGTTGTTGTTGCATCACTGATGTAGTATTGCGTATCTCTGTAGTTGTTTTGCATCAATTTAAGATTGTTTTGTGTCTCTTTGTGGTTGTTTTCCATCTCTTTGGGATCTCTTCATGATCGGTTTGTGTCTCCTTCGCAGCTCTTTATGGTCGTTTTCTGTTCCTTTTGTGCTTGTCTTGCGTCTCTGTGAGGCGTGTGAGGCCCACTCAGTAATTCATCCTTGATACTGACAAGTCAACTACCTATCACTGTGGCCAATCAGATTCTAGTGGGGGTGGACGTGCCACCCTTTTGGCCCCTGCCTTTGTGTAGCACATGACTGACAAGTGAAATGCCACAGACAGGGCGGATGGCATTGGTCATGATGGAGGGGGACGATGCTGGATGCCTATCGGACCCCCTCCAGACCCGCCTGCCCGGACCTCAGCCTTCCTGCCAGGCCCGGGCCCTGACATTTCGATGGAGCACACGGGGTCGGTGGCGATAACGAGCCACCGCTGAGATGTCGCCGCTGATCTGGGCTTCGACCGCCATCCTGTGACTTTCCCTCAGTCCGCCGGCTGGGAAGCTGACATTTCCACCGGCGTTGGTTTTGGAGGTAAATGCTGATTAGCGCAGCGGTACAGAGCAGGAATGTTACAGTGACGTGCTGGCAGGTGTGAACCGAGCCCACATGTTGAGCACCGGATGAGAGCGTTTCAGGCGGGTGTCGCATTATGTAATGAAACATAATAGATTTGTGCTGACTGCAGTCCCTTAAAATACGAACTATGCACCAAATATGAATCACCAAATATGAATCTCTTGAGTACTAGTTCCCGACACATTGATATTACCTCAACATCGTGCAGTTGGGAAATAGGTGATGGGTGGGCGGGCAGATTGTGGGGTAAAAATAAAGAGCACGGAGAATGAGTCACCGTTCCCTCAATCCCAGTCTGGATATAAATACATCCACATAGACACACGCACGTATACTCGTACGCTTCTCCACGCGTGGCTGACGTTACATAAGCTGGAGCGTGGGAGGTGTGATGCGAGGCATGTGTAATTCATCGGTGTGGGACTCAACTGAGGAGTAGCTCTTAAACCTGCCCCCCCCCCCCTCCTGCTGTTTGGCTTTGGACGTGATGCTCCATCCTGCGTGGACGCACCTGAGAATCAGACTTCAGTGTTGCATACTTGCCGTGGTGAGTGTGAACCGACAGCCGGCCCAGAGGCTGCGGCGCAGAGCACTTATCAAATACGACAGGAAGTGAGGACAAAGATCAGATTGTCACAGTGGTGGAGCAGAAGTGGAGACGCGAGGATGTGCTGAGATCTCCCAGGAGTCGGAGGATGATGGTGTTACTTCACTTAAAAAAACACACCACAGTCCATTTGAATTCATGTCAGCAATAATAGTTATTTTTGTAGGACCTTCTAAGTAGAACTTAGTACTAGTAGTAGAGTTAATTAAACATCCAGCAGACCCTCAGTGTACCCAGTGAAACCCTTATCATTCATTCGGAGTTGTGTTTGTGTCCACCTGTCGAACGTAAGCCCAATGTTCACTCTCTTTTTGCTCTGTTTTTGGTCTCCACCAACTCCTGAGGGAAACATTTGTCTCTTTCGCTGCTCGGTGCTCCACTTTGTTCACAAAGCTAGTCTCAAACTGTGTCTCTCTGCCTTTAAGTGTTGAAGTGCTGATCAGGTGGTGTACTGTCAGATTTTAGAGGGGGTTTTTCCCGCTCAAAATAGCTACGGCCAAAAATGCGAGAGGGTGAACCAAACCAAACCGAAACAACGAGCGGACAGATGCTAAAATGCTATGAGCTGAGGGGGATTGTACATGACGGGGCATAAACAGCCGTCTCTTGTCCTGTCTTCATTTGACCCGTCCAGTCACCTTGACCTCTTCTGTGGACTTTGTCTCTCTCTACACTACATGACCATACTTCCTTCAAGGCAGCGCTGCACGTCCTGGCTCAGGATTACAGCGGGTAGCTTCATAGGTAAAGGTACGAACACTGAATGAGAACAGCCTGCACCTATGTATTCCCTTGACCCTTTTTTAGTATTAAAAATAAGGTTATTGCTGTTTTAATTGACTTTATTTCAGACCAAGGGTCCACAGTTGAGAAAAAGAGAACCTAACATTTCAAGCATCAAAGAGCTAATTTGACTCATTTTACAAACTGTCATGTTGGCCTATTTAGTGAATAACAATGCATTGTATTTTATAAGATTATAATCATTTTACAATATTACAGTACAATATTTCCCTCTGAAAGATAGTGTGGAAGTATCAAGTAGCAGAAAATGAACTCAAGTGAAATACAAATTCTACAAATTCAGAATTTAAGGTTAAATTGTACAGTACTTTACTCTAAGGCACTTAGAATGAAGAAAAAAGCTGTCTGTGTTTCACATGTGTCCACAGGGGGCGAAAGAGAGCTAGAAAACACATGAACAACTGTATGATTCATGGCTGTCCACTGCAGTCACAGCCCTCATACTTCACCATTTACTTGGCCCGGTATGAATGCTGCATCATCCGAAAACAATGAGAAGCCCCTTTTCTTTTCTTTTCTTTTCTTTTCTTTGTAAACGTGTCTGTCTATCAGAGAGAAACAGAAAGCCGGAGCTGCTGCCAGCTGTAGCATCAGGAGAGCAGTGATGTGAGAGAGCAGCAGCAGCACTGAAAGCCTGCATTGGAT
Source organism: Melanostigma gelatinosum (assembly GCF_949748355.1). Taxonomy (NCBI): domain Eukaryota; kingdom Metazoa; phylum Chordata; class Actinopteri; order Perciformes; family Zoarcidae; genus Melanostigma; species Melanostigma gelatinosum. The sequence continues at coordinate 6,147,258 of NC_136650.1, read as the reverse complement.
TCTGATTCCAGCTAAAACACTTAAACCACTTATATGTGTTCAATCCACCGTCATCAGGTTTGACTGTAGAAGTGGAAAAAAGCTTTTGATTTGGTCATTTGAAGAAAGTCTTCACAATTGAGATGAAACATGATGCACTTCAGTCACAATTATCTCATCCAGCTGAGATATCAACAGTATTAAAGAAGTATTAAAGAAGTATTCTGCGTGAACTTGACAGTCGTAGTAAGTAACCTACTTTCACACTCGGGTCTCTGTGGGGAAACACTGTATTTTATGCGCCAACAACAAGTAACCGAGATACTTTCATTTCCTCCCGTTAATGTCAGATGACAGTCGGTGAAGGGATGACACCAAAGCGAAGCAAACCAGTTCAACCAGTCAACTGAAACAAAACAAGCTGAAAATAAATGTAATTATAAATGTAATTATGTAATTATATGTAATTATAATTATGTAATTATAGCTCTTAAATAATTAGAAGTTTTAGAATTCTTAAGCCCGTCTCACTTTATACACTTTGTGAATACATGTAGTTGTTTGCTTTGTTGCCGAGAGTTGAAGGAGAAGATTGACATCATTCACACACGTCAAGAAGGTGAATGAGCATATTCCCAAAAGTGGGGAACGAATCCCTGTTTTAAAAGATGAATTGTTGGAAACAACCCCCACAGTTTAGCCAATCCTATTTGGAAGTAAAATAAAGGCTAAACATTCAATTATTTCTACCTATAGAGTACTTGGCTAAATTACCATCGGGGTGCGTTTGACCTCCAAACAGAAGAGTTTGGATTTGACTTCTTTACGACCTGTCAGATCTTCTGACTGTAGATTTTGTCTTTTTTTTTGTTGCCCAATCTGACATGTTTTTAATCAATGTCACAGTGTTTCCCAGATCTCAGCCATTGATTTGGTGATGACTATTGTAATCACAACCAAGAGGACTGATATCCGTCCAAAACCTAAAAACTAAGTGAGTAAATCAGAATGTTGGAGTCCGGGCTCCTCCACCCTCCCACTCCACGAGGACTCCCTTTACACACTCACAGCTGAACTTCCCTCTCTCCTACATGAATGTCACAATCAGAAATACCTTCACGGTTGATGTTACAGTTGCTCCCTTTCTACAATAGAAATGTATAAAATAGAGATATAATAAGAAAATATGAATATGAAATATGTATGTAAAAAGATGTGCATTGTACTACAATACAACAATAGATATGGAAAAATATAAAAAAGAATAATATGTAAATTATATATACAACATATAAATAATAATTCTGTGTGCAATAATGGCATGAATAAAAAAGAATATCCGTTTAAATGTGCAGTATAAATAAATGCAATGTTAAACCAGTGGTTTGCACTCAATGATTGTGCTGTTGAGCGAGCACTGCACAGTTGAAGATAGAATACATTATGGGGGGTTGTAGCTGCTACAAAACCCTTGAATGTTCATCAGTGTGGATGTGTGAGGTGATAAGCGTCACACACACACAAGTCGAGCACGAAACATTTACCTCGCAGCGCTCGGAGAACAATTAATAGATCAATATATCTGATGCTGCTAAAAAGTATAGTCCCCTCCAGAACACTGACCTACGGCCCTCTTTACTCTCTGCCACAGGCGAGGGACTACTTTTTGCGTTCCACAAGGCCCACGGGCTCACAGGGACAGCAGAGGGTTGTTAAGTGCTGTGTGTAACTCATAAATCAGCTGATGTATGAAGCACCAGGGGAGCTGCATCCGGCTCCTCCTCCCCTCTTCAGGCTAATGCAGCATTTATTCCCAAGCAAACCCAGTGTATTTCTTTGTTTCCCGCCCTCATGTCTTTTTTTTCCAGTGAAGCATCTAAAAGTAGAAACAATACAGCTCACATGATTCTTCCCCCCCCCCCTTCTTCCCGCAAATGTTTTCCAGGCATTCAGAGTGCAAAACAAGTGGAAACAGACCATGACGAGTTTTAATTCAAAAGGATGGAGTCGACCATGTGTTACACAATGAGTGAATTCAGAAGCATGCACTCACAGGTCTTGACAACTTGTAGGAACTGTGTCACATTCAAGATATAAAGTGAGTTTCTCATGTGCTGTTTTTAAAGAAGTGGGACACATGTCAGTTTAAAAATAAGCCCTTTTTCCCTTTCACTTCACTATTCCCAAAAGTAATATTGTACAATCTTTTTTGAAGAAACAGTGAGCTCACAAATTAGTGTTACTCCGTGTCATTTTTAAGAAATGTATGACTCAAAGAACATTTTTTAGTGTTCATTTTTCCTCATATTTTAGTCATTTTTCCCTCTAATTATATCTTCTTTTTGTGCCTAAACCCAGTAAAAATGGAAGACACAGAGTCTAACAAGTATCAAATTGGGACTTATAGGTTCTCTATCCAACATTCAAAGCATATTAGATGTAGGGGAGTAACCTTTGGTGTGTGTGTGTGTGCGCAGGGCGGTCCTGCTGTTCTGCCTGGAACACTACTGCCCACAATGTATTGATTGTACTGCATTGTCTGACTAAAATGTCTACAAAACATTTCATTTTAAATTCAATTTTTTTTTTTGAGGTAGAATTTTTGAGTGTTTAAATGCTACTTTAAAAAAACAAAAAACAATTTCTCATAATATTACCCTGTCCCAGGGGTTTAACCCTCCCAAATCCTCAATGGTATACAGCAGTAACAGTGATACAGCTCGAATATTCCTTTTCTACTCCACCTTGGAATGGAATTATTGAATTTCTCCTCTCATAATACCGCAGTTACTGTCATATAAGCAGACACTCAAAGCATTTTCCCTTATTAGTGCAGCCCGGCCATTCCCAACAGCAGGGATTTTTCCTCCTGTGGTAACGTCACTGGAAATGTTGACACACCACCAGGCTCCCCCCCCCCCCTCCCCAAAAAAACGCTCCCCTCCTTCAGGATCCAGGGTTTTTCAGTCTGGCCTCGCTCACTCCACATCCTATACGCAGGGATGCTGCAGGGATGTCATCGCAGCTCCGAGCTCGGTGTTGTCTGCAGTTGAATGGAAACTCAGCTGCCAGCTGGACTGTAGTAAAAATCCACTGGCACCAAGTCTGTGGCAGTGACTCGACGCAGGGCAAGGATGTTGGACGCGCTTTAAAGAACTTAAATAACTTGTTTTTTCCCCCCTTCTGGACAATGAGTAGGTCACATGGGAACAGTGGGTGGAAAAAAAGTGGGGAGTTTATTTTTCCTAAGGGCTCATTTCGCAGGGCATTGCGAGCTGGATGGAGCCGCCGGGGCACAGAAACGGTGTTTACCTCAGCCATACTTGTTTTCCGAGCAGAAGTGCTGCGTTTAAAGCGGGCATCGGGCAAAGTGATTTTCTCGGCAGTGATTAGTGCCGGGCGTAAAAATGTTCCACTTCTGCTCCACTGATTAAACATCAGATCCACATACGGTACGATGCTTAAAGTCGGGCCTTAAAAGTGGCTTTAGCTTGAGTGGATTCCGGCTTTTACCAAGAAGATTTACACAAACCAAATCTCCATATGAAATAGGTCTAAATGTCAGCTATTACCCCCCCCCCCCCAACACACACACACACACAGTCACACACAAGTATTCACTGTTTGTATAATCTTGTGCTGTGCTGCATTTGCCTTGAGGTGAAACAAAGTCAGCTGACTTGCCATCATGTATTCACTGCACCGCTCTGCGCAGCCATGATGGATGGGAATACTGTCAAAAGTTCTCCCTTGAGGGCCAATAATCACGGCTGCTGATACACACACACACACACACACACACAGCTTCTTTTCTTTCTTTCTTTTTAGTGATAAGCACCTCTGGATCTGTGCCCGGCTGCATGCTTTGGGGACAGTTTTTACGATCCCAACGTGCCGGAAGACCTCTGCAAGACTTCTAGAGTTCATGGTTTCCCTTTTGTTTAATATGCATGTGAGAAGGCTCTCCCTGACACTGAAACACACAATGCATGTGTGATTATGCACACATACCTTTTCCACACCTGATTTAATTTGCTGAACCTTGCTGATTGGAAACACTACTGGAACCAGTTCTAAAAAGGATAAATTAAAAACACTTCTGCACATAGACAGAGTGGTGCTTTGGTCAAAATGCTAACGTCATGACAATGCTAACATGCTAATGTTTAGCAAGTGTGATGCCCACCATGTTTGCCATCTTAGTTCGGTGTAATAGCATGCTGACATTTGGCAAAACTAATGGAAGGATGATTTTGCGGTCATTTGATCATAGCATTGATCAACAAATTGTCCCCTGATGTTGGCGCTAAATTCAAAGTTAAGGGTTCACCAAAGAAAATGCAATTCATCCTGAAGGGACATGAATGTCTGAACCAAATTTCATGGCAATCCATCCAACAGTTTTTGTAACATTTTAATTAAAACCTAAGATGTCAACCTGGCAAAATGGCAGTAGAGGAAACTTTAATGTCATTAGGGATCATCCTCTGGAAACCATGAATGGCTGTACAAGGCTTCAAGGCAATGTTAGATGTTGAGAAATGTATCTGAATATGGGAAAAGTTTGAACCACTGGTGGAGCTTGATGAAAAGTCGGGGGATCACCAAAATCTGTAGGATTATCCTCTGGAAACCATGAATGTCAGTGCAAAAAAATCGAGTAGATGATGAGAAATTTCAGTGTGAACCAAAGTGACAAGACAAGTTAGGGATTTGGATTTCTACCCCTCTAAGAACGTTCTATGAGCTACAGTAATAATGTGAGTGGCATGCCATTATATGACATATGTAGAGAAGCATTGCAGTTGTCGCCATCATACTTTTGGACAGCTGTCTTTTGAAACTGGAGAAGGGTGAAAGAACTGTCCAGCGGGACAAAAAAAAAAAGGCTTTTAATTGATCAGTTTGCTGACAGATACAGCGGCGGGGGGAAGGCCCAGATCCTATTTCTGCCTCCTGGACCAGAGGCCGGTTCAATGGACTGTCAGATAGCGTGTGAATGGAGCTCTGAGACGACGTTGAGAGCTGAGAGAGTCCTCAGCGCCGTCCCCTTCAACACAAAGAGACAGCTCTTACGCGGGGATGCCTGGGCTTGTTATTGTGCGGCTCAGGGAGGCAGGAGTGCCTCCCTGACCTTGAATTCAACTAGTGGAGCCGATTGCTCGCACAGAGTAATGAAAACTCACACTGTTGCCATTCAGCCGCTGACAACGCGCACATTGTGCTGGCACGAACCTGGGCGAGAGCTTACATGCGCGACCATAAATAACAGGATTGTTTGAGAGCAAGCAATATAATGTGGTTAATTTGTTTATGGAACGACACCGGGGTGGATCATCATAGCGGAGATCCATCCCCTCTCCGGGTGACTGTAAAACATCTCTTAGGAAACAACATTTCCGGACACCGGAGGGAGGCCATCTCATTAATAGAGGGCATCGACGAGCGTTAAATCAACCAGTCGAGTCATGTGGTCGCAAAAAAATGTCCTGTTGCCTGAGTGTGTGTGTCTGTGTGTGTGTTGACATGTATGAGTGTCTAAAGGGTGGCTGGGTGCAGGGTGGAGTCTCGGCGTTGCCACGGCAACAGCCTCGGTTATGTAACATCATATGGTGCGGCGTAAACAAAGCATCCAGCAACGTCTTGTATGGGTGTAACCGAGGACACACAGAAACAGACATTTTTTTCAAACCAATGCACAGCAGTGACATTTTCAAGTCATTAAACCCTTTGTTGCACTGATGATTAATAACGACCTTTGATGATACAATTTACACAGAGAGCAGTGGACGTTATAGCCTCATAATTCACCTCTCACAACCATGCATGTGTACCTCGAAATTGAAAATCCTGAAATATAGTTTGTTGGGGAGGCGGGCGTCTGTTTGTGCTCTGCTTCTGCATTCTGTGTTTAAAGGGAAAGGTGTGCGTGTGTGTGTGTGTGTGTGTGTGTGTGTGTGTGTGTGTATAAGGAAGAGCTTATCTCCGCGGGTCAGCTTGGGTGTCAAAACCATTGCCGTGTTTATACAGGGTGTTTCTGGCCAGTTCCTTCTAAATCTGCTACGATAGGAAGTGTACGGAGGAAAGAAGGAAAAATAAAAAGTGGGATGAAAGGACGCTGCCCTATAAATACTTCAGCAACATCAATCTTTATCCAAAAACGCCTCACTGTGTGCCAGGAGAAATAGGACACTCAGGCATTCCGTGGTGAATACTGTCTTTCTTTACAAGGTCGCGTTCAATAAATATCTATTTTTGATGTGAAGGGAAACAAAGATAGAAAAAAACAGCACGAGAACCCCCCCCCCCCCCCCCCCATGAATATCAGTTGCATAAGGACACAAACAGCAGTGCCTTCCCCTTCACAGAAGAAGCTATTGTTCTGGAAGACATGTTCTGCTGGGCAGCTGTGCTTATTTTCTGTAACCACTCCAGGATATTAATAGCCTCTGGCTGCCGTACACTAACACTGCTTTGGGGGCAGTTGAGGAAGTCCCCTTCTTTAATATGACTGTGATTATATTGCTGCGCTGTATTCAAAGGGAATCGGGCAGACGGACAACACCTTCTGGACGACACGTGGCAAAAACAAACATTCTCTGGTAGAATGGTAGAAGTAGCATAATACTATGTACTACATCTGGCTGTAAATCTGGCCGCGGAGGACAAGATATTACAATAACGTACCGATTCGGATCACGAAAAAACTTCCCAAAAACATCCTTTGATGATGAAATAAAGAAAGAGAGAGCAACAGATGTCATGTGTACAGAAACAACAGTAACAATAAACTGTAGGGAAAAACAATCCTAGACTGCATACAAGAAGTCACTGTGGTCACCGTGACCTTTTGAAACCTCGGATTCTGCATTTTTGGCCATCGCCAATTTCAGCTCCTGGCCGTTGCCACCAGAAGTGAGACAAGAGGGTCAAGAGGGACAAAAGGGGAACTGGAGGTTGCCGCCTGCAGCAATGAGAACCCGGCTCGTTTGGTGTGAAAATCTAAGACCAATTGTTTCTAACATGACCACGAATTTGAAGTGTTACCTCCCACTGTTATTATTGTAAACTGCAAAATGTGCCATGCAGGAATGGAAAGCCAGATATTGTCTCCAAGAGGGGAACTATTAGGAGAGAAGAGCAGCACCTCTCCCTCCCCTCCAGACTTCAGTACAATAAATCTACAAACACTTCCACAGCAAAACCGTATTTCTGCTAAACCCTAAAGACATAAATGGATCTAGTCCAGCTGCAACCACATCAAAACTCAGATCTGATCGCTGCTCGCATTCACTTTGACTAACAGAGTGGCAGCTGAGAGCTCAATGAACAAGCAGTTGTACGACTCTCTGCGTCGCATTAGGTCAAACCAAACAAGTTGTCTTCTCAGGAAAAATGCGGTTTTGTAAAAATGTTTTCACATCACACACACTCCCTCCCCCTCCTTTTTCATCCTGCACTGAAAAAAACAAAAACATCTTCATTTGTATGTGGGCGTACAGACAGCAGGCACAGAGCAATGTCTCATTCTGAGAAAGAAACAAAACAGAAGCTTCTTTTACCATTTTAGATCATTTTAATTGTCATAAAGCTTTGTTGTAATTGAGAGAAAATGGAAAAACACTGTTACATGCACAAAATCATCAACACCCCTGGCTCGTGCATACAAAACAAACGGACAGAAGCGCTGCATCAATGTTCAGATCGCTGGCTGTGAAACGGCAACACCTCATTCCTATACTTGTAAAAACAAAAAAAGTTACACCATTCAAATGTGCCATGTTAAGTTGCAGTTGAAACAGGTGAGTCATAAAGCAGGAAGTCTGCAGGAAGCCTGTGATATGAAGGTGGGCGGATGTCACACAATCACTTATTAATGGGTAGATCTGCCTCACTGCAGCAAAGCTGTGTCTCTCACAGACAGCTTTTGCTGCAACTGCAGCTTGATATGAACAATTTGAAACTTTAAAATCTGCGGGTTCGGTAATCTGGGTCGTCTCATCTCACACCAAAACATCAAAATCTATACAAATTACTTTTTAATTAAAATAGTCAAGTGTGTGCTAATTATAGTGTGTACGCATTTTATTTGAGAGCTATTTCCGACTATGTGTGCAAAATATAGCATGACCTTTTTCGTCTCTGTGATGTGTCATCATTGCTGGACCAACTCCCGCTCACGGTGATTAGAGGACTACCAACAGGATACAAATAACAGCACGGTGTCCTCTTGGTGTTCGACGCACCCGATCACCCAGACGGGTTTCTTCTGCTGCCAATGACACGAAAATATCTAGAAAATGAAATATTATAAAATATGCAAGATTACAATCAACCTATTTCAGATGTTTAAAAGGAAATTGTCTTTGTTTTAAAGACTTTCCTTTGACTGCGGGTTGTGAGAACATGTTGCATTGTGGGGCGGCCTTGTTTCATGGTATTTTTTACATGTTTGTTGGAAGCAAGGTGAAACTGGGGAAGAAGTAAAAATTTCCCTCCATGTTGCTCTTCGCTGGCTTTGAGCCAACAGCATAAAGGGCTCGCTAAGATAAAGCTACTGTGGAAAATATGAGCTAACGTGGGGGAAACGGTGTAAAAGTGAGTGTGAATCACAAAGGTCAGTCGACTCTACATGTCGATCCTACTCAGATAGAGATAGACCTACAGACTTGGTGACTTTGTGAAGGTCTGATCAAAATACAAAAACATTGGCTTGTTCTTCAGAATGTTAGCCTTAGCATGATTGGGAAACATTAGCTGAAATCACCTGTCATTCAATTGGAGAGCTGTCAAGAAAGGTAAGGACATAAAAGTCATTTTAATTTGAGGTTATTATTAATAAGCATTTGTTAACCGTTATCGTTCGCTTATAAAACAAAGAATCAATGTCTGCTTTGGATATAGCTAGCTCCTTTAGCCTCCTAGCCTAGCCTCCCGTAATGTTGGCAGTGATACTGAAGAACACTTTGCAGCATATTATAAAGCAGTCAAACTCAACACTTGCAGGTACGTTTGCGAGCTGTTCGCAAAGTGTTCTGTTTCTATGTGTGCGACTAACAGCAGCTAGCTTAGCTCATTGCTAACTCACTTACAAAGCAACATTAGCTAGGACACTTTTCTTATGGAGATTTGTTTGCTAGCTTGTTCAACAAGGGGACAGACATTTTATGTGCTTATGTCTGAGGAAGAAAGGAAGACATTAGAAATATAAAATGTGCTCAAGGTAATTTCAGTCCATGGTGTTCTGTTTGCGCTTGAGCCTGTCAGTTATTGCTTGACACAGATAAAAGGTACCCTATATGGTGAGTGAAGTTTCAAAATGAAGTGTTGTGATTGACTGTAGATATAGGTGGGTTGATAATGTCAAACCAGCTGGTATTAGTGTAGCAGATGTGGGATAGCAAGCCCACCACACAGAGCGGAGCTCCACAGTTTACTCTGCACAGAAACAGGGGACATAAGACACGTCAGGCACAATTCACTGATACAGATGTGTCAGTCAGGAACATCCACAAAGCTTTGATGTAACCTAACCCGTGTATTGGAAAGGTTGTGTCTCTCAAAAGTGATACAATTCGAAATTCAGAGCATTTCTATTGCACGCTTCCACACGCTTCCTTTCCACACGCTTCCTTTCTATGTTTGATGTTGTTGTGTCTTCTAGTTAATTTTGATCCCGAGAAAAACACAAAAAAATACAATCAGTCATATTTCAATTTTTTTTAAGTATAAAATGAAATGTGCTATGTACTTTACAAAAAATCATATCGTTTTAATTATACCAGTCGATTTTATTCTAGAATTGAACTCATAAAATCCGCCTACCTGGGAAACTCAAGTCGAGTCTACCTTTGTTAATCACCCTTATTGCAAACAAGGCCACGCTGGTGTAATGAACAGGTCAGGGACGTGACTAGCAGCAGTTTGAGTGGTTAGCACCAACGGAGGCGACAGAGGCCATCCTTCTTTTCTTATTTTTCCCCAACAGGCACCGGTCCCGGTGCAAAAAGAGACCCACTGCTGTGAGCCCGCTGCGGGTTTGTGCATGGGAAAGCCCAGTCGCTAGTGGCGGAGGGGCACAACGTGACCTGACAACAAGGAACCTCCGGGAAAACCGTCAGTCCTAAAGTATGTGCAGAAGAGCGAGTGTGTGGGGGTCCACCAGGGGGCGTCACGACAAACGACACGATCTGCGGCTCCTCTAGAAGCGACGAGAAACGATTAATGCAGCCCCATCGCGAGGGAGAGAGGAGGTGTAGCTCAACGAACACAGGGGAAAAAAACACGCGGGTGAAATTTTGGCTCCGGTGTCATCGGCCTTGCGGTGGCTCACCGGCCGTCGGGAGCCCCCCGCTGCCCGGAGAGGACACCCCGTAGCTGGGAGGCGGAGACGGGACCCCCGTTGACGTCAGTGGGCCTGTCTGTTTCCTGCAATAGAAAGTGAGAGAGAAGGTGAAGGGAGAAAATACAGAGCTGTACCCCCCCACCTCCTCTTTACACTAAGAGGTGTGTTACAACCCTGCACCTGTGAGTATTAATAAATCCAAGCTAGATTTGTTTTTCTCTGTGTTTTTGGATCCGGGAGCCGCTGCCCGGTGGCGGGGTGTCAATGTGATATAGGTCGCTGTCGGTAGCTGCAGCCAGAGAGAAGTCGGACATGCTTTTATCGGTGTCCGCTGTGTTGTCTTGTCCGGGTTTAGCCTGCTGCGAACTTTAAAGCGTCTGTGAAGTGTACTTTGTTCACGTAGGAGGCCGGCACCGGTTTCTTTTTTTTTTTTTTTGGCGCAGTGTTGTATTGGACTTCTGCAGCAAACCGTGCTGTTGAGGAGGCAACTTGAGCTCCCCGGGCGGCTGCGGAGCTTCTCTACACGGTGCTCTTTGTTGCTTAATTTGTTTTTCTGCACCTTAGGTAAGCCACAAGCTATTTCCGTCCCCCCCTTACTTATGTGTTCGCGTGGTCACTGTCATCACCAATTGCTGCTGATAAAATGTGCATGTGTGGCGGGCGGAAAAGGTTTTCCGGCCGCGGCGGGTGTTTTGTTGGATACGGTGGAAGTGTCCCGTTCGAGCGCCGATGCAGAGACAGTGAGGGGTTTTCCCTGGCTCCTCCCTCGCCTTGCAGGGCGTTCACGTGTTGCAACAGGCACAGAATACGCTATTCCCACGCATTGTTTTTGCTGACTTCATTGCAGGCGCTTAAATCCCTATGATTTGTCTTTCCTCCTGCCATGTTTGTCACGATCGCGCCCGGTGAACCGTGGCGCTCACCTCACTTTGCAACAACACAAATCTGTGCAGCATCACTCTATTTATATGTCCTTCTATTGCATCTTATTGATTATATCACACACTCCAAGACAATGCGTGACTGTGCGTGCGTTACCGCCTGCTGCTGCTTTTTATTTTATTTTATTTTTTTTACATAATATGCCTCTGGTCGATCCTCAGGTGTGAGTGGAAATCATCATGAGTCACCTGCTAGTGCATTCCAGCCTGCCCGTGTTAGGACATAGCGTTACAGCGCAGCCTTGCCTTGGGTCACCGGTATGTTTATTTTTTGTTTTTTTTGTATCCTCGCTTCAGTATCAGGGTGTTTCCTCAAATATCGGTGCGCACGCACGCACGCGCGCAACCACAGACGGGCTGGCAGACCGACTGACAGACGCGCCAGAGGAAAGAAAAAATGTGCACGTCTCTCTCTCTCCCATCTCCTCCGCCTCATCATCCGCGCAGTCGATCCCCGAACCGAAACCGAATTGCGCATCACAGGTGAGACGCGCGTTTCCGAATCGTGTGACTTCAACCACCCGACCTGGATGTGTTTTAGTTGCGACCTGCTGCAACCGCCGTGCACACACACGCACGCTCACACGTGGGCGCGCGCGACTGAATATATCGAAATCCGCCGTGAGGTGATGTCATTGCCATAGCGCCACATGTACCAACTGTATGGAGCAACAAAAAAAAAATCCTCATCCGGTTGTAGTAAGTGTTATGTAATAAAGTATGGGGGGGGGGGGGGGGGGGGGACAAAGACTGATTCCTGAAGCTCTGCAACGTGCATCGCTCCTGGCGCGAGGTAGAGGTGTTGTGTTTGTGTGTTTGGGGGGGGATGCAAGGGGGAAGAAAGCTTAGGAAAAAATGTGATTCTATCAGATGTTTATTCATGATGTTGTGATTGTCTGTCTCTGCAGAGGTGAGCTTTCCTTCTGCGGTTGTTGCTGTTGTAGCTCTGTGTTTTTGACATGTTGATAACATTTAACTTCAACAACCCCCCCCCCCCCCTTTCTTTGCCATTCAGAATTTGCATGAATCTTACATTACGCTTTTGATCTCTCATTTTGGCAAAAGAGCATCCCACACACACACACACACACACACACACACACACACACACACACACACACACACACACACACAGGTGGGTTCAGTGTTCTGGCGGTCTGCCTCTCCGCAGTGATCCAATTTCAAACAGGGAGGTCTCTCTCTGACAGTAACCTCCATGTACCCCCCCTCCCAGCTGCCCGACCCGAAGCGTTCATCGGCGTCGCACGCGGGACCTCATTGTTTGCATCGTTCGCCATTCGCACCGCCATTCGCACCGCCATTCGCACCGCCATTCGCACTGCCATTCGCACCGCCATTCGCACCGCCATTCGCACCGACATTCGCCAAAGTGAAGCGCGGGCCACCCCTGTATCAGCCGCTGACATCTCACATCAGTCGTACACAACGGCCGATCCACCGCCTTTTTGTTCCAGATCAGAGTGGCAGATAGCAGCTGCTGCAGAGGTTATATTCATATGGAGGGGGGGGCATATTCACACCTCCTCCCCACAGAAGGTAGCCCGAGTAGCACTGGACATTATTGCACAGCAGCTCCGAGAGGCAAAAGGCTTGAAATGAAAAGCCCATTCTTGTTTTGTGGCACCTGTTTGAGGAATGAACTCACTCAGCGACTCTGCCCCGGACTCCCAGGCTACTGCCAAGCGAGAGCAGAGGACTCCGCTCGCTTGCGGGGGCCAGCATGAGTGCCTTATTGATGTGTGGGAGCTCACGTTTAGCCGATTCTGTGACTCAATGTATACATATACGTGTGTTTGCTGTAGATGAACCCTGCGGCTCAGGAGCCAACTCTTCTCGAGGTCCAACGTCCGAGTTTCCCCAAGATGCAACCCGTGAACTGAGGGCGGAAAAGATGCCGCGCACCAAACAGAACAACCCGAAAAACTTAAAAGGTGAGTTCACGCTGCTGAGGTCTGCGTTTATCCTATCAGCTGGTGGATTTTCTTTGTTTGGATTTTTTTACGAAGGCCTAAAGAGGAACTGCTCTGTTGCCTCTTTTGACCACAAAGTAATGAGGTAATTTCATCTTGTTCTGAGATGTTTGTCTTAAAATAGCGTGATCATTATCTTCCTACGTATCCTGAAATACGATTACAGGAAGACTTTTTGTAAGAGAAGGCGTATACTGTCTCTGTCATAGTAGTGACTGATATTGTTTTTAAATGAGCCCACATATTGCGAAATCCATTCATGGCAAATACGATAAAATCCTTGCCAACACTGGTGTGTTGATGCTCGGCTCTGCCAGTTGCAATTTGTCTGTTTGCTTTTTATAAACCACACGTCATGTTGCTCTCCAGTGATGTATCTCTAAATTTGGTGACTTTTAATGTGTCACGTTAACTGTCTTTTTATGCATTAAGAGAGAAATTTGTAACCTCCCCCCGAACTGAAGGATCCATTAGCTTGTCTTATGAACGGGGCTGTTTTTCCTTTTAGACATGCATGCGTTTCACAGGACAGCGATGATCATGTGATCTTTGGCTTTCTTGGTACTAAAGCGGTTGCTTGCTCTTCAGATGGGAGTTCTTATGTTACACTTATGCCGTGTTCACACCGGTCGCGTTGATTTTTTGACGCGCGTCGAGATTACATACAAAGTCTATGCACAGACGCGATGAGACTGGCGCCCAGCGATTTTGCGATGGCGCGTTGGACGCGTTATTGCAGTGCGGTTGGACGCCGCAAAATCGCCAACGCGCGAGTTGAAATTTTTCAACTTCAGCGACATAATCGCGTGACGCTGTGGCGCGATAGCCTATCAGCGTTGAGTTGCTCCCCCTGTCATCACTGGCTTTCTGCCGTTGTTGAATCAGGAAATAAATCCTGTAGCCGTCTGTGTTCACCCAGAGCGCTACGATACCTCATATCAACAGAGACCGGACCAAACTATATGTATGCATGTGTGTGTGTAAACCATACGGTACAAACAATGAATAGACGCTGCCGTATTTACGTCTACGTGACGTTATTGAGTGCTGGTGGAGCTGCTACGATGTTAGCATAGCCTAGCACCGATCCATCAGAGCTCCATTGAGAAGACCAGTAACCTACAAATCGGTATCATTACGTAGTTATTTCGGAGTCCCTTTTTGTCGGAGAAGACAAGTACAAATCGGCATCATTACGTAGTTATTTCGGAGTCCCTTTTTGTCGGTTTATTGCCGTTGAATCACAGCCAAATCAGTTTATTTTGTGTTCCTACAGCTGTAGTAAACAGCGACCGGTGGCTTGCTAGACACAGTGAATACAGCTCGATACAATCCACGGAGCTCCTCTGAACAATATTATGAACCAGACATGACGGCGTTTGGCATTCCGATGTTTGAGGGACGTACAAAACACGTACAAACACGTCCTTATTCCTTTCACGGTTGACAGCGGAAAGAAATGGCTGCCAGGTGAACGGCTTCCAGGACGATAAACCACGCCCCCTCTCCGGCGCTACGAGATTTTGCGGCGTTTGGTGTGAACACGACCGGCGGCGCGTTAGACGCGATTGTGTGGACGCTTTTTTGCAGTGCGTCAAAAAATCAACGCGACCGGTGTGAATGCAGCATTACACTGCCTACATGTTGCTATGCCTTGTTGTAGATCACACTTTTTACCGGGGCTTGCTATTGAAAAAGAAATCTGGTGAATCAATGGTCATCGTGGTAACGACTCAATGTGTCACGGTGTTGTTGTGATACTGTAAGCAGTCTTGATATTTTGCTATTTTTTCGATCTAATTTTAGAAAAGCTGTCGTAGTATGAAGAACAAACCATCAGTGATCAGAAAGGGGTGGCTGAGTAGGTAGAGCAGGTCGTCCTCTGATCGGAAGATCGGTGGTCCGATTCTTGGCTGCTTCCTGTGGAAGTGCCTTTGGCAAGACACTGAAGCTATAGACTGATCATAAGAAGTGGGCGTCGTTACCGTGACGTCACCCATTGGTTGTGCTGTTTTTAAGGCCTCAAGTTCTGCATTTTTTGCCTTTGCCCTCTTGACTTTTTGCAGCAAGAAGCGACACAAGAGAGTGGAGCCAAGAACAACTGAATAAGACATGCAAACATTTTAAAAGTAACTTTCGTGAACTGAAAACACAACGATTGTGAAAGGGTTAGAGTTGACGAGACTGAACAACGCCGTGGTAGCTACCTGTCAATCACAAGGTAGCCAAGCCCTGCTTTATGGTCTATGTGACTCTAAATGGAGCATAACTTACTAAATAAACATGCGGTACTGACTTGAAACTCGAGATTGAGACCATAAACTCATGTTTACAATGTTTACCGAGGTAATAAATCAAGAAAGAAGTAGAGTCATTTTCTCATAGACTTCTATACAACCAGACTTCTCTTTGTCGCCATTAGAAAGAATGGGTCGGCACCTGACTGAACGCCAAAAGCATCTGTGTGTTCGAAGCACTTTGAGTGGACGGAAGACTTGAAAGGCAGTATGAAAATGCAAGACCATTTACTAATTCCATTTACCACCATTACGCTACTTCCTGTCTCAGTTTACGTGGTTACGTTGGCGTGGAAGAGTCAAATGGCTGAAGATTAGGTTACTAACACTGCTGTCTAGCGGCCGGGTGTTCATAGAAAACAGAAAACAAAAGAACCGCTGTCTGCCACGAATCTTTGCATTTCAACTTTTTATTAAAAATCAACACATTGTTTTTGAGAATAGATTCCGTATCACAAAGCATTACATGCCGGTACTTCATGTGTCAATATTTTCTTACACCCCTCACTTTTACTGTGTTTCCAAACCATTCCCACACCACTGGAGTTGCTCCCTTTTGTCAACCAGAGTTGCCCGATTGGACCATTCGCTCCTAAAAATCGGCTGCTATTTTATTTTGATTTAGAGTGGAAGAAGAAGAGGAACGTTGACGTCGACATCATCCAGAGACTTGGTGGAGATACTTTTTCTCCATTTGAAAACGTGCGATCCTCGAGGTTCCTTCTCCCTGATGTTTGGCCTTCTCTGTGGGAGGAAGTGTCTCTAACGTGCATCTGGGTTTAACGCAGACGTGTGTTTCGTATGAGAGGAAGCACAACTAGTTTGGAAGCCAATCGTGGTTCAATATTCAAACACTTTTTGGGGAAACCGGAGACATAGCAGTTGAACTTGCATTTTCATCTGTTTTTTTGTCAACGAGGGAGAAGGAGTCGATGTAATTGAACTTTCTGGTTGAAAAAAATTATCTTCAGCACAAATTGTTATTCATAGCAAATACGAGTGTTGTAGGGGCATGGGTCTTTTAATATAGTATATACAATAGTAGATAATATCCGACTTTATTAAAACACTTGGAGATCAACTGCTGAAATATAACAAAATGCAGTAGAAGTACATGTTGAAGCCAACAGGGCTGACCGAGTGGAGTTCCAGCATCGCCCCATGCTAACACAGAACACCAACTTGAGGGATTTCGTGTTAGGTTGAGAATTGACAGATTTACGCGTCAACAGACGTTTGCAGTTCACAGATCCGGGAATTTTCAGCGTTACACGCTGGGTGTGAAAGTGTGCATCACTGCCATTCCCCAGCAGCAGATCCACGCGACAGATTTCCTCATGTCTGTAGCGGCGAGCCAGAGTCCCTCTGTTTATTCATCGTACAAACACTTCCTGTGCTTTCATTTTCACTGGCCAAACAGCAATAATTGAGTTTTAGAACAGTACATTACATCGCCCGACAGAGGACGATCGACACAGCAGCCGGATAAAACTTTATTCTATTTTTATTGGCGACTCTTTTTTTTGTCGTGGTGCAGACAACGGAGCTGCAGTTGCTGCAGTGTTTTGGCATTTTTGTACTTGAGGGTAAAAGATCTGGACGTGAAGAGAGTATAATCGGCGGGGATGGGGTTGAAGATCCTAAATTCAAGGGCGGGTTTTGACACTTAAAGAAGGTGGGGGCGCATTTGTGAAATGAGTTGAGGTGTGTCAAGACTTGCATTTAAAACCCTGGTTCTCAGCAATAATAAACTGCACGTTGTTAAAAGTTACATTGTTTTATTCACTGTAACAGATGAATGCTAAGTGTATGAAATACAGCTATGGGCAGGTTATGAGACCGCAGACCCCTGGAGTGACACTGCCCCCCCCCACCCATCCTACATAGGATAACCTATGACCCCCAGACACAGAAACACACATCAACTACGTCGTTTGCTGTCTGTGGTCATTTTGCATCTCTTCAGAGGTGTTTTTTATCGTGCTTGTTTCGCGTCTGTTTGTGTCTCTTTGTGGCCGTATTGCATTGTGTGTCTCTTTGTAGCTGTCTCGTGTCTCTTTGTGGTAGTTTTTTTATCGCGCTTGTTTTGTGCTTCTTTGAAGTTGTTTTACGTATCTTTGTGGTTGCGTTGTGTCTTGTGGCTGTGTCGCATCATGCATCCCTTTGTGGTTGTTTTGTGTCTTTGTAGTCCTGTTCTCACTGGTTTGTAGTGTGTTTGTAGCTGTTTTCTTTGTGGATGTTATGTGTCTCTTTGGTTGTTTTTTTAAATCGTGCTTGTTTCGTGTCTCATTGTCGTCGTTGTTCATCTCTTTGTGGTCATTTTGTGTCTCTTTGTTGCAGGTTTGCGTCTCTTTGTGGTTGTTTTGCGTCTCTCTGTAATCATTTAGTCTCTTTTTAAACATTTAGTGTCTCTTTGTGATAATTTTATCTCTCATGCGGCCTTCCCTCTGCAGCTATTGTGATTTAAAAATGCTGGTGTATCTCTCCCTGTTGTCTTATTGGGATTTTTATCTCTATAATTTAAGACTTTACATTGTTCACCATGTTTTAAAGTTTCGATTCAATCTAAAAGCAGTAGAAGCAGCAACAGTCTCTCATTTAAATAAAGCACAGTGTCTTCGAGGTGTTGGCGTGAACTCGATCAACGTGACGTCTCCAGTTCTAGTGAAATTGCTCAACATGTTGTGGGGAGTACCCAGTTCACTTCCTCATCATCTGATAACTCGCTGAGATATTTGTTTGGCTTCTTGTTTTTCCTTGTAACCCAGTTAACTCCTCCCCGGCCTGCACTCGAGGCTTTTCCTTCATCAGACAGGAAACGATAATTGCATGGCATGCGATCACATGCGTGAACTCTTTTCTGCGTCGCGTAGGCTAATGAAGCTCAATGCCTGAGGATAGCTTAAAAAACAACAACAACAACTCTGCACTTGAAGCCAAGTGAGACTTTAACGTTGTGTTTTCTTTGCTTTATAGCAGCAATTAATCGCAGCACCGACGTCAACGCGGTTTTTACCTCAGCATTCTGAGTTCTGGCTGAATGATGGGAAGCCTCGGCTCTGTCAGGGGCCACAAAGTGATTTGTTTTATTGACACCGTGCCGACCCGGCTGCATCTATCAGGTGAATTTAAGGCGGCGCTGCATTCTTGCTGGCGTAGGAGGGCAACGAGTACAAGCATGCTGTCAGCAGTCCGACAAAACTTAGCATGATAAGATATTGTCTTCACTCTTAAGCATAATATTTTACATGACTTCCAAAGCAATTTTGTATTATAAAACATATTTTAAACCAGCATTTTCAAAAAAGCCAGTGTGAACTTTATTGAATGAAATACTCTCATAAGTAGTTACAAGCTAATGCTAATCCAATACAAGCGCTGTGCAATGAACTTTGACTTTAAGAAGCTTGTTAATTGTCGGTTTCTGTTGGCATTGTGGAAGAGAGCTGTTGATCAATAAGCAACAACAACTTTATTAGTTATTCTAAGTTATATTTCAGGCCAGTTTTAGTAGTGACAGGAAACTGATATTTAAAACGGTTTCATAGTGAGTAATTTTTATGGCTAAATCATATTTTAAAATCTTTCTTTTTGTTAAGTTGAAGGCAGGTTCATCGTATAAGCACATGTATAACAAAAAAGCAAATTTTGTTCAGCTTTTAATTACAACTTTCCAGGAATTATTCATTGTAGAAAGCTAAAATGCACCTGCCCTAATAAGAACTACTTCCTGTGTGCCTAAAGTGGTGACTCTGGTTTCAAACGCAGAAATGACCAAAACATGAACAGATCAATACAAGTGGCAGAGAGGACGGAACATTGAGTCTGTTCTGAGTCTTTGGGAGAACATTCCTGTCTGTGTTTATTTTATATGAAACATAATAAACCACCACACACTGTAAACCTTGAGCTGTTATATGGGCTCGAGTTATTCCTGTTGTCCGTTCTCGTTAGCTCGATATCTCAGCCTGGAGGGAACCTCTTCAAATTTGGCACAAACGTTCGTATGGACTCAAAGGTGAATCGATTGGAAGTGGAGGTCAAAGGTCAAGGACACTGACTTCTTTCTCATGAGGTCTCAGGAATTTTCAAAATTTTGGCACAATTATGATAATATTACACAAATGTCTATTAGAGTAAAATGATTGAGTGAGGATATCTTGGACAGACATGGATGTTGAGTGCAACTTGACTGGTTGGCAGACAACCTTGATGTGGTAATTCTAGTTTTTTTTTCTTATCTGAGATGTCAAGAACGCAGAAAAAAAAAACAGCAAAAAAAACGGGACGTAAATCTTAATTTCACAAATGTTTCATCAACGTTTTTGCAGCACACACTGACACGGCTTTGTAACCCGCCTGAGGCCTGTCGGCATACAGCTCATGCACTCCCGATGCTTGCGTGTCCTATGACGCAGTTTGTGGGCAGCAACGCAGGAAGTTAGGAACTCCTGCCCCCCCCCCCCCCCCCCCCAGTCTTTGTTTACTTTAGTCACACAGCTGGCCTCCAGGCAGGGACACTCAGTGGTTTCCCCTCAGACAGACTCCCTCTCTCTGTGGACAGCAGCATAATACTCACTGCTCCCAGGCAAACTGAAGTAATGAGATACTAGGGTTTCTTAATGTACTGCAATGGAAAGTGTAAAACCAACAAGAAAAAGTTAGTTTATTCAGACTGAATGGTGTAGTTCCTCCGACCAGATTTTCCGTGTTTTTAGTGAGCAGATCTGTATTGTACTATCTGTATGTACTTGACAATGAATCCTTTAATTAATTGTTTAAGTCCTTTTTCATGTAAAAATGCCAAACATTTCATAGCGCCAGCTTTTCCAAATGTGCTGATTTTTTTCTCTGCTTTTAGTAATGTTGAGGATTGTAGCGTTGGTTGGGCTTCAAGATGAAACAATGATTCCTCCTGTGTGGTGCACACCTGTAAGCTCACTTCTCAAGTGCTTTAAATCTGCATGCAGTCGCTGTTGTGCAGCGCGCTGTAGGATGTGTGGCCTGGTTAGTCAGTCACAACGGAAGAATGTGACCCCAAGTTAAAACCCACCGCTTCAGAAATGAGTGCAGTTCATTAACCTTTCTGCTGCTGTCACTCTCTGTCTGTATACATCCAGCGACTGTAGCTCCTCTCTCTCCTCCTGCTGCTAGTGTCTCCAGTGATGCAAAGTAACTCAATACATTTACTCAGGTGCTGCAGTTAAGTACATATTTCAGATACTTATACTTTATAAATAGTATAAATAAATACTAAATATTGTAGTTTTTACTCTACTACATTTACACATATCTCCATCTATATGTTGAGAAAATCCTCCTGCTTCTTCAGCTAAATAAACACTTTTGCTATTATTTGACTTATTATTTGAGTATTTTCACAGTGTGTGTATAGGATCTATATACTTCTTTCATACCGGACGGTGTGTGGTGTTTGGCTTTTCAGCGTGCCCCTGAAAATGCCCAGACTTGTTAGCAACACCGGTGTTTATAGAACTGACTCTGGCATTCCTCCTGCCTTATAAAGAAAAGGCTCCTCACACCAGAGCCCAACAGGTCTTTAGTGGAGAACATGCTGCGTGATGAATGGTGAACAACTGCAGTGAAAGGTGTGTGTGTGTGTGTGTGTGTGTGTGTGTGTGTGTGGGGGGTGGTACGTTTAACAAGGTATGTTTTATTGTGCTCTAAGCAGGCGCACAAATTGCCTTCAACAGCCCAGTTTGACAGGACGATGACTGATTTCCGTGATGTGTTTCTTTTTTTTCACTGCCTCGGTAACTTACAGCAAAGTGACAACAGTTTCCTGTTAATGATCGACTGTGCCTCGGACCTCGGCGCTGACTGCGGTTAAATATCCAGGGTCGGAATGAACTGCACTAATCAGAGTTGTCCGATAACCCGAAGACGGCCCGATGCCGGACACGGAGTTGTTTGTTTTGTTGCCTTTGAAGCCACAGAGTCCGGCTTCTCCGGTCCTCATTTTGAGCTACATTTAAACCTCGGAGTGTCTCAAAAAATGAAGGTCGGAGAGGTTTGTGGCGGCCCTTCTGTCAGCTCTCTGCCCCCGGCCTTGTGCTCTACAACCTGCTCTGAAGTTCCTTCCAAATCCCTTTTAATCCCACAGTTAGGGTCTCTTGCATAGCCCACCACTGCCTCAGCAACATTTGGCTTTGTGGAGAACACGCTGTAAATCATGAGCCCTACCCAAAAATAGTTGTTGATAAGAAATTGGCATATTCACGGTGATCTGTACTTATTTAGTCAAAACTTTGACCAAAAAGTTACTCGTAATGCCACTTTAATTGTACACACAGACACACACACACAGGTGGGTAACCAGCCGTTGCTGTTGTCCGTCCCAACTGTGACCTCAACATCTGTAACATCTGTAACATTGTACGTTTCTTCATTATGTTCCAGAGAAACGTACAATGTTGAAACATTCTTTCAGCCAGGGGTCCGACGTCGAGGTTGATTGATTTGTCATGCTTGAGTCATGCCATCACTTCCGTTATTGTGGGAAGAATATTATTTTTATCCAAACAATCTTTTCCTAAACCTTAACAAAGTAACTAACTTGTTTCCTGTGAAGACGATAGTTAATTTTGAAAAGTCCGTATTCATGTAATGAGCCAAAAATGTTCCACGTGTTGCTGGACTTTGGTAAACGCACCAAAAAATGAAGAGTAACGTTTTGGTAAGATGTGACACAAACTGTTGCATGAGTGTACTTTGCATTACTCCACTATATCTTTACATGGCAAACAGATGTCTGCTGCTATATTAATGTGGTGAATGTCATATAGAGCTCTGTTAAGTAACCTTTTAAATGCAGGACTTTTATTTGTAACCGAGTATTTCTGCACAGGGGTTCTTGCTCCTTATAAGGTCAAGTAGTCGTCCACCACTCAGTGTGTGAGCGAGTTAGCCTAGCTCGGTAGGTTCGTCGGCTCCAAGCAACACCGGCCCTGAAATGTCAGTCAACCGTTGCCGTGGAATACGCCCCCCCGCAGCTTAGACTGTTTCTTCAAATATGTCCAAAGGTGCCTCTATCCTCTCAGCGGGACTCTACCAGGGACACTCAACTCACTTCGCCCTGCACAGGGTCCACTTTTTTCAGAATCACAGGAGGCCAGGGGCCAGTTAATCATTTCTAGGATTTGAGGACAATGTGGGGCTTAGCTGGTTCCTCCCCTGGCCCTTTTTTCCCCTTCTCTTTAATACAAACAAGCTAGAGTTTATTTTGTATGCACTCTGGCACCTTATTTTCATAAAAGGTATAAAAAACATTTCCCGTCATGTATCCATTTTTTTTTCTTTGTGAATTCTGAAGTTGTGTTTGGGACACGCAGTTGATTATCACTGGTTTATACTATTAAAAAAGCATTTGTCTGAAGTGAAGGCCTCGGCGGTGCAGAGAAAGAGTTAACGCGTTGGCCCCCGGAGACTGGATTTTTACATGTTGTGTCATGCACAGGCAGCCAAACCAGTGTTTCCGTACGGTCCCTTCAAATTACAGTGTGTTTGAACACAGCGAGACTCACACAAAGGGAACTTCTCTCCCAGAGGCAGGAATAAACCTGGGTTTTAGCAACAGTAACTACAACAGACGGGCCGAAACTAGTTCAGGGATGTCTGTTTGAATTAGTGGTAACCAACAGAGAGGCCTTCACTTTGACAGAGAGGCAGCGCTGGGACGGGTCGGGAGGAATCTTTATGGCCATCGTTTGTGCGAGTGAAATTGAATATGGTGAAGGAAATGGCTCACTTTGCCATCCTGAAATGTGGGATAATGTATATTCCTTGTTATTGAACGAGGAATAAAAGCATCTACTTCAATCATTTTTCCCTGTGTGTGTGTGTGTGCTGGTTTCAATCGGTCAGACATCCTGCAAAATATATTTTTGATGATGGAAAAAGTGATTTTCGGGAGCTTGTGCCCTTTCTCCATTTTGACTGAACTCTTAATTGTGAGGTGTGTTTTTTATTACCGTGGGCCATTTGACACGCGAACTGGTGGTCGCCCCGTGACAGATCAGCCCACTCAGGTTAACAAGTTCACCGCGGCGGGGCAGAGAGGAACCTCCCCAACACCTGGCAACATCTGGTTTAGAGGAAGCCAGTTTGTGAGTTTGATCGTTTGTGAGGATTTTCAGACGGCCAACTGCCGGTCAAACGTTTGCTCACTGTAAATTAAGAAAATATGATTAACTAAGGAGAAGTGAATTCAGAAACATTAACACTTTTTTATTTATTTCATTGGAATTATTTAACCACTTAATTAGCTGACGAGACAACACAACTTGTACTTGTTTCCCAATGAATTGTAAGAATCAGAGCTGCTACAATTACCGTAGTCAATTAATCAGCAACTTTTTTAAGTACTTTTTAATTATCTTGTACTTTAAGTACAATTTGATCACTTGTGTACTTTCAAAGCATGAGTTCTACTTTTATGAGAGTATTTTCACTTCTTCCTAAAGTGGCGATCCTTAAGATTTCACTCCTGGTTGATTTAGAATTTCTATTTTAGTAAAAACAAAGGAAATGTGCTTTGAGTTTAGTCTGGAGTCTTGTGCATCGTTCAATGTTTGTGTGTGTACACAACTGAGAAAACTGTAATACAGCATTTCCCCCCCTGTGAATGTCACCACAGACACCCAGCTCATAACAGTGCAAATATATAACTGTTGCAATACTTTGATCTGGGGGTCGTAGGCTCAATCGCCGTTGTGTTGCCTCCTTCAGCAACAGACGTGTATTTAAATGAAGACTCTTGGAGATTGCCTCTTTAACCACAGCGCTCATACGCAAGTTTCTCCTTCAGTTCTCAGAGCACTTCTCTCTTTCTCCTCTATTGTGACATTTGTCTCCCATGGTAACTTCTCTGTGTCTCTTTAAAAGTGTTGCACCACATTGAAGAACATGTTCATCCTAGTGGAGCCCTTTTTAATTACTGCACTGCAAAGGTCATCCAGTGTGACTGTAACCAAACATATGATCACAATTCAAACCATTTTCAATCAAAGGTACAGTCTGAATTCACTTGTAGCCGTATCGTTCACATACTGTCACACGTCGGCTCCTGTGCGGTGACCACGCGATGCTAAAATGTACGCCGTTCAAACCTGCAACCGTTTTTTCCGCTGTAGCGGATATTCTGCCGATTGTTTTCTTGAGCAATCATTTTGGGTTTAGACTGTCGGTCGGGACGAGAACAAACATTTTTCATAACTTCACACACCAAAAGATCTCCAGGTTACTTTCACATGAAACAAAGAAATAATTTGAATTCCCTCCCACTTTGGTATTTCTTCCTCCCACCTCACCTAAAACCGTTCGCTGTGTGCAGACTCTCAGTATGAATGTCTCTCAAACTCCTGCCTGTTTTATCCGACGCCGGTGACTAATACCAGCCAACACCACCCGCCTGCTTGTGCAGAGGTCTTGTGTGTGTGTGTGTGTGTGTGTGTGTTTCTCCATTTGTTAAGTCGTGCACCTTCTCATCTTGTGCTGCGAGCGTCTCTCTGTGGAGGCAGAGATGCACTTCCATGCGAGACAAAATGTTCTACGAATGATCGAGGCATCCTTCATTAACAGCCTGCCAAGGCCTGTTTACCTGTCGCTGCTCAGATGTCCACAGCTGCTCCAGGTGTGGTTTTTTGTGTGTGTGTGTCGCCACCCACTCGGCCATTTACGTACGACCCCCCCGAAGACAGATGACCTGACTGTTTACGGTGTGTGTGTGTGTGTGTGTGTGTATTGGGCTTACACTTTTCAAAGCAAAGCACAAGTGAAGGGC
Source organism: Melanostigma gelatinosum (assembly GCF_949748355.1). Lineage (NCBI taxonomy): Eukaryota > Metazoa > Chordata > Actinopteri > Perciformes > Zoarcidae > Melanostigma > Melanostigma gelatinosum. The sequence goes on along the minus strand of NC_136650.1, from coordinate 6,121,903 downwards.
TCAGAGAGGCCGAGTTAAATTGGAGCTAACGAACGGTTGACCTTCCCCATACTTGTTAGTACCTTTCTCCCCTCCACAGGTGAGCTTCTGTGCCCACCCCCCACCCCCCGAGCCACTTCCTGGAAACTTTGCTGAGCGGCATTGATGTTGGCAACTCGGAGAGGCGTGAGCGTCTGAGTGGGAATGATGAGTTAAGGGAAGGAGAAGGAAAAAACAAAACAGGGTGGGGGCCGGCAGGATTTGCCTCTGCTCACGTCAGCGCACAGGCCCAGAATAGTGGAAGAAATTCTCCCAGCGCTGGCGAGGCTGGATGTCACATTATTTCGGAGATGTGCTCACGACACACAGATGGGGGCGGAGAGCTCCTATACGCAGCGAGGACGCATGTCATCTGCAGAGAAGTGTCCTGACAAAAGCTGCCGTTGTTTGGACTCTGAAACTCAGGGGGGCCATCTTTTTTTTTGTGATTGTGGGGGAAAATGTGACGCCAGTTAAACTGTAGGCGTTAAAAAAAACTCCAAAAAAAATAAAATGCTTTGGAAAAACTAAAAAAAAAAAAAAAGAGAGAAGGGAACGTCTGTAAGCCGGAAACCCTTAAAAGGTTTGTTGTGTGGGGGCCGTGTTTGTGTGTGTGTGTATGTATGCAGAGCTGGTATTGCTTAATGGTTTGCACACGGAGAGCCCGATGTAGGGGTTGCCAGGGAAACAGAGCAGCATGAGTCTCGGTCTGCAGGTGCTGTTCCTTGTGTCCTACGGCTGGAACCTCCCACGAATGAGCAGGGAGGGAGGAGGGCAGAGGAGCATTCTGGGAGGGGGCTGGGGGGGTTCACTCGTATGTTAGGAGCTCTGCTAGAAGGAGGAGCGCTGGTCTGGTTATGTTGCTGTACGAGCGTTTTTTTGTAAAACAAAAGTTTCTATCAAAACTTCCCAAAATGCCCACTTCTTCAAAATGGCCTGTTTTATTGAAACAAAAGTCCAAAACCCAAGAAATATTCATGTCACCTGAGTCACAGTTTAACGTCCTGTCATTTAAGGGCTTGTGCATGGTTTTTAGGCAGCAGAAGTCGCTCACTGATAAATGAAGAAATCAATCCGAAAATGTATCAGATTTGGAAGATGGCGCAACGAGATGACGTCATCCAAAAAAGATCCAGTCAAACAAATTGGAAAAATGGCAAATATGTACGTTTATTTCATGTGTTCATTTGAGGACGGTTGCAGTCTGCTCATCAGTCAAGTCAGAGGTTTTCATCTGCCGCCATTGTTATGTCTCCTTTTATTGTCCCGTTCTCGTGAACACTGTCTCAGGAAACCCCTGAAGGGAATTTCTTAAAAATTTGCCACAATAGTCCGACTGAACTGATTCGATTTTGGTGGTTAAAAGTCACTGTGGACTCACAAAACCAAGTTGTTTTTCACTCTCATTATGACAGTTCTGCGCAAATGTCTAATAGGAAATGAAAAAGTGATGACATTTTGGACAAACATGGATGTATGTCGCAATCTGCAACCTGCAACTTGACATGGTTGGCAGAGGCATACGAGCGTGAACGCATCAAATTGTAGTTCTCTTTAGTCCGCGTTTAAGTCGCGTGCTTCGTGTGCCTCTCGACGTATTCGCTCAGTTTGTTTCCATTGCACGTGCACCAACTTTTCCGCCTCAGCCAAATGTTTCGTGAACGTATAAGTCATGTCTGAATGACAGAACGCCAGCGCTTCAACAGCTTGACGAAGCCAGCTTGGGTGGACACGTCTGAAAAGGTTCTCGTAGCCACAATCGTGTTGTTTGAGGGGGAAAAAAGAATGAACCGCTCTAAGAGGAGGAGAGAGCAGCCGTACTGTCGATTCAACCCGAGGAGCTGGCAGAGAGCTGGGCAGTAAGGTTCGAGGGAGAAAATGGTGGAAATGTGCCGACGTCGCCCCCCCCCCTCCTCTTGAGTGACAAGCCCTCAGACATTCCTCTTCTCTGAGAGAGCTGCTGACTCCGATTTCCCCTCGTGCCAATGAAGCCGCTCCGCTATTAGCATTAGCGGCAGCAGTTTTGCCGCAGCGGCACAACAGCTCATAATGAATTCAATGTCGGCGTCTTAATTTTGCTCACAGACGTGTATTTTCTTCACTGATTGCACACGTTGCTGCCGAATTTAAGGGGATAAATTCCATTTGAGGTTCAGTTTGAGTCTAGCCTTCAGGAGAGTCCTCTGCCGCTGCGCCCACCAGATGTGAAGGGCAGAGGTTAGCTGCGTGGTTTCCTGCAGGTCAGGCTGTGGGCTGTATTTATCAACCCTGACACTTGTCGTTTCTCCGCCACGTGAGACGTCCGCCATCATCGGGCAGCGTGGGGGTCATATCCACGAGGGGGGGGAGGGGGAGGACCAACGATCAGAAACTGTTGCTTCGCTTACAGGCGACAAACTAAAGCGACACTTTGCCGTCAGGAGACGTGTCGGCTTTTTTAAAATTTGTCCTCCTCCCCTTTTAAACACTTAGTGATCTGTGGAGAAGCTCGGAGAGGAAACGTGAAGAAGTGCTGTGCGTTTCGCGGCAAAACAAGCATTTTGAAATGATTATAGAGAAAATTGCAGCGAGCCTTTTGTGGCGTGCAGTGACGGATGCTCTTTGTGTTTGTTGGTACAACACTGCTGAGACATAGTTTGTGATGGCGGCGCGACAAAAATAAAATCTTGTCGGCTTGTACTTAAAGACAAGACGTGTGTTAGTTTGGTTGGAGAAAAGTTTGTAAGCGTTTTGGAAAGAACAAGGCTGGCTGTTTCCCCTTGCTACCAGTTTTTATGCTAAGCTAAGCTAACCATGTTGTGACTTTAAGGTCCATACTCAATCCACATTGTGAGTCTTTTTTATATTAGTGCCATTCCTCACTAATCAATCTTTGTTTTTCTCTAAATTGTCAGAAAAAAGGTGAAAAATACCCCCGATTGTTTCCCAGAGTCCAAGTGTCATCTTTAGACGTTTTATTTTGTCCAACCATCGGTCCCAAAACTCATATCATCAATTTAAAATGTTATAAAACTGAGAAAAGTCACAAATCTTCACATTTGAGAAGCTGGAACCAGCTAATGTCAGGCTGTGTCTGCTTGATAAATGACTTAAACAGTAAACAAATGACCCCAAAAAAAGCCATACCGTACTTTTCGGACTACAGAGCGCACCGGTATATAGGCCGCACCAGCTGATTAAAAAAAGGAGAAGAATTTGTACATAGATAAGCCGCACCGGTCTATAAGCCGCAGGTGTCCCCGTTGAACAGCAAGATGCTTTTAACAGTACTAAAGTTGTCTTCTTCTCTGAACATCATAACATGTCTCTAGCTTCTAAGCTAATTTTAACATTACGGCCAATGGGGAAATGCTCACCGCGATTAGCATTAGCGAATATAATATATATTCGTACATCTTTTCATGCAGACATACTTACAGACTAAGGTCTCTCAAGGCTACCAAATGGAAGAAGTAAAACGAAGCTTCATCCGTGTGTGTTTAGTTAGGTATCGACTCAGTGAGGTATGCGGAGGAGGAGTATGACGGAGGGAGTGAGCGGTGCACGCCCCGAAGTGTCCGTCGGGGGGAGGGAGAGGGGAGGGGGGAGCAGAGGGGTGGGGAGTTCGTCCTTTGCTGCCCAACGACCTCGTGGACTCCGGTGGGTCGATGGTGAAAGATTGAAAGCCCCCCCCCCCCCCCCCCCCACAACAGAGTGTCAGTCATCGGAAAGGTTGAGCAGGGTCGGACGAGGTCGGGTCAATATTTTAAAGACGTAGGCACACACACCTATATTTAGAGCGAGGTCAGGAGGTCGTCGGCCGCCACCTTCTGGCTTGCTGCAGGAGCGGAGTGACTAGCGGCGGTCAGGTGTGACGAGTCGGCGTCCCACACGACCCTGACCCACGTGTCTAAAATACCTTTTAATGTTCAGCCACAGCAAATACACATCGAAGGAAACATTTTGTATTAATGAAGATATCCCTTCTAGAAGTTACAAAGTATGTTACATCTCACCATGTGGTGTTACAAAGATCGTAAAAGTCCTAACATGTTGGTGAATCCTGCAGATATCCTGAAAAGGTGACGATGGGCAACTCCGCTCCCCTCAGCAGGGTCATGGGGTCACATCAAGCCTCCAGCAAACCAACCAACAGCTGACTGGAGGAGCAGCCTCTTTTTTTTAACCAAAAACCGCTCAGCAGTGCTGCAGCAGCAGTGTTTCTGCAGCCACGGTCAAATATAAATGCCTCGGAGGAGGAGGAGGAGGAGGAGGAGGAGGAGGAGGATCTTCCTTTAGCCGCTGTTGCCATGGGAAGAGATGTTGGGAGGGGGGGGGGGGGTTCTGAGCTCCCCGATGCCTCACGGCGGGAGAGACTCTGGGGGATTCTGAGCCGCGAGTTTAAGAAAAACAATCCTCCAGTGATATTTTTAGACCTCGCATTCTCGTTGATTCTGCCGGCTACCTCCAAACACACACTTTATCAAAATAAATAACAAGGAAGCTGCCGCCATGTGAAACCGCGTGTGTGAGAGAACCTGCAGGGCGTTGATGTGTGACTCATTCGCTGGTTCAGGTGTGTCTTGTAAAAATGAAATCCGGGAATTGTTTAGAACTATTTTTATTTTTTCCATGTGCTCGGCATGACTAACAGTGAGTGTGTGTGTGTGCAGGTATTGTGTCTGACGGTGTGTGAGTCTGTGTGTGTGTGTGTGTGTTGTTATCAGCCCCGTCCAGTTGAGTGAGCGATGAAGAAAACAGTCATCCTCACCTGTAGCGCTGATATGAACAGAGAGATGAATCGACAGCAACTTTGGTGATTGCTCGTTCAGCATTTGTTTTTTCTCTCTGAGAGTTTAAGATGATCAAAAATAAGGTGCTTAGCTTAGCATAGCATAAAGGCTGGAAACAGTCGCTGTGCAAACAGAAACGTAAAAACTGTTTTTAGATCCTCCGTACTAGAGAGAGAGAGAGAGAGAGAGAGAGAGAGAGAGAGAGATCCCTCCCTGGTTTTTTAAAAAGGAGGAGGAGGAGGAGGGAAAGAGAAGGAACACAAAGGCAGGCAGGGAGGAGGAGGAGGAAGAAGAAGCGTGGTTACACTAACAGTGGAGAAAAGCAGCCAGAAGTGAAAGCACAGCGACACAGTTAGTGAGAGAGGACAGACCGAGGACACACGCTCTGCTGTTGTCTTTTTTTTTGTTTTATTTGTCTTTCTTTCTTTTTCTCTGGGAGACAGAGGCAGAGGAATGTCAGCGGTTATTAGTTGGGGAAGTCTCTGACTGTCTTTCTGTCTGGGTCGGGAATGTCAGGTGCCCCCCCCCCCCCCCCCCTCGTAAGCACACTTCACTCCGAGAGGGAGAACCAGCAGCCGCAGCTACTCTTTCTGAGAAAGTGTCCACTTTGGTTGGCTCGACTTCTCCCTGCTAACAGGTACTGTGTGCTGCCTGAGCTCGCTTGCTCAGTCACATTGTGTGACGACATCTCTTCCTCCTCGTTTTCTCTTTCTCTCATGTCATTTTACATCGTTACAGTTCTCCTCCTTTATTCTGTATGTTCCCTTCCAGCCTCGCTGTTTGTGGTTTGTTGTTTTTATGAGATGTTGACCCTGCTGCGATGGGATGAATTGTATTTAAATTGATCACAATATTTCACTTATTTTGCAGGGTTTCATCTGAGAATTTGTTTTCTCGATTAATAGAAACGAGGGTCTTCAAAGTCAGAAGTTTTACAGCTTAAGGTGACTTCTTCAGATTGCTTTTTTTATTCAGTTTTGCTTGTGCAAGACAATATAAAAGGACAGGTTGCATATAAATATATATTCAGTTTACTATAATGTAAGACAAGCAAAATGCAGAAAATCCTCACATTTGAGAAGCTGGAACCATGAAATGTCAAAGGCATATCAAAATAGTCGACTGATCAATTAACCAACTAACTGTGTCATCTGTTCTTATTTTACGGGTTCAATTCAACAGAAAATAATCTGAAAGTAACGAAGAACACAAGTTCCTCAAGCTGTTTTTTTTATTTTTGTCAAATCTGATTATTGCATTCCACACCAGAACATTTCCCGCTGCTCGTCTTTCTTATTGACATCTGCTCTGAGATGTGTGACTTCGGTCGGAAGGGCTCCTACCCCCCCCCCCCCCCCGTCAGTGGCTGAGCTGCCGGTGTTACGCAACCGGTGTCTCAGCCCGGAGATAGAGCAGAGCTGAACTTAAGACACTTCTGACTTGTTCCTCAACGCACCATGAGAGCACCAGACTCACTCCGCTTCATGTATAGCTGGAGCTATCACAGAGGAGCAGCACGATGAGGTCAGTATGAGTGCCGTTACGTGAACGCCTCCTGACCGAGCCGTTCGTTCATTTGCAAACATCCTTTTGTTAATTTGCTTTCCAATTAAATTCTGCCGTAATTCCATTACGCTCTTTTAAATGCGTCATCTCATGAGCTCTCCTGGAAACGTCCCCCCCCCCCCCTCCCCAGTCTGCAGTGGCCTCCGTTAACCTCCAGTGGTGCGGAATGTTTGTCACATTTACTTATTAAGCTCTTTTTTTTTTTATGGATAGTTTCAATTTGCTTTAGCTCAACTGAGGTGGAAAAGTTGATCTATCGATAAAAACATCGGTGAAATGTGAACAGGCATTTTGACGTCCATGATGCAGATGACTTAGACATCCAGTGACGAGACAAAATCATCACATCTGTGTGGCGCAATAAGGAGGCCGCAATGTTCCTCAAAGTAGTACGTGAAACAAAGACCAAATTTCCATCCTGTCTTTTAATTCTAGCTGCATCCTCTTCTACTTCTCTGATAGTTTAATGGCAGATTGGATAATTAGAGTCACCAGCTGTTTATCTCCATGAACCAACTCTCAATATTGACATAACCAGCTATCGTAGAAGGAAATGTGCATATATTGTCATTTTGGTGTTGTAGATTTTCTGGAAATTGGTTTGGAAACTTGATTATTATCTTGGAAACGATAATGTTTCGATGATTAATGAGTCAGCTTGTCATGGTTCCAGCACCTTAAGCGTGAGACTTAGCTTCTTCTATTTGTCACTTTAGTTAAATAAACTGAATATCTTTGGTCAAACAAAACCCAAAAGCCATTTTAAGAGGTTATCTTGGGCTCTTCCTATAGGAAGTTGTGATGTGGGCAAGCATTGGCAAAATGTTTATTCAATGAGGAAAATGACAGTTACTTGCAGCTCTAACTAGGACAGGCATTGGTATTTTTGTGCTCGTATAGATGTGAACATGTGAGTGGAGCAGTTTGGTTGTGTAAGACGCAGACGTGTTGTTGGTTTCCTCGTCCTGGTTCTGTTTTTAAACTCTGATGTGATCGTATCGGAGGAGAGGGAGTGGGCAGCAGAGGCAGGAAAGAGACTGCGAGGGAGAACATTTGAAAATTGGGGGATGAGGTTGATGATGATGGGAAGAGGCAGAAGAGAGGGAGGAGAACAAGAAGACAAGGTGGGGAAATTGGGGATTTAGAGGAGGAGGAGGAGGAACACAAAGAGACAGTGAGGGAGCGCCATGTCTCTCGAGCTGTGTGTGGTTATGTAATGTTACCTCCTGCCTACTGCTGATGGCAGAGGAAAGCACAGAGTAACAGCAGTGAATGCCGTGGAGGTGGGTGGCAACAACAACACCACAGAGGAAGACGCTGTGGCAGTATCCACCAGAACCGTATCAAAGGTCAAAAGCTGCTTTTATGTTTGTGTAATTCAGAATGTTTGTGGTTCGACAGACAGTCGAAACCTGCTTTTCTTTGATTCTAATGTGGTAGTAACTCAATGGATTTGGGGGTTTTGGAATGGAGATTGGCCAAAGCAAGTCATCAGGATACATCAATTCTGCAAGGTATTTTTCACTGACACTGTTGACCAAACAATGAATTGATTAAGCGAGACAAGGAACATAATTGTTAGTTGCAGCCCTAATATGTAATATGGATGACAGTAACTGTAACTGTAAGATGCTAACAGTCAATTGGCTCACATACAGTTTTTGGACCACACTCGGGCTCGTTTCTGTGAAAAGCAATATTGCTAGGTGATGGTTTTCTGTAAAAAGAAAATGATATTTTGGTTGTTTTTTCCCAGGTTAAATCCCTCAAAAGGTACATTTGCTGACTCTCAACGCTTCGCTGGCTGACATACACAAGGCTGTCTGTTATGGCCACTGTTGAAACATGTCCCTCTGTGTTTACATGCGGTACCAGTCATGCAGTCATACGAGAGCGTGTATGTGCTAAATGAGCTATAAAAGCAGATGGTTGTGTGGCAGCATCCACAGAGAGAGAAACCAGAGAGAGCCTCAGAGCAGCTACAGGAGAGCCCTGTGGGAGTCTGCAGAGACGGCCACTGGTCTCTGCAGACGAGCCAACTGCACACTGTAACAACACACCGTAACTGCGCACTAACAACACACCGTAACTGCACACTAACTGCACACTGTAACAACACACCGTAACTGCACACTAACACACTGTAACTGCACACTGTAACAACGCACTTCATGGTAGAAACACACTGTAACAACACTGTAAGACAGAAACACCCAGCAACAAAACACTGTTCACAATGTATGGCAGAAACACGCTGCGACAACACGCTAATATAACACTGTATGGCAGAAACACACTGTAACAACACACTGTAATAACACGCTGTAATAACATGCTGTGACACACTGTAACAACACTGCATAGTAGAAACACACTGTAGCAACACACTGTAATAACACGCTGTACCACATTGTAATAACACTGTATAGTAGAAACACACAGTAACAACATACTGTAATAACATGCTGTGACACACTGTATAGTAGAAACACACTGCGACACACTGTAATAACACTGTATAGTAGAAACACACAGTAACAACACACTGTATAGGAGAAACACAGTAACAACACACTGTAATAACATGCTGTAACACACTATAATAACACACTGTATAGTAGAAACACACTGTAGCAACACACTGTAATAACACGCTGTGACACACTGTAATAACACGCTGTGACACACTGTAATAACACTGTATAGTAGAATCACACAGTAACAACACACTGTATAGGAGAAACACACAGTAACAACACACTGTAATAGCATGCTTAAACACACTGTAATAACAATGTATAGTAGAAACACTAACAACACACTATAATAACACTGTATCGTAGAAACACTGTAACAACACACTGTAATAACACTGTATAGTAGAAACACAGTAACAACACACTGTAATAACACACTGTAACACACTGTATTGTAGAAACGCACTGTAGCAACACACTGTAATAACACGCTGTGACACACTGTAATAACACTGTATAGTAGAATCACACAGTAACAACACACTGTATAGGAGAAACACACAGTATCAACACACTAATAACATGCTGTAACACACTGTAATAACACTGTATAGTAGAAACACAGTAACAACACACTGTAATAACACTGTATAGTGGAAACACACTGTATAGTAGAAACACACTGTAGCAACACACTGTAATAACACGCTGTGACACACTGTTATAACACTGTATAGTAGAATCACACAGTAACAACACACTGTATAGGAGAAACACACAGTAACAACACACTGTAATAGCATGCTGTAACACACTGTAATAACACTGTATAGTAGAAACACTAACAACACACTGTAATAACACTGTATCGTAGAAACACTGTAACAACACACTGTAATAACACTGTATAGTAGAAACACAGTAACAACACACTGTAATAACACACTGTAACACACTGTATTGTAGAAACGCACTGTAGCAACACACTGTAATAACATGCTGTAACACACTGTAATAACACTGTATAGTAGAAACACAGTAACAACACACTGTAATAACACTGTATAGTGGAAACACACTGTAGCAACACACTGTAATAACACGCTGTGACACACTGTAATAACACTGTATAGTAGAATCGCACAGTAACAACACACTGTAATAACACTGTATAGTAGAAACACACTGTAACAACACACTGTAATAACACTGTTTGGCAGAAACACTATAACAACATACTGTAATAACACTGTATAGTAGAAACACTAACGACACACTGTAATAACATGCTGTGACACACTGTAATAACACTGTATAGTAGAAACACATTGTAATAACGCTGTATGGCAGAACCATAATGCACCACACTGTAAAATGATGAATCGACTATCAAAGTAGCTTCTTGACAAATGAATGAATGATTTAAGCTCTAAACCGGCTGAAATAAGAATTATGTCTTGATTCCACAGTCAAGACAAGAACGAAAAAGGACATTTGTTTGAATTAAATCAAAATGGAATTCATGCTGGCAACGTGCCACATGTTTCCATGAACAATGGGGAGGCTGACGGCTGTTTTGCAGTCGAAACAGCAGAAAGGAGGAGGGAGACAGAGGAGGGTAGGTGAGAGGCAGCCAAGACACAGAAGCTGATCCTGAGCAGGATACCGCTGCTGTTTTAGAACATGATCAATGACCTCGCGTACCGTTGAGATCCTTATTTCCTGTACAGGCCCACTGCCTTTTGTTACACCCGCTGCCTCTTGCTGCGCTCAGCCTCATAAGCTCCAGATCTGATTAAGAGTTGTCTCTTTTCCTAGACGGCTTGGCGGCTGCAATAGTGTCTCTTCCCGTAGCGAGGACGACGCTGTGATTCGATTCAGAGATTCAAGAGCAACATCTGTCAACCGGATGACACTTATTGGCCAGATATGTGTGAGATTCCTCTGATTGGACTCACGGTTGCGTCAATGCCTGTGAGCTACAAATGTGTCTCTGATGGTAAGTGGTCGTGTTCAGGCTTCTCTGGAACGTTAGCAGCTGTGGAACAAGTATTCATATCAGTTACAATGTAGGCTGCTTATGAAACATAAGTATCGGTACACCTGGGACTGAAATATATATATATATATATATATATATATATATATATATATATATATATATATATATATATAGACATTATTAGACTTTATACTGACAGCATTTTACTGTTGCAGCTGTTTCTTTGTGAAATCCTTATTTGAAAAGTAACCATTTACCTTCAATTAACTTTACAATGTACGATTTACATATAGTGGAGTAGAAGTTTAACGTAGCATGGAATAGAAATAATCAAAGTATAAGCATCTCAAACACGCTGGTTTCAGACTGCAGTTTGACTTTTTGCTTCTGATAAAAGTTGAAGTATTTTTGCCTAAAAATCTGCTCATTCCGTATGAACGAAGGGACATGTGACTGTGGCCTTTGTGTGCGGCTTAATGCGGTTCTGTACGTGTTCCTCTTTGAGATGAAGCCCAGTGAAAGAAGGTTATGATGGGAGCTTTCTGAATAGTGTCTAACTCTGCGATTGGGCTTTGTTATTCATCCCCCCCCCCCCCCCTTCCCCCTGTGGTTGTGGATTGGTTTCAGTTTGGTATTCAGGGTATGAAGGGGTCAGCGTGGGCGTCTGGTTGTATGTGGAGACATTTTTTAGCAACAGAAGACTGACTGACTGTGTTCGTGTGCGTTTGCGGACATCTTTAACCCAATGGACATCCAGCACGCACAGAGTATTGGAGGTTACTAGCTGGATTACTTAATGTAGGCTCTGTTGCATTATCACCGGCTCAGCTGTCATTAACTCGGATTGTTCCCAAAGGGAGGAGGCGGTGCATCCTCACCCTCTCCCCCCCGCACCGACACAAACACTTACATGGGCAGCGTTTGCTCAGTGATCCCTCCTTAGATCATTTTTAAGAACAGTAGAGGCCGTTTCAGTGACTCAGTGCTTATTTTTCGCCAACACCAGCTCTATGCCGTCGCTTTGGCCGGTGTAATTACAGAGCGAGATTGTTGATTCTGGAGTCTTTGCCTGTGAAGTATTTACCATCTGTACACCGGCAATGACACTACAGAAACTGCTTGGTCACACGGTTTGTTGTCCCTGGCCATGTGTAAATATTCATCAGATTTTCTTAACCTCTTTTGCGGTAAAACTGTAAAACCCTCAGAATTCCCCGTAATGACTAATCCAAAAACAAAGCAGAGGGAGCTTCCTGTTTTTATTCCTCCAGTGCAGTGAGGTTAAACGTACAGGCGAGCTTCACTCAGAGAGATGCTTATGTCATCTATCTATTCCCCCCCTCCCCCCCTCCCCAGCTTCAACCGAGTAGCTAAATTTACTGTTGAACTTTCAAAGATTCTGCAGTTTTCACGGTCACCAGACTGTTTATTTTTCTCCCGCACGCTTGCATATCTCTCTTCTTTGGAGTTATAAAGAAGAACAATATTGCTCCGGGGTGTCTCCGTTTTTCGCAGATTTCTTCAGTTGAGATCAAGAACACAAGTAGTTTGCTGCTTTTAAGGCCCGACGTGGGAAGCGCTATAGGACGTCCAATGTGCTTTACACAACTACAAACTTAAAGTCCCCCTTCAGTCAAAAATGTCTTTTGCTTGCTTATGTATGTATATGTTTATGTATATAAATATACACATATACATACACGCATATATGTGTGTGCCTAAATTTGGCAAGATTACTATCTGATCAAAATAAACATGTTCATGAATCTGACCAGACATTCGATTAATAACGTGTCGGTTGGTCACCTTTTAAGTGTTTCCGCCACCCTGAAAGCAAAACAAAACAACGCAACAGTTACCATTCGACCTCTTTGCTGAGAATGAATTGAAAGGGAAGCCGTAGGAGGAGAGTTAGAAGCCTTCCTCACCCGGTGAGTGAGCTGTTGGGCAACCAGCAGTTGGCAGGGCACATTCAATTCCTCCCCCTCTGACACAAACGGAAAGAGGGACGGAGAGCGAGATAGCAGGATCCCCTGAAGGGTGCCAAAGCCGGTTTAAATGACGTCACCCGGCCTGCTCTGTCTGGGCAGGCCCTCCCCTCCCTCTCCCTCCCCTCCCCCCCTCTTGCTGAGCCTTACAGGAATTCCCCTCCTCGTCACATTGTTCGTAGGAAACCGCCCCGCCCCGTTGCAGAGTCACAGCTGATAGGGCGGAAACACAGACTTGTGACTACTTGTGTTGACACTGGAGTGAGTGTGTGTCTGTGTGCACTTGTTCTTTCTCCATGTTTGTTTTTTTTTCTTCCTGAACAATAGGAGCTTCAGAGTAGTTGTTCCATGAAACAACAGCAGGGTAAGACGTGATCATTTTGTCCGATAGACTGTTGTGAAACACTCGGACATATCCTGCATTATTTATCGTCATGAAGTCGCTGAATTGGGGACGTTGGTGTCGGGAGTGAGGTCAGACGTAGTTCTGTTTGTTTGGGATGTTTTTTTGACATCTAATGAAAGTCCACAGCGGAACACCTCCGCTGTCGTCAAACTGAGTGAGAAAGGCTCTCGACCAAGTGAACGACACAGACAGGAAGCAGTCGCTGTGCTGCCACTCAGCCGCGGCGCCGCGGTAACCAACAAGTTCTTTCAACCGAGGGCAGCGCTGCTTTCAATTTTGATTTGACAGGACCTGCGGGGCGCCAGGCTGCTCCGTCGAAAACAGACTGACGTGTCAGCCCTGGGTTTAATTTGTGACGAAGTTTGATTTTTACTGTAAATTGTTACTGTAAAGCCCTCCATTCCCTGTGTGGATGTTGTGTTTAACATCAATATAGCAGCGAACAACTGTTTGCTTTGTAAAGATACAGTTGAGTGATGTCTACCTGAGCAGAGATCCTGCATGCTTTTGTGCATGTGAGCATGCACCAGTAGTTAGCTCAAGGCCGCTGCTCTGCACCGCTCTCAGACGGCAGTTACAGCTCATAACGCTGTCCCGACCGACAGCGTCTCACCGTCGACATGTTGAGAGCCGTTGAGAGGCAATCGAAATGCTCCCGATCTCTGATCCTGCACCTTTAAGTGCTTAGCTTTTGTGTATGGCAACCTCAGGGCAAATCGTTTATTAATTAATAGGCTGCAACTTACAATTATTTTCATTGTTGTTGAATCTGCAAATTATTTTCTCAAGAACATTCTATTAATAGTTTTCTTCAAGGTGACTTCTATTTCAGGAATTGTTTGACATTTTGAGAAATCCACTTATTCACTTTATTGCCGAGAGTCGCACGAGTGTGAAGCTGGAGCCAGCAGTCGATTAGCTTAGCTTAGCATAAAGACTGGAAACGGGTAGAAACGGCTAGCCTGGCGCTGTCAAGAGGTAACAAAGTCAGCAAACTCACTGATTAACGTGTTATGTCCTGTTCCTTTAATCTGTACAGAAAACAAAGTGCCTCGATTGGGACCAGTTACTTCCTGGAGTCTCTGCTCGTTGCCTGGCAACGGCTCCCGCCCAAATATAAACAGTCCTACAAAACAAACAACATATAACATGGTAATTACTGCGCTTTAGAGCTGCTGGCGGGTGTGTTTTCATATCTCCGGACGGAGTCACGCTAGCTTGTTTTCACCAGTCTTCTAGTCTTTATGCTAAGCTAAGCTAACTGGCTGTAGCTCTACATTTTCTGTACATACAAGAGTGGTCAATGTTCTCTTCCAACTCTCGCGTGAAAGTTTCCCAATATGTCAAACTATTGCTTTAAAATTGCTTGTTTTGTTGGTGGAACCCCAAAGATATTCAGTTCAATGGAGTTTGAAAGTTCATTCTTGTCTTTGGAAAGAAGTAGTTGGCGAAAACAATCTCACCTCAAAGTCCATTCAGAGGCTGTTGTGGAGCTTTTTATCGTATCCCACTGTCTTCCTCCGGAAATGGAATTACCCAGCTGTCATAGAACTGTAGAATTCATCTTTTATTTATTTATTTTATTTCTAAAACCAGTCAAACAAACAAAAACACATGAAAAACATGAATACATTACAAATAAAAAAAGTAGTATTGAGCAAGTTTCATAGAGTATCCAAGTTACAACAATAAAGAAATATGAGATAAGTAATATGAAAAGTAACAAAAGGAAAAACAAAACAGAATAGATTTTTTTTGGGTGGTAAAATTGTTCTGACCCCTTCTCCTCCTCCTCCTCTTCTTCTCCTCCATCTTCTTCGGATGACGCACAGAGCTCACTGTATGTGTGCAAAATGAGTTTTTGGCTCTAAAATAAAATTAAGATGTGCTTCCTGTCCCACGAGGCCCGTCCACAGACCGGCCGTCAGTCGCTGAGCTCGGTTAGTTCTATGTCACAGCACCTCTCAACCCAGAGGGGGAACTCGCTGACTGGATGAAGGTTGCCATGCAGCTTGTTTTACTTCCTGTTTTTCTTCTTGACTCTGAAAGACAGAAATAAAGAAGCAGGTGTTTGTGTGAAGGCGGACTCGCTGCTGAAGTTCAGTGTTTTCACGTCTTATCTGAAAAGGTAGTGCTTTACTTCACTTGGGGACTTCCCTTGTCCTCTACTTTATACGTCGTCCACTACATTTCATCTGCAGCTATTTTCATAACCGATATCTCTTCAAATGTTACAATTTGCTGCGTTTCTTCGTCTTCAATTATAGTCAATTGAATCCTTTGGGGGCATTTCTCATTATTTTGTAATGTTTTACAAACCAAAATATTTATGAAACTATCTACAGATGAGTCTATAGTGACAATACTCATTGGTTACTGCCCTATATCAAATATTTAAAAATGACTGTAAAATGCTGCTCAAACATGAATGCCTTCTAATACTATAATATATAATAGCATAACATAAATATTTTTACTTTATAATGCATGACTTTTACATGGAATAGAGTATTTTTCCAACGTGGTATTGGAACTTTTACTTAAGTAAAGGATCTGAATACTGCTGAATATGATAGTTAACTGAATATCTTTTGTGTTTTTGTACGGTTTAGTCCTATAAAACACAAACACTTTGAACATCTTGGATTCTGGGAAATTATGTTAGACTTTTTCTGACACCTTGTTGACTAAATCTGTGTTTTCAAAACTTTATGGCTCGTTATCCCTCATGATGCAATTTTCCCCCAATTATGACAAGTTTAACCGAAGAGGGATTTTTACATCCTTAATTTCTTTGAATTATCTTTAAAAGGCTCGAAATGCAAAACGTACCCAATAATTTACATGACAAAAACAAAGATTGGAGGAATTTTATGTTGTAGAATATATATTTTTTTCCTGCTGTGATATCTTAATAATCACAAGACTGAATTTGTGAATTTGTCTATTTTAGTGCCGGCAAATCTTTTTTTTGGGGGGGGGGGGGGGGGGGGAGGAGTGTGTGTGTGCGTGTGTGTGTGTGGTCTGAAAAAGATGGAAGAGGTAATAATATTCACGTTCCTCCCCGCCTGCACCATTAACCCCCCCCCCCCCCCACACACACACACACACACACACAGGCGCACTTTTCTACCCACCCAGCCGAGTTCTCGTTATATAAATTTTTCACAAGGGTGCCCACGCAGTCCCAATAATCAGTGGCCTCCAGTCTGCTGCTTCTTCCACCTACAGAGTCCTGCGGGGGCAGCAGCGCTGTACAGATACCAAACCACTGTCTTTGTCTCTGTGTGTGTGTGTGTGTGTGTGTGTGTGTGTGAGATCAATATTTAATTTGTTTACTGCGTGTTTGCAGCCTTGTCCCGATGTATTGCGAGCGCAGGAGTAATGAGTATGTGTCCTTTAATAACGGTCAACTGGAACAAGTAAATCCACATTTCTGCTTATGGCTGAACATCTTGTTTGTGTACAAGATCAGCATTTCTTCTTCTTTTTATGGACGTGCATTATTAAGGTCGCCCGCCCGAAGCTCTAGTCAGGGCGGTGTGTTCTTTTTTTTTTTTTTTTTTACCTGCTCCGTCATTGTCATTCAGCATCGCCACCAGTTGAGGGAGGCTCGACCGCTGCCTCCCTCCCTCCCTCAATGATTGGTGTACAATACCTGCGTGTATCTCGCTTAAATATAATCGTGATTCTTTGTATGTTTTTCATTTTCTTAATTGTGAAATATCTGAGCAGAAGGAGCTCCAAAAGAACATGTCAATGAAATACAGTTTAAAACGTTTTTATTCCATAAACAACATCGGAATATTTCATTCTGTTATGATTCTCTCTTTATACACGTCAAAAAGAAATGAGACCAGACTTCATAAAACGTCCCTTGGTAAATTATTCATTTTAAAATGAAAGATTCAAAAGAGTGAATGTCCGTCATTGATCGTTAATAATTCATCAAAAACAAGCTTTGTGTGACTCCAACGATCAACAACAATCCTTAAAGCCTGTCAGCGCAAGTCCAACATTTGACAGCTATTTTGGAAATCTAATAATGGCTCTTTGGACTTGGAGAAATTATAAAATGCATTTTTCATTATTTTGAAACATTTTATCCAGACAAAGTCCGAGACGATGTCTTCAAATGAGGTGGGTTTGGGTTCTGCAAATATTTGAGGTTTTTCCTGATAAATTACTAATGGATGAAATACTTTCCTAACCTTTCAGTCACTTTATTCAAATAGCCAAAATGAACTACTGTTTTGTTGGCTCACCTGTCTGGAAGCTGTTCTTTAACAAGTGAAACCAGCTAAAACAAACCCGCGTGAAGCCATTTTGCTGCAGCAGATCTTATTGCTGTCAGAAAACGAGGAGGCGAGGAGGCTGAACATTTGAACATGATAACAACTGTAAGAAATTCATTTGTTTTCAAATGTCCTCTTTTAAGCCCCACTATGAGCACATTCCGGTCGTCTCGAGGCTCGAGTTCCTGCTCCATCTGTGCCTCCACCTTTCATCTTCTCCGTCTCTGTCCATTTTCGCTTCGATTGCATTCGATAGAGCGAGCCTCTCCGGCTCTCGGCCCGGCTAATGTGAGGCAGGAGAGGGAGGGAAGTCACTTTGTGCTCCCCTCCTGAGCCAGCTGATGATGATGATGGACTGCAGGGTAACGGGACACTCTCGGGATGGAGGGGGATTCCTCCGCTCCGCATCATCGTCTGCGAGCGCTTCCTGTAGCACTTGTGAGTCTCTCGGCCTGGGCTCTGCTTTCAGACCGGCTCGTCTCCCGCGAGGCCGTCTCTCTCTGTGCGGACGTTTCCGTGACGATAGACGGCGTGTCGGATGCTGACCGTGTCCCTTATGGACGCTTGTTGCGTGGGTCAGGGCGGCGGAAAGGCTGCGTCTCCTCCCGCAGGCCGCAGGAGAGGGAAACAAAAATACAATCAAAAATACAATCTTCCCTTGAAAGGTGACGGGGAATTCTGCTAAGCTCATGCATCGCCCAGCTGCTGGTGTGATTATAATAGGAGGAGAGGTTTAATAATAGAGCTGTTGTCATATGAAGCCTGTTTAGCATTTTTCTTCAGGGAGTGATACTGATGTAATTATACATATAGCACTATAATTAATAGATTGGTTGGTCTATAAAAATGCCCATCACAAGTTCCCAGAGCTCAACATGAGATCTTCAGATCGCTTGTTCTGTATGAACAAACGCTTCAAAACCTCCGTTGCAATTAACGCAACTGAGCACGGTGAAGTCACACTCGAGGTCATTTATATCCGACCAGCAGTCTGAAACCACAGAGATAATCGGTTCACTGTCGCATAAGACGAAGACTCGCAGTAACCAGGGAATGTCTGCTTAAACGACTTCAACAATTGATGGAATATCACAATAGGTGCTGAATAATCTACTTATCGTCTCAGCTGTACGTTCACGTCCGCCGTTGTTTACTGAGAACTGTCTGTGATCGTTGCAGGAAGGCATCGGCCGCTGCGAGGGTGTGTTTGGCGTGTGTGCGCGTCTGCACGCGGCCGGGACGTGTCCGGCGGGCTGGCGGAGGTGCTCCAGTTACATAATCTCCATCTCCCTCCCACACAGTGACGGGGAAGAAGGGGGCAGCTGCCGACTCCCATCTCGTCATCTTCAGCCTGCTGAGGCATCTCCTCCTCCTCATCCTCTTCCTCTCTCCGAACACCACATTTGTTTGCTTTGCCACACTGTGCGCTTCCACACTGTGCGCTTCCACATCCAGCTGGCGGTCAATCTGCTATCGCTGTACGTTGTCTGGAATCGACAGTTTGCTTCACACTAGCAGGCGCACGACTCCCACCTTCGCACACTCGCGCTGCCGTTTGGTCCTGAAATATGAAATGTGGCGAGATAAAGGGATCTGCGGCAGCATTTACATCATGATCGCTCGTGGACGCCTGCCTACTGGCATTGCTCTGGCTTGTTGCTGGTGTCCTGGTGGGGTGTCACGCATACTGATGACTCCGAAACCCTCACAGATGCTGTTTCTTTCGCAAAACAACTTGTCCCCTCCGCCCCACACGCAGATCTTACATATAGGGAGAGCCGAGCCGCCGGGGCCATGTGAAAGACGTGAACGCCGTGCATATGGACTCGGTGAAAAGCTGCCGTTGATGCCCGCCATTTGGCATGCGGAGGCCCAGCAGGGCAGGCTGTCGAGCAAAATATGGATGTGCTGCAGGCTGGCAGTGATGGGGGGGGGGGCGGCGGCGGCGGCGGCGTGTGGAGCCTGGTGGTTATTTGTTGGCCAACAGGCAGAAGGGGACCATTGGTGGTGGGGGGTCTGGTGCAGTTGTGCCGTGGCTGCTCCGTGTGGGTGGAGGTTGGCACTTTGCTGTAATGTAACATTGTTATTCATGAGACGGGGGTCTAGCTCCACACAGGAGGTTATTGGGTCTTAATGGAGTTGAGATGGCCCCCCCACACACACACACACACACACAGCTGACGGGCTGTGAATTAACATCAGGCGGGCGTCGGGACTGACGAGAGTGCACGGTTTTCACTGTGGCCCCTCCGGGCGCAAATAATCACATTTCCCAGTCGACAGCGCAGAAAGAGGAGCGGGCTGGAAGATGCTGGGAGGGGGTGGGGGGGTGTTGCATTAAAGATTTTGCGGTTGTCATGACAGCGACCATGGAGGAGGCCCACAAACTCCCGCTTAATTTAAATTGCCTCCCGCCGCCTCCCGCCGTTGCTCGCATCGAAGATCACAAGTCCCCAAACCTCGCTCTGCATTTCAGATGTGATCGGCCACACCGGCCCCACATTTGCGGGGCCGCGTTAGGAGAGTTATCAGGGAGTTCAGCGGGTAGTTAAAGGAGGGAAAGATGGCTAAACAAGACGTGTCAGCTGTGGATGAAGATGTAATATCACAGCCACATGTTCAAGTGTATCGACTCATCACTACTGAACTATGAAGGACGGTCAGATGCTTCACATGCTCTTTGCTTACAGCCCACTTGAAAAAAAAAACAACCTCAATGTGCTTTGCAGATTCTTGGTGAATTTTCATTTTGAATTGACATTTATTGGCTTGAACAACAAAGAATTACAGCGTGACTCTGTCTGCAGAATGTAAAGCACAGTATTGTTAATTTCCTTCTGTTTTCTTTCAGACCACACAGTCGGTCTTAAGGTCCTCTTTGTGTGTTTAGAACCCTCAAACTGTGTCTCCCCACAGATTTTCGAGTTTCATGTTTTCATTAACGTGCTCTGGTTTTCATCACCGGCAGCATGTGTGTGTGTGTGTGTGTGTGTGTGTGTGTGTGTATGTCCCATTGTTTTCCCTGCAGTTACTTGACAATTACACAGATTTTCAGCCGGCATGATGACGGTCTTGAAGCCTCACAGTAAAACAAGTAGTGCAATGTCACCACCTCGGCAACCCCAACAGCCATAATGAGGGAAATATGAACGACCCTGTAATCATTCCCTGCTGTCTTAATAACTCGGGCGCTGTGCATGGAATATCTTTTGAGGCCAGCGCTGCCTCGTCCCTTTCCACTGATATATCTTCTCCGTGCTCCAGAGCTTCACTTCATTCAGCACGAGGGGTCTTCGCTGCGGCTTGTTATGTAAGAAATGCAACCCGGTCTTCAACAGCTTCCCCATACGGTCTCCTACCATACGCAACCACGAATGCGGTTTCTGTTGGGCAGTCTAATACGAGACACGTGTATCAGGGCGGCGCAAACAATGAAGCGTCTGCTCACAAAAAGAAATCTACCTCTAAATCTTGTAACCACTAAAAATACGCATTTATTATCCAAAATTGGTTTTGCAATAACAGCCGTTTGCTCGAGGAAGCTGTGAGGGAAGCTACGGGATCCTCTCTGTGTCGCCGCCAGGAAAACACAACCTACCCGGTTCCTTTCTGTAGGAGGGCGTTCACATGGCCATTCATATGTTAATAGATCCAGACACACAAACACATACCTCTCTGTCAAAGACACACACACACACACACACACGCTCTGCCCTCTCTCCTCGTGAGCCTCGGTTGCTGTGTTTCTGCTGGCAGGGTGCCTTTGTTTTGCTCCACGGCAGCACAGGGAGGGGTGGGGACGCGTTATGTAATCCGTGGCGTGTGCCTGGGATACAGAAACGGAGATGGGGAAGGGTGTGACTCTAGTAACACACGCACACGCGCGCACACACACACACACACACAATGACATAATCCACTGACCTCTTCTGTGGCTCGCTCGTGTCCCTCCTCCTCCTCCTCCTCCTCGTGTTCCCGGCATAGCGCTGCGATTTTTGGGAACCACAGAAGAACGCCCTCCTTCACCCTCCCATTAACATCTGTGCAATCTAGGAAAATAATAGTTACCATTGGTCCTCGAGGATTCGTCTCACAGTAATGTCGTGTGCAGGGCACAGGGTTTATTTTTCCATCGAGTACCAACATGTGAAATGCTCACAGTTTTCTGTTTTTACTCTTTACGCACACAGAAAAGCAGATTGGTTTGAACTCATTTCATTGCTTTTGGGCCCTTTGCACATCCACACGTTGCTGCACAAACCGATTACTGCAGAAAATGCAACAACAAAAAAGCTTCAGATTTCCCTCAAATAATAAGAAAAACAAACCGTTAAAATGAGAGTTTGCACTATTATTTTCATATATACGTATATTTGTATCAGTCACAATTCAGCCTGTGAACTAAAAACTTTTTTTAAATAAAAAACTGACTCGAATGAGCCTTGGACATGCAAGCACACACTCACGATGTACACACACTCACGATGTGCACACACTCACGATGTACACACTCACGATGTGCACACACTCACGATGTGTACACACTCACGATGTACACACTCCCACAGCCTGTGGTGGTGATTCCCTCTATTCCACTGTGTATAAGCCATTCACGCCACACTGAGCCAGCGTATGTAATTAATGTTGATTACAGTAACACAAAGTAAATACTGCGTCACCTCCCACACATCCATATGCTTGTACAGAAGCAGGTTCTTCACCTGCTGCATTGTGGGTGATGAGTGTTGACGTATAGAAGAACTTCCCAGAGGGGTGTTGATGGTCTTTAAATATGCAAATTGGCCCGTGGGTTAGCGCTCGCTCCGTGATGATGAGAACGAACCCACCACATTGACTTGTTTGCAAGCTTAACCCCGCGTACCATACATACTCAACGCGGTTATTTCTGTCAGTGGGTGTGCTTGCATGGTTGTGTTATTGTGTGTGCACTCAGGGCTTGCCCCCCTTCATAATTGCAGTAGTTTCCATAATGGAATAGTGTGCTTGCTCTCTCTCTCTTTTCTCTGTCTCTCTCTCTTTCTCTCTCTCTCTCAGCTATGGAAGAATATCTGTTTTTCATTTCATGAAGGACCTTCGTCCCGCTACAGCCGTGTGGGAAGCATCCCCAGTATCCGTTAGTTACATTCTGCACTGCCTTCCGCCGCGGAGCGAGAGTCCGTGTGCGTTTGGGCTGAAAATGTTTCTGTTCTTGTCTTGCAGATAAAATCGAAGAGGCACAGAAAGAGCTCAAAGACCCCGAAGGCTCACAGAAAGGTAAGAGGGGCTTTTAATTAAGACTATGACTGAAAACAACTATTTCTGTTTTTAATAAATAATAAATGTGTCAAATCTATTCTCTTTCATTTGAATGGCAGTTTGCTTTTGTAGTTTTTTTTGTTTGTTTTTTGCTAGTTTAAAATGAGTAAAATGCCTGCTTTGGGTTTTTCACTGAAAACTCAAAATAAATAAAATTCACTGGTCTGGAATGTAAAGTGTTTTTATTCATGGTGCAGAAATAATTTATTATATGGTGTGTTTGTCATTGCAGTATTTGCAATATATTTTCCTTTTATCTAGCTGTAATTTAATGACACTCCATCTGATTGATTTATCCAGAATAGTATATTTACACGATGTGGATGTTCATGGTCACATTTGGTAACTGGTTGCTGTGAGTCATCTCGATCTTTGCAGCAGCCACCACGTTTATTTTCACTCCTTCAGTGAAACTATTTGCAATATCCAAGTTTTCTCTCCGGTTTGTTTCGAGCCGACGCGGCTTCATGGTCTCCGTTTGAGCCGAGCTTAACTCATCACCGCGGCATTTTCTTTTTAAAAAAACGCCCAGCTTATTCGCGGGACATGCACGCTTTGATGGAATCACCTACTGTGATCGAGATTGGGTGGAGACACTAAATAGAGTACAAATAACAATATCAGTACATTGGTCGCATTGGTTGTGCGCAGCGTTCAAATGTTGGCATGTTTGTGTCGGAGAATGGATTGACTTATGTAAAGACAAGGCGTTCCTCAACCTACTTACACTGGAGACCTTGAGGGAACCGTGACCTCATCTTGGGAAATACCTACACAGGCCAGGAAACTGTGACGGGGCACTGCTGATCTTATGCAACATGTCCTGAAAAAACACACGGCTGAATCACCACTCCACACATTATGGGACTGCATGGTATGGGTGTGCCCTTTTTTAAAAACAGAGCTGCTTTATTGTTTGAATGCAGTTTTGAAAGCAGTTGCATTTTCTGATCAGCCAAGCCTCGTCGTACGTCGACCATCTTATATAATGAAGCGTGGGCCTCTGTGGTATGAGTCACACAGCAAGTAAAAAGCAACTAAGGGTGATTTGTCTAAATTCTACAAATATATCCCCATCCAATTTCAACAAAAGAAGCTGTTGATAAAAACAATAAATTACAATGAAATGGGTTAAGCTTCAGTGAAGGCTTTTCAGAAATTGAATGTGAAAGGTTATGCTCTGTATCTTTAAGCTACAACACTTCAGTGTTTTGCTTTATGTAACAGTTGTGCATGTTAAACATCAATGATGTAATTGTTTTGCACTATAATTGTACAGTCATCAGTGGTTTCCAGAATGACCGCATGGCTCTGTAACAAAGCAATTCAAACATAAGTATTAGTTTTGATTCAGTCTGTGAGTGTTTTTTATTCGGGGTGCAGAAAGTGTAAACCTCTAATGGTCACCAGAGTTTGCACAGTTTATATGGAGGAGAATAACTATGAAACATATGAGTGAGGAATCAAATATAGTATAACAGGAGGCAAATACTGAATACTGTAGTAACTTAAAAAATACTTCTTTGCTTTTTAATCTAAGACAGAAATTTGTTTGCAGAAAAAGGTTATAAAGCAACTGTGACAAATATAGAAGTTAGACGTAAAAAACAATAAATTGAGAAAAATCGAATGATTATTGATTATTTGGGAGATAAACTGCAGCTATTGTTTTCCTTCACATGCTAAACTCTGTCAAAGTAATGTTACTAATGTTTAAATGGCAGTTATATAATTGACTAGTTCAAAAAACACAACTGCCATAGCTTTGGGTATTGGTTGCTCAGACTTCTCCACTATTTTACTAATTTAAAAATAGGCACCAAATAAACAAATTGTCTAAAATGTTTGATCTCTAAATTGAATATACAATGCTAGAATTATCTGCACTCTAGGTTTTTATTAACTGCCATTCGTTTTATGAGCCAATGAAATGTCCTTCATTTCAACAATTTAACACATTTAGAAATGATTTTCTCAGAGGGGCCTTTTGAGCTCACTCTGCTCATATGGTCGGGTGTTGGGGAAAGTTTAAAGAACGATGGTGTTGTTGTACCAACGGTGCTTTTCTGTCTCCTTCTCCCACAGGGATATCTGAAAGCAGTCGGAGAAATGCAGATAACATAAAAGGCCTAAAAAGAAAAAAGGTTGTTACAGAGAATCGGCTCGAGAAAATTCCGAAATCACCGGTGAAGAAGCCCCTGCAGTTGAAAACATCTGAAACTGCGCTTCACGAAGCAGCGTCCAAAGAGACTACACCTTCTTCTTGCTGCTCCTCCTCCAACAGTCCTTCCCACAATCCTTTAACATCCCCCAGTGAGAAAAGAGACCCACAATATGCCCAACCAGTTGCGACGTCCCCTCACAAGGGGTCACCTTCCACCGACGCTGACAGGCTGAAGCAGGAAGAAACGACTTCCAGGCCACCGTCACTTGAGCCCATTGCTGGTGAGAAGGGCTCATTGATTAAAGTGTCTCAGTCCAAAGACAGCGAGAGCAGAGAGCCCAGCTTTGAGGGAGATCCTTACCACAGCAGTGCTCCACTTGATGTTCTACTTAAGGCAATGGAGCCTGACTTTAGTACACTGGCCGAGAAGAACAACTCCTTGCAGGTCGCAGCCATCGGAAAACCAGCTTCCACCCTTAATGCTCAATCTAGTTGTGAATTAACAACAATGCCAGCTGTCAATATTGGTCTTCAGAACCCAGCTGCCCATATGCAGACTTATTATATTGACAAGCAAGGCAACGTTATTGGCATTGCAGCACCACTACAGGGAAATGTGCAGACATCTACACAGAGTACTCCCATGCAGTCCTCTCCGCTTGCTACACCGCATTTTATGCCAGAAAAGAATTGCTTGCACATGACCTTTAATACTGGACCATCAACTATAACACATGCACCTGCTCCCTCAGGCTCCAATGCTTTGCCACAAAGCCAACCACCTGTTGTGCACACATGCCAGTCCCTCTCAGCAAGTGTTCCCAGCACCATTCAGGTCCCAGTTACACCTTGCAGCAACCAAGTTCAGATGACCTCGGTAATGAATTTTGGAGCTGATCAGGTTTCCAAGGACCAAAAGCCTAAGAAGCCTGGAAGGTATGTTTGTGAATACTGCAGTCGGGCATGTGCAAAACCCAGCGTGCTGCTCAAACACATCAGGTCTCACACGGGGGAAAGACCATACCCCTGTGTAACTTGTGGCTTCTCATTCAAAACCAAGAGCAACTTGTACAAGCATAAGAAATCACATGCTCATGCTATAAAACTGGGTCTCATTGCACGGTCTGAATCTGGAGGTGGCTCACTCTCTCAAGAATCAGACAAAGCCCTAGGAACACATTCGGAGGCAGAGGAGAGTGGGGACAGTGACGAGGATGGTAGCACTGCAGACCTGGACCCTGACTCATCACAGAGTAGTGTGGCAGCTATGTCTGAAAATAGTTTACAGAGTGTAGGTACAACCCCAGCAAGCCACGGGGAAGCAGACTCATCGGCTGTGTTTGAGTCAATTAAAGCAGGTCAGAGGACGCATGAGCCCAAAGTCACAGCTGCACTTCCAAAAGTTGTTGTATACCCTGTCAATGTCTCCCCTCTGAGGGCAGATAGCCCGAGAGTCACATGTGCAGCACCTGAGCAAGCGGCTGCACAACGGCAACGAGAGTTCCAGACTGCTAATATGAGATCAAGCATCACAGTCCTGTCATCTCTTAAAGAGGTGGATGGTACAAATCCTTCACTAGATACTGTGAGTGAAGATGAAGACCAACAGTGCAAGTCTCCACTGTTAGGTGGACATGCTCAGCTTCAGAGGCAACAAGCAACAGACTTTTCCCAACAGCAGCAGGTCAAGTGTCTACTAAGCCCTCGCAGTTTAGGAAGTACAGATTCTGGCTACTTCTCGCGTTCTGAAAGTGCTGACCAGGCAATGAGTCCACCCAGCCCCTTTGTTAAGATAACTCCACCAGTGGACATTGACATTGTCAAGAATACCCTTCCCAATGTCCCTCCTGTGGCTGCCACAGTAATGCATGTAGCAGCTGAGCAAAAGCCACGAGCCACAGAAGGACAGATGCGTCCACCATTAGAAGCCAAAGTACTCTCTCTGGAAGAACGAATTTCAAAGTTGATATCCGATAATGAGGCAGTAGTTGACAACAAGCAGCTGGACAGTGTAAAGCCAAGGAGGACATCTCTCTCAAGGAGAGGCAGCATAGACTCTCCTAAATCATACATATTTAAAGACTCATTTCAATTTGATCTTAAACCAATAGGAAGAAGGTCAAGTTCC
This sequence comes from Melanostigma gelatinosum, assembly GCF_949748355.1. Lineage (NCBI taxonomy): Eukaryota > Metazoa > Chordata > Actinopteri > Perciformes > Zoarcidae > Melanostigma > Melanostigma gelatinosum. The sequence goes on along the minus strand of NC_136650.1, from coordinate 6,094,771 downwards.
AGCTCAGACATTCCCAAGTCCCCATTTACGCCTACAGATAAATCAAAGCCAGTATTTCTCCTCTCTGTACCTTCTCAATACCCACCGATGGATTGTTTGCCAATAACAAGAAGTAACTCTATGCCTACTACACCAGGACACTCTGCTCTTCCCCTTAATGTTGCCCCTATCCCCCACCCTCTGCGAATTTGTCAGTCATTTGATGACAAGATGAGTTCGTTTAATGATGAAGTATTTTCATCAGCCCCATCAACTCCAAATCCAGCAATACATTCTCGTACCTTAGTCAGACAAGCAGCAGTGGAAGACTTTACCACAAGTGAGGGACATGGCCTCCCTACTGTTCGCTCCATGGATGAGTGCTATCATGGTCAAAGCAGTTCCACTGAGCTGGTGCAAAGAAGCAGATCTTTTGAGCACAGTCAGGACAGAAACAGAAAGCCTCAGCAGAACAAAGGCACGATGTACGAGTGTGAAACGTGTCGTAATCGGTACAGAAAGTTAGAAAATTTTGAAACTCACAAGAAATTCTATTGCTCTGAGCTTCATGGTCCAAAAAACAAGTCAATCACGGTTAAAGAAACAGATCAAGATGTTTTTCACGTTAACATAATGCAGCCCACAGTCCCTAGATCAACTAGTGGCGCAGGAATACTCGATCAACAGACATCAATTAGGAAGAGAAGGAAAATGAAAAGTGTTGGAGATGAGGACGATCAATCTCCGACCGACACCATTCCACCTTGTTCAGTTAGTTTTGAGCTACCGACAGCTTTGCCAAGTCAGGCTATTTCTCAGCATGCTGTAATAGTAGACATACAGCCCAAAAACAATCAGTCAAAGCTACCTCAGATTCAGCTGTTAGCTAGAAGTATTAATACTTCGGATTCCAGACTGTCACCAATACGAGAGACCCAGATCAGCACTTCTCCTAAAGGAGAATTGCAAAGGCAAGGCAGTGGTACTTCCGTCATCAGACACACCAACTCTCTCAGCAGACCCAATTCATTTGAAACTGAATCTATTGACAGGGCCTCTCCTGTTGATATTTTGGAGAAGGATCCCCTCAACAAACTCAAAACTGATGCAATAGCAAATGCCTCAGCTGACAGCTACCATGAAAAAATGTCCCAACCAAAGAATGCTGACTATGGAAAACAAAGGAAGGAACAATGCACTGATGGCGCAGTAGCAGCAGTTGGTGACAACACTACTCCTGTCCATCAGTCTCGTCTGGTTCGTCAAAATAACATCCAAGTTCCTGAGATTCTGGTCACAGAGGAGCCCGACAGAGAACATGAAACACAGACTACTGAGCCATCGGATAAGCCTGCAGATCAGTTCAGCTGGCCTCCGAGAAGTGAGAGCTTGTCAAAGGTACCAGCAGAGAAACTTCCGCCGAAAAAGAAAAGAATTCGTCTCGCTCAAATGGATCACTCCTCAGGTGAATCCAGTTTTGAGTCCAGCCTCTCGCGAAGCCTCAGCAGGGAGAGTAGTCTTTCTCGTTGTTCCAGCATCTCTGCCTCTTTTGACAGAGATGAGCCATCTAGGTCAGAGAGTCCTTCCAGAGGGGAGTGTGTCAGCAAAGTTCCAGAGCCGAAAGGTTTGCCAATAGCCTTCAACACCCTTGGTGTGCCTGGTATGATGAGGCGTGCCGCATCTGAACAGATCACTTGTACTCAACCATCTGTGGAGATTTCATGCGACTACCGTAGCAAGTCCTTTGACTGTGGCAATGTATCCCCCAGCAAATCTCTGTCACCTGCTGGCCAGCCAAAAAGTGGACAAATCCCCCAAGTTTCCCAGGTGCCACTTATTGAAAGGAGGCGGGGGCCATTAGTTCCCCAAATGTCTTTAAAGATAGGCCTCGAGAGTCAGCAACCTGTTCGGAAAGCTGTCATTCCTCTCGATAAACCTCCCATTACGAATGTTAGCTCTTTAACTCAGAATAGATCCCAGCAGATTCACATTGCCAATAGGCGCAACGTGGCTCCGCCTTTCATCCTGCACACTGGAGAAGCACCCTTGCAAAAGAATGAGCAGATTGTGCAAAGCATTCATTTGGGTAGCCTAATTCAGCAGCCTCAAGTCCATGGCCTTCCACACCCTTGGCATCAAACATCAAGGGTTCAAATGTGCCAAAAGATGCAACCACCTCTGAGCCAGATCGTAGTTTGTCGTGAGAATGTCCAAAACAAACCAGCCACCTCTGAAGAAAAGAAAGAAAGAAGTTTTGTGCCCAAATACCAACTGCAGTGTCCCGCTCTGAGAGCAAGCCAAACATTTTCATTCTCCAGCACACAGGGCACGCAGACAGCCTTGCCAATTTTAACAATACCTATTGCTAATCCAATCTTGAGCACGTCAGACGTACTCCAAAACGTATACGTTGGTCAACCCAATCAACAGGCCTCTGAGCTTAAGACACAGACAGTTTGGTCAGGTGAACACCAAAGGCACCCATTTGGTCAGAACCAAGCATGTGTTATACCATTGCCACAGATCCTCATCACTCACGAGCAGATGCACCCTGCTCCCTCTGTGTCCAATAAAAATAGTCTCTCATCCACTCACAGTGTAGAGAGTGATAGTCATGCTGTACCAACAACAAAGAAGGACAGGACTCAAACAGTTAGCACTCATAACCATACTGGTGAACAAGCACCTTCTCTTGGGTCTTTACATTGCACAAAGAAACTGTCTTCAGTGACTCTATGCCCACAGCAGGAACCCACTGCTTCCAGTAAACGAATGCTGTCACCTGCCAACAGCTTGGACATCTATATGGAAAAGCACCAAAAACGGGCTAAGGATGAGCATGGCGTGGCCTGTCTGACTGACGGCAGATCGGTCAATTATCTTAATTCTAAGATGTCAGAGGTTACCAGACAGCGGAAGTTTACACTTGTTAGGCAGGTTTGCACAACTGAACCAGTGGACAGTCCCATTGAAACTGAGGCCCCACCTCTGCCGCAGGTTAAAGCCGATGGGGAGAAGGACTCACAGGCTACTGATGACGTTAAGCCCATGTCACCTGACAGTGCTGGGCTGAATAAAGACACAAGCACTGTTATTCATGAAGAGGCAGGTGCCGCCCTTAATAATACAACTGGTAGCCAGGGCTCCTCCATGCCAGCTAACAACACTCTGAAACCACAAGAGAAAGCCGAGGAACAAAGATGGACTCCTGCCAAATCTCCTATTAGGCCCTCCAGCTTTCACGGTGGTCAGGTGAAACTGACCACATCTGTGTCTGTGGTTAACACCAAAGACAGTCATCGCCTGTCTTTCCCCAGCTTGAAGACTGCCACCACTTTCACGTGGTGTTTTTTGATGAAGCGGAAACCTCTTCATGTTCCACAGACTGACCTGAAGACGTCAGCCTATGCTGTCTGGACTGTCAGCCCGAACAACCATAACCTGCTTGGGTTGCCCACCAAGGTGGTCATGTCTCTGTTTGACTCCAAGCAGAGCTCCAAGAAAATGCACTACACCTCGGCCATAACAACTAGCGGGAAATCGGACATCTTGTCTTACTCGGGCAAGCTGAAAGACGTCATGCCCAGGGTAAGATCTGATGGGTTTTTTTTATGTTACAAATTGTTACTGTTGACTTTTTTTCTTAAATTAAATCAATAAATACATCAATCACCTCTTCTCTCTGCAGGTGCCAATAACCCAGAAGTCTATATCAGTTGAAAGCAGAAGTAAAGTGCAACCAGAACCTCAGGCCAGCAGCGAGTCAGACAAGGAGGTGGCATCTAAAACAGAACCAAGACGGGTCAAAATATTCGATGGCGGGTATGATTCTGAACTATTGATTACATTCATATTATATTAATATCAAGAATCGTATATGCTTGGTTTTATGTGTTTGTCTTATTTGTCCTTCGTGGTTCTATTGCAACCCCACAGATACAAATCTAACGAGGAGTATATTTACGTCCGTGGGCGTGGACGCGGTAAATACATCTGTGAGGAATGTGGGATCCGCTGCAAGAAGCCGAGCATGCTACGCAAACACATCCGCACCCACTCAGATGTCCGGCCATACCACTGCGTCCACTGCAACTTCTCTTTCAAGACGAAAGGTTCGTGCTCATTGGTCGATCAGTGTTCAAAGCTAAAGCTGCTGCTCCTCTACTTATCTGTGGTTGGAGATGGATTTATCAATTTTTCCATCAACCAGGAAGTTTGAACTTGTTTGGATGCGGCGAAGTCTCTGGACTTTCTCAATAATCACTTCTACAAAATCAATCAAAAAACAAGATGGAACGTATTCTCTGATCCAGACGTTAACCATCAGTGTGATTTCTCAAAATTTAATGTTTTTTGGTTAAATTGCGTTGTCTTTAAACATACTGCGCTGTATGCGGTTCTATATTACTGAATACATATGCACCATGATGAATATGGTACCTCAGATTTGAATAACATTTTGGGACACTGATCTCATATCTGAACACACACTTAGTTTTTACTACAATTCATATTTCAGACATATTTTTTATATCCTTGAACTGCTTTTTATAAAATGTAAGATGTTTCACCATCTCTTAAACCAAGACAGTATGATTCACTATTCTTTATCGAACTTGCCTACCCACGCCACACTGCGGAACAGTACTCTGTGTCAGAGCAACCCACGTTCATTTAAAAATGTCTTTATCAGTTACTCACCCTCTACGTACAGCTTGCCCAAAGACCGCATTCTCTTACATAAACTCCTTCTGTGCTATTGTTCGAGCTCTACCCACCCGTAAGACCTCACTGCCTCTCTTCTTGCAGGGAATCTGACCAAGCACATGAAATCCAAGGCCCACAGTAAGAAATGCATGGAGATGGGGGTTCCTGAGGGTCTCATTGAGGATCAGGATGCAGAGGACTCAGGTACAGTACTTCACTGGTCTTTGCCATGAGGGAAACACGGAGGAATTGGTGTGCTCAAAAGGCTTATCAAACAAACTGAACCATTCTCTGTAAATTAAAGGCTTTATTTACACTGACAAAGTGACTTAATACAGAGAGGTCTTGTTTTCCCCCTTTGCTTTGGTTTCAAACAACAGGATTAACCTTCTTGGAGTAATTCTCCCACGGTCATGCCCTGAGATATAAAACACAGGTTGTCCCCACTTGTGCTCTGTGTCTATGTCGATCAATAGCTTTGCCATGTTCTAATTACAAATGCTAAATGCAGCTCCTTCCTCTGTTAACTCAAAGCGCATGTGGGCGACATGCACAGCGTTTAGAAAGGAAATTGCTGCGTCTAATTTTAGAAAAGAAAAAAAGAGAGAGAGAAGCTCCCTCAAAGCATTCTATGGTCCCAGTCTCTTAAGAGCATATTTGTTTTTCCTCCTCTGCCTGTGATGGAGCTCAGGGGCGTGTGGTGATGTGGGGTGTGAAACACTGCAGCAGCACAAAACCTCACCGAATTGTATTCTGAGTGGTGGGTTTTCTCACTGTGTGGAAGAAACCTACATGATGATAGAAGATCTTTAATGAATAAAAGTGGTTCAACACATATATGTTCATATCAGCTCTGATGACTCATTTGTTCTGCAGAATACCAAGAATAGACCTAACTTCTCACATATCCTATCATCTACAGGGGACCGCAGTCAGGTGAGCAGTGCTGACCGCCAAGATTCAGACGGCGACGACTCCGATGGCCCCGATGATGAGGAGAATGACGACAACGAGGAGGAAGAGGAGGACAGCCAGGCCGAGTCTGGTCTGTCTACCAACCCTTCTGTCTGCGCCAGCCCTCAGCACATCCCTTCCAAAGAGCCTGAAGTCCCTCCTAGCGCCCTGCTAGCCAAGATGTCAATCTGCTCAGTCTCCCTGCCTTTCTCCCGGCCTCCAGCCTCTCAATCCTACGCATCAGACTTTGAATCGGTCCCCATGATGAGCCCCGTGTCGCTGAGCAAGCAGATATTCATCTCTGGGTCCTGCTGCAGCTCAATGCCCCTCCCTTACTCTCCTCCACCTGTTGCCACCACATCAGACTCCTACACCTCAGACACAGAGTCGGTGCAAATGATGAGCCCAGTGTCTCCGTGCAGGCAGATGTCCATCGACTACCCTGACTTTGAAGTGCCCCCTAGTCCCCCAGTGCCAGGCAAGGGCTCCAAGCTAGGCCAGGTGAGACCCATGTATTCTCGTTGTGTCTCTGCCCACCCATCCTTACTTTCCTATCAATACTCTTACTTTGAATCCTGCATGCGAGGCACTTCCACAAAGCTCCTGAACGTTCTGTCTTGTTGATTCTGATTTGACTTAGTGGACTGCTCAAAATACCATTTTTTGATTTTGCCTCGATAAGTAAGACTGAATATTGAATTTCCTCTCTTTCCACAGAACTCCTCCTCGGCACCTCCCGCTGTGGCAACCAGCGAATCGGGCATACCCGTGAACCGCAGCACTCAGACTTCCTCTTATGCTTCTCAAGGCCTCGTGCACCTTCCCCCACAGGGTCTATCCCAAACGCCAAGAACAGCGACCCAGACGCACCTGTTCAGTCACCTGCCCCTGCACTCCCAGCAGCCGGCTCGCTCCTCTTACAGCATGGTCCCGATTGGGGGAATCCAGCTGGTGCCCGCTGGCCTGGCAGCTTACTCCACCTTCGTACCGATCCAGGCGGGCCCCGTCCAGCTCACCATCCCAGCAGTGAGCGTCATTCACAGGAACACAAGCCCGTTACCAGCTCTCAACACTCCACCCCATCCGGAGGGCTCGCAAACCCAGCCACTTGTGGTGCAGGAACCAATCAGTAGTGTGCTGCCCTGCTTCCCCTTAGGGCACGTCACTGGCCTGCAGGCTCAAACAATACAGCCAGTATGTCTGGAGACACTAAACCTCATGGGGCTCACAAACACAGGCCTGGCATCCACACAGCTGCTGCCCCAGCAAGGGCTCACCCTCAATGCCACCCTCGGGCTGCAGGTGTTAGCTGCCAACCCCACCTCCCAAAGCAGCACCTGCCCGCAGACACACGTCCCAGGTCTGCAGATAGTTAACATCGCCCTGCCTGCCATCATTCCCTCTCTCAGCCCCCTCTCCACACTTAGGCCTCTCCCTGGGTTGTCAGAGAGGCAGTGCAGCCCCGAAGCTCCGGGAGCTCAGCCGTCTCATAGTGAACATTGGCTTGGTTCTTTACGGCGCTGCATGTCTGCCTCCCCGACCGGCCCGTTTAAGGTCAGCAGCTGTCCAGAAGTGGCCTCGGGCAGCAGAGCTAGCCCCGGAGGCAGCAGCAGCAGCAGAGCAGAGCTCACACAGACCGTTGAGGGGCGAGACAGGGATAAATCCCCACGGCAGCATCGATCACCAGCCCCTGAGAGAAGAGCAGACAGTGCTAAGGAGTCACCAGTTGAGGGAGCTAGTGATCCTGCACCTCCTAGACCACCGCCAGTGCCCAGCTGGCAGAGGGTAAATGATGACTATAATGAGGTATCCAGTGATGATGAAGACAGACTGGTCATTGCCACCTGAAAACCCCACACGGAAAGCTCTTCTTGTTCTCTTTTTGTAATTCTTGTCACTTTGTAAGACTGAAAACACTTTTCAGGGGGTTTGTTTCGTTGCAAATCACCTTTCAAAGCACAGATGCTGACATTCATATTGTACGTGCAATCATGAAATTATAATAATGACCAATCATTATTATTTCTTTTTTTTTTATTTCCTTTTTTTTTTTTGTCCGCTCCAGACTATTTCTTTTTTTGTACATGTTGTATAGACAATTGTGCCTTTATGGAGTTTCTTGTTTAGGAACCTGTACATAATTCCTTATAAATTCAGTAGTTGCTTGTTTATTTAAAAGAGAGAAAGACAGAAGTAAAGAGAGGCATAAAAATGGAGGATATCAATTACATTTTGGAGGATTTGTCATTTGTAAATTCAAATTATGGGATTATAAATGTTGTACTGGTGTATGTACATTTCTATGGATTATTGGGCAATGTTTCTGTGTACAGATGTTGTGTTCAACTATTTATTATAATCCATCTAGTGCCCATTATGATTCATGAGTCCATAGGTATGTGCATTATGGTAGCTTTACATTGCTGTATCAATATTCTGAACTGTATCAGTAAAAATTTGTTTACAAACATTAAAGTGGTGTCACTGTATTTTTGTCAGTTAAACAACGATAACGTATTTAAAGTGGACTGTGGTCGATCCCGTTTAGTACGTCGATATGAAATTTGTGTTTATTATCTATTCTGTCGTTTATTATACGTCACATTTAATATTGTGGGTGCCACATTTCCCATATTAAAACACATTATAATCCAACCTGAAAAGTATAATCGATCAACAGAAAATGAATTGGCAACATTTTTTTATATTTGATTTTACCAAATTTTAAGCAAAAATAGAAAAACGTCCCCGGTTCAGCTTCAAATGATTTTCTGGTTTTCTTATACTTATGTGATGATGAACAGAATATATTTGGTGTTGGTTTGACCAATCGTCACCATGAGCGCTGTTAAATTGTGATGGGCTTTTTTGGTGTACAATTTGCTGATATTTTAGAGACCAAACATCAATAATCAAGAGAACACTAGGTAGGTTAATTCGTAGTAAAATAGTAGTTCAGAGTTTTAACTAGTTTCAGTTTTAATTCAGTAAATGCATAGACCGTATGATCGTCATTAATGGCTATGTCCAAGCAACCACAACTCAAGTGTACAAATATTGCACCAAGCTAGCATCATTTTGTTTGCGTGCAATTTTTCATAAAATTACAATCGACTCCAGTAAATCAGAGATATTAAGAGTTCATATTTGATCATCTACAGCGACTGTACAAGGTTGACTCTCCCCGACATGTTCTGCAGACCAAACAGGACTTTTCATACTATACTACAACTTCTGCCTCACGTATTTCACATATACTATACTGTGGCTTTTTTACCTTTAGACATACTATACTCGTCCATATAGTACAACTAATACTTTTATACAAAACCTTTTATGACATTTTTAAGACATACTGTATTATGGCTTTCTTTCGACATTATGCTTGAATGGCTTTTGTGATATATACTACTACTGACTTTTTGACATACTATGGCTATTTGTTTACTTTTTATAGACATAACTTTTCATCACACACAACATTCTAGAATTACTTTAACGACCGTAATGATATTTTTATGACATTTTGATTAACTACACTACAGTATGACTCTTTTTGACATTCTGTATCTTAACTTTTCAACATCATTTTGATACACTGTACTAATACATATTTAATTTTTTTTTGTGCACACTATTGTAACTAATCGATTCCTCCCATGCACCAGGAGTCCCTGTTGCTTGCTGCAGATTGTCTGCTGCAGACCTGGATGGAGGGTAATCAGCTGCACGAGCCACACCTGTGCCGGTGTTGCTCCCTCTTTCTGAAGCCTCGCGCTCTTTGGGGAAGATGACACCGGTTTGTGTTCCGTTCCTTCCCACACACCCGTACATGCACTTCACTACTGATAACGTTCACGTTGTGGTTGTTTTTACCAATGCTTTTTGCAAATAAATAGCTTTTCTTATCGCAGCCAGTTCGTTGGTGTCTGTTTTGTTGCAGACATCTGACGTAGAGGGGCTGGTGACGTGTGGTGGTTCCTCCGGTCCTTGTCGAACCCGGTGTCAGCGTTGATGTCCAAGGCTGCAGGTTATGGTTGCTTTACCTGGCTCGTGTGTTATGCGTGCGCAAGTTTGTCTTTGCTTAAAACTTAGATTTTACTCGCGCGTGTCACAGTATCGCGAGGCTCCTCGCCATAAAAATGGCGTTTAACGTACGTATCATTACTCGAATTATTCTGAAACTCCAGAGGGCGCACAAACGAAATGTACTGTCAAGAGGCAAGAATGAATGAATGAATGAATTTTATTTATATAGCGCTTTTCACAGACAGTAGTATCACAAAGTGCTTAACAGAGCAGACATTTAAAAGCATAAAAAACACAATGTGACCCAAGGGTCAATAAATTATCTACACAGAGAAAATAAAAAAATTAAAAGATAAAATAAAAAATACTAAAAAATAAAATAAAAATGTAAAACATATTTTAAGAGCAGGTCTAGGACATGGGTTTACTTTTACACAAACGCCAGCCTAAACAGGTGGGTTTTGAGCTGGTTTTTAAAAGTATCCACAGTATCTGCGAGGCACAGAGTTGCAGGCAGAGCATTCCAGAGCCTCGGGGCCACTGCCTCAAAGGCTCGGTCACCACGTGTCTTAAATCGTGTGTGTGGGACTGACAGAAGACCTAGAGCGTTTGACCTGAGAGTGCGGGCGGGTGAATAGGGGCGAAGTAGATCAGCTACATAAGCCGGAGCCTGACCGTGAAGTGCTCTGTAAGTGATGGTGAGAATTTTAAAGTGTGTCCGAGATGCTACAGGAAGCCAGTGGAGAGATCGGAGTACGGGGGTGATGTGAGACCGTCGATTTGTCCTGGTGAGTAATCTGGCGGCAGCGTTTTGGATTACCTGCAGACGGTTAAGAACAGATACACTGAGTGATGTGAAAAGTGAGTTACAGTAGTCAATGCGTGAAGAGATAAATGTGTGTATGATCATCTCTAAATCAGGTATTGATACGACAGATCTTAGTTTACTGACATTTCTTAGATGGAAGAAACATGACCTGGACAGCTGCTTAACATGGGGGTCAAACGACATGGAGCGATCAAAGAAAATCCCAAGATTGCACAGGTTGCAATGGGCAGTAGAGGAGAGTGGACCAATAGTCTGCCTGATCATGGGGACAAACCCGGGGACATTCTGGAGGTATTGTGACCGGGTGATGTGCCTCGTTGCTGGGGAGGTGCGTGTGTGTATGAGCGCATTTCTGCCGGAGACAGGCGGCGTGTTGTGGTAGTATTCTGACCGCGTAATAGGGAGAAGGAGAGGCGGTGGTGGAGAGGGAAAAATGTTAAAGAGATGGTGGAATGTATGATTGGAGAGAGAGAAGCAAACAAGTTGGACGTGATCCCGGTGTCCAACAACACTGTCGCGCGCATCGATGCTTTGTCCGAAGACATCCTGGCTACATTAGTCGGTCGCGTGAAGAAGAGTGAGTTTTACTCTCTGCAAGTAGACGAGCCTACAGATGTGGCCAATCTGGCCAATCGTCCGTTACCTCCGTAACGTTACGTCCGTTACCTTTTCGAAGGCACGGTGCAGGAAGAGTTTTTGTGTTTTTTATCTTGTAAACAAACGCCACGCGCGAGCAAACTGTTCTCTCATTGGTCCGATTTTTATGCGGCTCCGTTGCTTTTTTTTTTTTAAGGTGTGTGTGTGGGGGGGGGGGGGGGGGATTGGGGGTGCGTGAACCCGGTTGGGATGTAGAAGGGGGTGCGTGGCCTAAAAAGTTTGGGAAACGCTGGTCTACAGTGTCAAATGCAGAACAAGAAGGCAATGAGTGAAACAAAGCGACATAAACCAACCTCTACAATGCCGAGGGGAATTGTCATTAACGTTAACTAACTCATCTCATATTCATGGCCACTTAATTGCCTTTATACAAGCCCTGTAAATTATTACATGCATGATAAAGAAACAAAGGTTGATTATCATGGAAGAAATCTGCTATGGCTTGAAAAATATATATATATTCAAATGTTGATTTTTTTTTTTCTAGACCTCAGTTTCTTGAGTATTGTATAGGGACTTTATAGTGGTATTTTACCACTTTGTATAAGACAAAGAGATAGTGCTTTTAGCAGCGAACTATCTCTGTGCGCCCGTCTAGTTACAATAGTTCGCAGGTGCACTCAGCCACTTGCGGAGACTTCGCGCCCAACTCGCGGGCCGTGATTACGTACGTGTCTGGCGCACGCACCTCGATTGACCTCTGGCTATCAGAATGTTAGTATAACGGTGATTTCGTTCATCATTTGGGGGTCATGGGTGTACGTCCCATGCTACCAGTCCTAGGTGTTGTCCTTGCGCATGTAGACGGTTGAAAGCAGTTAACTGCAGAAATAACTTAAGACAAGGAAAAGTAAAATGGGTAGGATTATTGCAAGAGTCAAATTAATTTAATCACGCAGGAAATGTCATTGCAAATGAAGTCACCACACTGCTATTTCCAATCCAGGCCGCTAGAGGGCGCATTACGCTTGGGTGGTATTGAATAGTAATGCAGGCGCACACCGAGGAGTACAGCGCAGCTCTACGCGAGTCTCTTCTATTTTAAGTTGTGCACATGCTAGAGTTGAAGATGTAACTTGTGAGATCGTTTGCACATGTGGCCATAGAACTGATATGTTTGTGGGAACTTTGTGTAAATGGAGATAGAAGGCTGTCGGCTAACTTGCTAATGCTAGCGGACTGGTGTGGAGTAGCGGGTGATGGGAAGAATTTGTTGTGCTTGAACTCAATGTGTGAAAATGTGTATGACAATGTTGTCAGGTATTGGCCTCTTGTACGCCGGGATGTGTCTCGTTATATCAATACATGTCACATGACGGGTAACCCTAATCGGACCATAAAGCTCCGCTGGCTCCCATTCCAGGATCGCTCAGTCATTCCAGCATCTGATCATTGATTGTGTTTGTCCCTTACCTCGTTCACAGTCTGGAAGTAATCATTTGCATACAGTTATGTTTCAAAGCACGAGATATGCGCTATATTATTGCTAAATCTGCGGTCAAAGCACTGACGTGGTTTATTTCCATCTTTGGAATTCCAAAGTGGTTCAAAGTGATCAGGGTTCCAGTTTGTTAACTCAGAATTTGATGGATTATGTTCATGGTTTCTGGCATCGGTTGCTCGTGGCTGGGGAGAGGGCTCAGGAAAGTTTAGCTTCTGCCCAGACAAAAAATTAAGCATCCTTATGAAGCTGAGATCCACCAGGTTCTTGCTTTGTTGCTGCTCGTTGATTTGCCATTTCCCCCACCACTAGTGTCAACACAATAATTTCCCGGCAATAATCCTTGTTTTTCTGTACAGATTATCGTCAGGTAAATGCCGTAACTAAAGCAGATGCTTATTCACAGCCACGCATAGAAGACTGTGTGGATCAGGTGGGCTCAGCTCACTTTGTCATTCAATTTGATTTACCCACAGGAAATTGAGAAGTACCACCTAGCAACGTGTCTGCTCTCATAATCTCATTTGGTGTCTTCTCTCGTGTCCTTCCAGCTTCTAACGAATGTGTTTGTCTGGGCTGGGCGGCTGGGTTGTGTACCTTTTATGAAGCAGTGAATTTGGCCGCGTGTAAGTAAGCAAAAGCTACCGTCACCTCGGGAAGGTAGTTGCCCCACTACAGGTGAAGGTGACTGTGATTGAGCGTTATCTCGTGCCCACCACCAAGAAACAGCTCAAGTTCATCCAGTTAGATTATTCTGCCATCGAGAAAGAGACTCTTTCCCTTGGGTGGGCAACATTTTGTGGTTTATGTTGAATCTGGTGTTCCTCTGGTGGTCTTCCACCGCTTTGCTGTTGAAATGTTAGCTGTGCAGGTCCTGGTCTCTCGTCTCTTTCTCCTCTGCCACTCTAAAGGTATAGACTGGGGTTGTGGCGTACCCTACCAGTATTGTTGCATACAGCTGGTAGAATGGTAGAAAGTAGTTCTTGTAGTCCTCTCATGCACTTGGTGTCCCTGGTGCTGTGCTCGCGGTTGTCTTTTGAAGGTGCTGAATTCTGGCTTTTTGCGAATAAGTTGCTTTTCTCAGCAGCCTGCTCGTTTGTCTCCCTGTTGAGTTGCAACTATACTATGGCTTTTTATGGCTTTTTTTTACATACTATTTTGATGTACTATACTGGCATTTATTCAAAATACTATACTGTGGCGATATCTTCACATACTATACTATTTTTTGACATACTATAGCGTGTCTTTTTTTCAACATTCTATATTATTACTTTTTTGACACTTTTTCAACGCATGATGCTATATTTTAATGCCTTTTTTTCAACACACTATAATATTTATTTCTATTACTATTTTGACATACTTAATTGACGTGATGTTATAATACTACTTTTGGCGATTATTTTATGGCCTTTTTGTCGACGTACCATGCTATGACTTACATTTATTCATAGTATTACTTTTTTGATATAGTGTGACTTTTCTTACTTTTTCCGACATACTATGACTTTAACTTTGTGCGACATAGTATACTAAGACATTTTCAAAGCTTTTTCTGACATACTATACTATGATTTCTTTCCTCTTGACATATTATACGATTTTCTTTCCTTTTTCAACATGCTATAATGATTTTTTTCGACATACTATGAATTTTTTAAAACTTTTCCAACATACTATACTATGGCCTTTTCTGGCTTTCTTTTTATGTACTGTATACTAGATCATGACTTACTACTTTTTCATCGACATAAAGTTTTTTTCCCATATAAACCCATACAATGGCTTTTTTATGTGTTTTGTTTTTTTTCCGACATGCTATTGTCACAACTGCTGAAGCAGAACAGATGAGATGGACCCAAATACAGATTCAGATTTAGGCTGAAGACTTTTTAATTACAAAACGTTGTTACAGAAATGACAAGGAAGTTAACCGAAACTCTACAGAGCAACGGAGGAAGACTCAGACGATGCTCAACTTAAAAAATAAAACAGGAAGAAATATTTTAGAATAACCCATGATGGTGAAAGCTGTGAAATTACTTTATGGCTTTTTTTCCAACATACTGTGACCCATTCCCATATTATATTATGATTTATTTTACTTTACAAAACGTTGGCTTTTTAATGACTTTGTGACATACGACCTCTTTTCATGATTTTTACATACTGAACTTTGACATCATATACCGTTTTCTTTTTGTTACTTTGACATTCAATACAATATTTTTCATGACTTGTTTTGATTAGATTCTACAAAGTACATACTAATATCACATTTTTCATGTGTGTATATATATATATGCAGACTAACACTTATTAGCAATGTCATTTGCCTGACACGCTTCCTGCTCAGGCTGAGAAGGACACAAACTGCTACTGTGAGAATGGTCTCTTTGCAGTCTCGCAGGCTTATTTCAAAATCTTATTTTAGCCCAAACCGAACTGCAACCGTTTTGACGGGTGTAATATACAAGTAGGTCCATCTGCAGGTCCACCGTAACACCAGATAGACCTACTTGTAGCTTCCTAGCACGGACAGTAGCAAGTAGACAGGATGTGGGATGCACAGATATCTGTCCAGCTTCAAGGACGGCTCTCTTTGATGGAAATGAAGTTGTAGCTCGTTGTCTACCTCACTGTGGCTGCAAAGAGGCTGTTTTTGTTGAACTTTTTGCTTTTGAGGTGTTGAACAGGGAAGTTTGAATCTATTAAAGTATTTTCTACTAACTTGGGGCTATGTACTTAGACGATTGCGCAACACAATTTCCTTGATGTCTGTATTGGTAAGCGCAGATATTTGGCAAAGACTTTCCATCAGTAAACATTCTCAAAACATGGTTTGGTTCACAGTTTCCCTCCACATACAGAGCAAGTGTTCAAAGACCTCGGCTACCAAACCCGCCACCACCTTCAAAGTCTGCGTCTCGTCTACTTTCTGTTGCATGTAGACACATCATGGAGCCTGAAACTGCAGAGACCCTTCTCTAAACAAAATCAATGAATAAATTAAAATGCTTACAATTAGTTTTTTACATGTAGTTATATTTCCACATTTATTTATCCTTTTAAACTTTATTATGGCGCTGCTTTTCCTCATTAACCACCTGGCTACTAGGCTGCCACATTTGGGAGACCAGATGAGTTTAGAAGTAAGAAAAGAGCACATGTTACAAAGTAACAAACATGGAAGCTGGTAATCACTCGTGTGAGCATGTGTGCTTGTGTGCAAGTCTGCAGCAAACAAAACAATAGCCGGTGGCTCCGTGGAGAGGTGGTGATCTTTAAAGTCTGTGACGACAGCAGGCCCAGGTGTGGCTCATGACGCCAGATCCTGCAAAACAAAGAAAAGAACATTAGAAACTATGGCTCGGTAATGTGACTTCACCATCTTTTGGGTTGTACACATGTTTCATACTGACCAGTCCTGAGGTGTACTCCCAACCGGCCAATCAACCTCCACGCTGTTTTTCTACATTTGAGACTTTGTTTGGCTTACTTTACTTTGACGGTCACAACCTCATCCTCCACCTCATCCTCCATTTAGCCTGCAGTCTCTCACCTTCTTGTGTGTTAAATTGCAGGAGTGGACACAGGTGTACAGGTGTCAGGCTACCACTCATCGTAATTTGCCATAAAAACCTGGTTCGGACATTACCAGATCGCTAGATCGTAGACTCTGCGGTTGTTTACATTCTTGCTACTGTTCAGTCAGTATTTGTTTTAAACCTGTTTCCCTGTGCCTGCAGTGACCTAAGCCGGACTCAGGCCTCCGTTCCTGGTCTGCCAAGCATCAGCTCTCTGGTGGCCTTCCTCTCTGGTTCAACTCTCTGCTGAACCACCTTCAGCACAACTCACCAACCAGCCCCAACGCAAATAAAGCCACCTTCTAACTTGCCATCGGCTTCCTGTCTTTGTGTCTGGACTTGGGTTTACTCGTCGAGCCTTAACAATCACCGTTTTATGACTTTGTTATTTTTATCGTATGCTGTACTATGACTACGATGATTTGTCTCCATGACATACTGTACATTCACTGTTTTATGGCATACTACACTAGATTTGTCACCGACTCCTTCGTTACATTTTATGGCACATTATACTATGACATATTTATGACATGCTATATTATGACATTTATTATTTACTATATTTATAATATTTTTTTTTAACCATAAGAGTGTTTAATACCTTTTTTATAGACCTATACTATGACTTTATTATATTCTATGACCTTTCCCGGCCTAATAAACTAAGTTTATAATATACTGTACTTTTTATGAGATTTTTTGATATTAAATCCTTGTGACCCTTCGTCATCATAATATTACCACTTAATTAAAATCCACTAGTTGACAGTATTAAGAGAGAGCTCTCAGAATATCAGCAGCAAACATAATCTGGCCATTAATGAGGGAAACTTCTCTCTCGTCTCAAGCAGCTCGACAGAGACCTCCTTGTTCCAGTTCAGAAGGTGACTCATCCATTTACAGTGGAACACAAGCCTCCTCCTGCAGGGGGAAGCTGAAGCAAGGCAAACAGAGACCCCTAGAGGCCATTCTCTGCTGGTGCTGAGGAAACAAATGTCTATAACACATCATCACAGCAGCTCCACCATTCAACTATAGACGTCAGTGTCCTGCCTCTCATTCACTCACTCATTCTACCAGCAGCCTCGGGTCAGGGGCCTCACAGCTGCAGCATGTCGGCATACTTTACCTCGGACTTTTCCACTTTGAGCCTCCACTTTGGGACCTGGTTTGTACTTCGTCAGTAATCATTCATCAATGAATAAAACAGCAGCTGTGGAGCACAAGGTACACTCAAAAAAACGACGCTTTCAACGAACTTAATAAAATCATGGAAAGGATTTCCACATGATTAAAATGCTTTCTTTAAGCATAAAAAAATTATGTTGATACAACTTAAAGTAATTGAGTAGGATCAACTTAATTTATGAGGGTTGGTTCAACGCATTTACTTGGGTTGTGTCCAACTCAATTTAATAGGGTGGGTTTGACTAATTCTACATTAGTAAAAAATACAATAGTCAATTAAGTTGGACCAACCCAAATGAATTAATTTAATCCGGCCCAAGTAAAATAGGTTGGACTAACCCTAATAAATTACGTTGATCCGGCCCAAGTAAATTATATTGGACCAACAGAATTGCTTTTTGCTTAAAGAAAGCATTTTAATCGTGTGGAAATCCTTTCCATGATTTTATTAAGTTAGTTGAAAGCGTCGTTTTTTTGATTAAACGTGGAGTTGTCAGGTGCTTGTATGGGTCTACAGACCCATACAAGCACCTGACAACTCCACGTTTAATCGTGTTGAAATACTTTCCATGATTTAGCTAAGGTAATTCTAAAAAATAACTTTAGAGTGTTAACATATTTTAAACGTTTACCGTGAACCAGAACTGAAACTTAAGTTTTAACAAAATATACAGCCGGCTGGAAACATAACAAGACAAATGGGAGATGTTGCAATACAATTGTATTTCTCAAAGGAGGCACTGAATAATGTTTTAACAACCAGTTGCTTGCAAACATACATATCAAAATTACAAGTTTTCTCAACTTTCTATGACATTCAAAATAATATTATATATATATATATATATATATATATATATATATATATATATATATATATATATATATATATATATATATATATATATATATATATATTATTCAAAATAATAAAGTACACTGCTTCACTTATTTTTGAAAGTGCCAACATAGTGGATCTTGGTACTTCATCCATTTGAAAAAAAACAAGCGGTTTAAAAAAACAAACACATTCCTCTTAAAACCTTTCTAACATTCTTCTTAAAAGATTTCAAACATTCTTCTTCAAACATTAAAAACATTCCTTTTAAACATTTGCAATTACTAACTTACTGCACTTGTCGTTTAATGTCCTGGTGAACTCACAGGATTACAGAATATAGCACAGAAACACGGAAGTTTCTTATCTGCTTTAGCCATCAGTGGGCAGTCTCAAACTAATGGAAAAGCTTTGTTTTGAGAGCTTGTCCTTTTATGGATAGTTTGTTTCCATTTAGTTCCATCATGATCTTCTGCAGAGCTTCGAATGTGTACTTGAGCTCTGGAAGGTAGCTCAGGTTGAGAGCATACACAAGCGCAAGCAACATTGACAACGCAAAAGGTACCTTTTCCAACTCATCTAGCACTTCCACCCCCTCCAGAATGACTCCAACATCCTCAGGGTCATCACTGGGCTCTGCACCTTCTTTTCGAATGACAAGGATTCCAAAGACGGTCTCTGCCATGGCTGTTTGACTGCTTTCGAAATTCTGTGACAAAACAATTAACAAGGGCAATCATTTTTCACTTATTTGCATTACATCCCATTTTTATTGCACATGTTAATTTGACTGTATAAACAGCTATCAATAACTTTATTCACATAATTAAAAGACATTATGACTACCTGATATTAAATTGTTTCACTGAGCCATGGTGAGCTACTTCAATGACTAAGCCCTACCAGTGGCTTGTCTGTTACCATGAGATCAGTGGTTGTTATTCTAGCATTACTAAGGTAAATAAAAGTTTCACGTTTTTAAAGCTAATGGCAACCAAGAGGAAATCACATCTATTCCAACTGTGATCATCCCCAAATAAATATAAAGGTAAATGAACATACCTTGTCCCTCACCAGCTTCTCTGGATCTTCGTTCAGGTAGACACAGACCTTTGAGGACGCATTCTCGTCTGACGTCAACGCTGTCAGTCTAAGTATGCAGATAAGAGAAAATATGCAAAATTAAATAACATTAGGAACACCATCTCAACCAACCAGCTTATTAATCACAATGATTAACAATGCAATATCCATGTGTGCATTAGTATGTGAACCCTTGGGATCCAGTAGCTGCTGGCGCCTATGACTTCAACTACACCTTTCCTAAAGTTTCTTATTAATCTCCCAAGGTTTTTGAATGTTCGCTACCGATCACAGCTTGGCATCACCACCCTAATTTCAGAAATGCGTATTATTCTGGAACCTCTCAGTTCATTTTAAATTGCCATGGGGCATTATCAACAGGTGCAGACAACCAATAAGAGCAACGGGGAAGTAAAAAAATACAAAAGCTCTACGAGTAGAATAGCCTCTCTTTAACTTTTCCATTGTTATCATACCTGGGTTATGGGTACCATGATGCTCTTGATCTTTCTCCCTTGAACTCCACCTTTCTTGGCATACACCTGGATCAGGTTTTCAGAGTGAAGATCCAGCTGGGAGAAGAACTTTGACTGCAAATTGATTGTTGTGATTCTCTTGAATTCTGCATTCACCTACACAAAAAAGAAATTAGTTTGGCTATTTTGTTGTCAGGTACACATTTGATATTGCAGTTCAGTCCGTTCAAGACATGCAAATGCACAATACACGCATCTTCAACTGCAGGGTTATCTTGAGTATGTTCATCTTCCTCAGGATTATCACAGGATTCTTGTGAAACTTCACTGGTTGTAACTACTTGAAATATTTTAACGTATGTGGATTGTGTTTCCTGGTCTTGTGAGAGTGAAATGTTCCGTATACATTTGTTTGAACACTGCAACCCCCAAACATACAAGTAACAGTTTCTTGACTCTTCAAATGAGTGCAAATGTGTAAAAAAGAATCCTTCTCTGTGGAAGATCAATACAAGTGCACAAATGACAACTGAATGTTGACAATTCTAGCAGCTCCTGGGAGTTTTGTTGAAGATGGACTGTACTTAAATGAATGTGCAAAGCATTCCACATCTTAAAAGTACATGGGCAGTTTATGTGTGGGCATGGCTAGCGCTGCATGTGCTGTAGTCTAATATGTTTTAGTAGCTCATATCTATCAGATAGAGATACACTACACTCCATACACCTCCACATAATTTAGCTAGACCATCACACATAAGCTTTTTAACATTGGAATCGCTTGTTCAGTCACAAAAATTCACCGTTTCATGCCTGGCAGGTCAGTGAGGTTGACCAGGACACTCTTGCGGTGGGATGGTGCAGTCAGTGAGGTTGACCAGGACACTCTTGCGGTGGGATGGTGCAGTCAGTGAGGTTGACCAGGACACTCTGGGGGATAGCAGACACAGGACACTTTTGCAGTCAGAAGTTGCTGCAATAAAGTCAGAACAATCAATGAAGGTTAAGTTATCTTGATGAAAAAATTATTGTCAAGGAAAGTAGCAAATATTATATATTTTTCTCACTGTGACTTTCTGCTATTTGTAAAAACACAGCATATTTGTAAAGATTTATCATGTAAAAAAAAATATAGATACATTTACTTCAATTATCTTTTATTAATTCAATATTATTAACAAATATAAATGTTACCCCCAAGTTAACACATCTCTTCTATCATTGGAAAGATTAAATAAATAAAGATTGAATAAATACAATCGGGCCTGTAGCAACGTCCTCGTAGTAAAAACACAGAATTCAGCATGTTCTGCATCATAACAAGCTGCCCTTATTCACGAATAAATCATACAGACTTCTCTTCAAACTAATTCCCCTGTTATAGACAATGAGCATTCATCTGTCGTACAAAAATAACTCTTTCTGGAACATATGGTAAAACAATACTTACAGTGATAAAGTGCACGGTTACGGTGACTCTGGATTATTTAGCAATGGATGTCCACACATAGCTTATTACTACTATCGTACCTGCTTTCCTCAGGTAACGCTACTCCATGACTTTAGCTGTGGTTGGTTGTAGAGAGAGAGAGCGTGTCGCTGTCCATAAAAACGTTGCGATATCTCGGCTCCAAAGTGTGCAACGTAGCGCGAAAGCTCTGATTTGAATCCGGTCAAATTGTATCCATATTCGGCTAATCAAACTCAGCCACCCTCACCCAAACTCTGCTAGTATTTAGCTTAGCTTAGAAAGTAAAGAAGACACGCGTGTATTAACTTACGTCTGCTGCATTCGGCAGCAGTAAGAAACGGCTAACACAGGGACAGTGAATCTACACATGCGGGAGAAAGTCAAACGGACACTGAGGTCTGCAGCACGTTAGCTCAACGTTAGCGCGCTAACGTTAGCACGGCTAACGTAAGCAGGCTAACACAGGGACAGTGAATCTACACATGCGGGAGAAAGTCAAACGGACACTGAGGTCTGCAGCACACAAGTCCACAACATCACCCTGCAGGGCATCACTGGTGTGAACACTGATAAAACCGGCTAACGTTAGCGCGCTAATTTAACTCTACAGGAAGTATGCCAACGTCATTAACATTTGTTAGCTAGTTGTGAACACCTTATAATATGTCGGTAACACGTTACCTCGTCATTAACAATAGCTTACCGTTCACAATGGCAAGTTATGAGGCAGGTTGCAAAAAAGGAGACAACCTAACGCTAACGCGGCACAGCTAGCCGTGGGGACTGTTGGCTTTTTAAGTTTGGTCGAAAATAACAAATAGCCTCAACAGAACAACTAGCTAATTAGCTAAGAGCTGAAGACATTTATGCACATATTATTTTGCATTTAGGCGAATGATGGTGGATTTCTGCTTACCTTTTCCATGTGCAAGCCAACGGTGTATCTTCTTCTCAACAATCTTCTTCTGAAGAAGACTGCCTTCGTCCTGATTTTCGCGGTCATGCCTAGATACTCAATTGTCTCAGTTTATCGCAACATGAATGGATCTAATAAATGTTACGTTTTTGAAGTTCATGCAAATCCTACATGACTGAATCACGTTCACATTGGAAACATGAATGAATATCGTTCGAAATACATGTTACACTATAGTAAATGTAACAGCCTCCCAAAATCCTTTTTTTGAGTGTACAGTGAAAACAGGGCCTTATATTATGATGTAAGACAACACACAATCAGTAACACTAGACTATGAATATTGATTTGTACACATCTGTATTTCAAGCAGTTAAATAAAACCCTCTACTATTTCAAACTGCATGACCACTGACCACTGATCTCTTACATATTGTAAACACATCCCTTCTCTCAGGTGTCTTCCCACAAGCCATAAAAACTGCAGTTATTAAACCGCTCCTAAAGAAGGTTAGTTTAGACTCCGCAACGATGAAAAATGATAGGCCAATATCAAACCTCCCATTTTTAAGTAAAATAATATATCAAGGATTAGAGGACTTATGTCTCAACAGGATTTGGAAAAACTTGTCCATGCATTTATCTTCAGCAGACTGGACTACTGTAACGGTGTGTTTACAGGTCTCTGTAAAAAGTCCGTCAGAAAGCTGCAGCTGATTCAGAACGCTGCAGCTCGAGTCCTCACTAAGACCAGGAGGGTGGACCACATCACTCCAGTTCTGAGGTCTTTGCACTGGCTTCCTGTCCAACAAAGAATTTACTTTAAAATCCTGCTGTTGGTTTACAAAGCACTGAATGGTTTGGGACCAAAATACATCTCTGATCTGCTGCTACCTTATGAACCATCCCGACCCCTCAGGTCGTCTGGGACCGGTCTACTTTCTGTTCCCAGAGTCAGAACTAAACATGGAGAAGCAGCGTTCAGTTTTTCTGCTCCACATATCTGGAACAAAGTCCCAGAAAGCTGCAGGTCTGCTGAGACCCTCAGCTCATTTAAATCAAGATTGAAGACCTTTCTGTTTGCTGCTGCCTTTAATTGAACCACATTCAATTCATATATTAATCCATTTCCTGCATTTCTGCATTTTACTACTGCATTTGATTTCTTACACTGTTTCTTTAATTGTTTTTAAATCTCCTTTTCTTTTGCCTTGTGTTTTGATGCTTTTAATGGTTTTATGTGAAGCACTTTGAATTACCTTGTTGTTGAAATGTGCTATACAAATAAACTTGCCTTGCCTTGCCAGGCAGCTGTCTGCAGCAGTGTGCAGGGATCTCAATCTTTAACATGCGACAGGATCGCTGCCTTAGAATGGGCTGAAATGTCTCATGAGAATTACCTTCATTGTTGTAATTAAGAAAATTTACAAGGAAGTATTTTAGTACACTTTCTTCTATTTTCACTTCAGCGCATATTTGATGTACATACTGTATGGTACTCTGTTTTCAAAAGGCAAGAATGACAGAAGACACCACCATGTGTTCGTTCAGTTTGCTTTGGACCCTTTATCACGTAAAGAAAAAAACTCCTGCTGCTGGAGAAGTATAAGTATACCTTTTCAGTGTGGATCATTCCACAGCAGTGTTTCAGTGCTCTCCAGTAAAAACGGGGACATTCATCCTGTCGCGTGACTGCCACCTGCTGACTCAGCAGTGCAACTCATCCAACAGGGTGCCGTCAGAGTGCAGCTCGCATTCAGTCAGCCGGCGTCTCCTCCATCCACCAACTGTAAGCAAGAAGCCCTCAGCTTGGTCTACGCGACCACTAACAAACATCAGTGTTTGGGTACCAGCCAAAAGGACAACACTGCAGGAGGAGGAGGAGGAGGAGGAGGAGGAGGAGGAGGAGGAGGAGGAGGAGGAGGAGGAGGAGGAGGAGGAGGGAGGAGGAGGGGGGGGGGCGCTCATGTATAAAGTCAAAGGGCTGCACATGTGGGGCCACATTGACAGAGAGACTCCAGACTGACGCCTCTGCGCTCCCTGCGGGAATCTCTTGAGGACGATCCCCGACACATTTTGCGTAGGATTGATTCACTGGATGGTTATTTTGTCCGCTGCTGGAGGATTATTCATTTCCTTGAGCAACATTATTTTAGTTTTTTTAGAAGCGCCTGCCGTCATGGATGTATACATTTGGATGTCCGCGTTGTCAGTGATGCACTCCTGCATTATGTGCGCAGGTAACTTTTGCATGTTTGTTTTTCTCTCCGACAGACAAACGACTTATTTTATTTAACCTGTGCAGTAGCTTCAATACAGCCACATAACATCTGTATTACTTTCATTATTTCACAGTTAAAGTGTGAATCGTGTGTCTGCAAAGTAGCAAAACAAACTATTGCTGCAATTATGCGGACACAAAATGCGGTGTTTTGATAAAGATGATTCAATTACAGCGCTATCTGCGCCAGCTGGAGAGACACCCACTGCCTCCACCGACAACCAGCTGCGGCGACATGTGCGGACCAAACGCTGCTCCTGCGCCACTTTCATGGACAACGAGTGCGTCTACTTCTGCCACCTGGACATCATATGGGTCAACACTCCCGAGTAAGTCAACATCAACACATTCTTGAGAGTGAGACACTTCATTTGGGGCCACAACAACAAAGAGAGCGAATTATTTACTGATTAGAAATATTGGACAGAGGTTTAATCAGCAAATATTAAGATGGAGATTTTGAGGAATTGGACGGGATCTGTTAATTAAAGTAGCTTACAGTTAGCTTTTGAGACGTTTTACTTTATAAATATTAAACAATCAGACTCCAGTCATTCATAAGGTGTTTAACCTGAGTTATGTCACCCTTGCATTCCAGGCGCGTGGTCTCGTACGGACTGGGCAACGCTCCCAGAACGAAGCGCGCGGTCTCGGACTCGCGCTGCCAGTGTCTCCGCCAAAACGACATCGCGTGTAGAAACTTTTGCCGGCTGGAAACCCGCCTCAGGTAATGACAAGTCATTTGCATTTCCATCACAGCTTCCCAAACATCTCGTGAGCAGACAATAATAACAACAGGCCACCCGTTTATCGGATCCTGTCTGCGATACAATGGCCCGAGTCGGAGCTTTTGTGCTCCTTTCCCCGCGTGTGGGAACAAGTTCCACGTCTTAAATGAGTGTGTCGAAACTGTGGGACGCTTAAATGAAATGGGATCCCGGTTCTCATCGTGTGCGTGTGTTTTTCTGCGCTCGCAGGTATGACACATCCCCAGACACGGTGATCCGCTCTGCCCAGGGCGCTGGTTGCGCAGGGGCGCAATGCAAACACGAGCTGGCAGCCGACACGGGCAGTAAGAGGTAAAACGACCCGCTGACACTGACGGAGGCGGAATATCTCTGTGTATTTGCAACAATAAATGGACATGGTAATGATAAACTCACGCAACACTGAGGCTCTCTCAGGGTATTTATTTATTTATATATATAAATATATATATATATATATATATATTTATATATATATATAAATATATATATATATATATAAATATATAAATATATATATATATATAAATATATATATATATAAATATATATATATATATATATATATATAAATATATAGCATGGTGAGCCTGCAGAGATTAAAAACAAGCAGCACGTGGAATTTCTAAATAAACCCTCAAGCAAGGGATTCCCTACACGAGGACTGAGCACAATAATGCCTTCTCTAAAACCTCGAGGATTGCCAAATAGAATTTAATGCATCACTTTCCATCGCTTAGGAGCGAGAGTAATGTGGGCGCTCTGGAACATGATGGTACACGAGTGCTGCTGTGGCAAACTCAACCTCTCAAAGCGGCGCCATTCGTCTGCACTTTGACACATTAATAAGAGGGAAAAAACAAACGGCAATCTGCTGAAACCACTTAAAAGTGTGTTGTGCATGACACTTGGCATGCTCGGCGCTTTGAATGCGAGTGACTGACGGCTCAAGTCCAGCCAGCTTTAGAGGCTCGCATTTGACATAACCTGGGGAAATGGATGGTTTGGGTGACCGGCTGTTTTTCCGTCTCTGTGTGCACAGGATGAGGAACGGCAACAAGAAGCGGGTGTCGCCTCTGGCAATCAGGGCCGCCTTGAGAACCCGTCTGCTGCTCAAGAAATGGAGGGCGAGGCAGCGGCACAGGGCCAGAGCGTGGGAGGGCGAGAGCACGGCCTCCTAAAGACGACAGATGACCTCCGCACCTTGTCATGCAGAAAGGGGGGAGAGAGAGAGGGTTTCATTAGCCCTTCTCTAAAAGCCAGTGGGGAGCCCCGTGGAGAGACGATGGAGAGCCCAGAGGAGCTCGGCTAACTCACTCTGTGTTGGCTTCTCCGAGGCTGCGGCGTCAGAGCAGAGAGCTTTCACATCTGGACTTGGTGGCGCTTCACGAGACAGATGAACGAGGTCAGAGACAACAGAGAGAGTTCAGGTGAAGGAAGATAAGCCGAGCAGAGGACTCGGCCTGCAGAGTCGAGGACATTCATCTTGTAGGTGTTCGCCGTCGGACCCTTTGGACTCAAAAACCAAATAGAATTTCATAAACTTGACATTACTGGAAGGATTTAAGACGAATCCCTCTGTTACAGAGCATAAAAACCGCTGCGGTATATGGATGAAGGCGGTGCTTATTATATTTCAAAATGCCATTATACGGATGCAAAAGCCAGCTGCTGTACAAGATGTACTGTGTAATAGAGCGGATCACGTGCCTCACTGCTTTGTTTGGAGACGTTTCTCCACCGACTGAAACTATTGGCTACGCCTCCTTTATGTCTAGTCGGCGTATACGCTGTACAGTAGCTGCTAGGAGTGTTGTCATGCTGATGTTATCAAAGATTTCTCTGCATTTGTCATAATTTAATTATTTTTCACTAAATATGCTCTGCACGTGTTCTATGTATTTATTGTTTTGTTACACATTGTAATTTGATGGCCATATTGGTCCGTCACATGTTTTGGGTTCGTCATTTCCATGAAATGTTGTGTCACCAAGTTGCCAAATTTTGGCCAAACTGAAATAAAAGTTATACCCTTATTTAAAAAAAAGACAACTGATCAACTATCATTGTTGTTTCGTGTGCAATGAATTGGATCTCTGCAGCTCAAACAGATCCCTGACCTGAGAAAAGGTGTGTTTAACCATCTTCAATTGAAGACTATCTGGAACTGATGCGCCAGAATCTTCTGTGAACAATGAATTTTATAAAACAAGAGGTGTAACAAAAGCAGTCTGGGTTCAGTGCTGAGACGATTTTAAACTTGCAAATAAAAACACTAAAAGTGAACAAGAAAGGAGTGAGACGAAGTGTGAGAGACGGGGATAAAGAGAGTGTTGATGTGGAAGACAACGAGGCAGAGAGTCATGAAGCTCTTAACCTCGCTGCCCTTTCATCTCTGTACACACTGCAATTTCTAAATCAGCTGCATGTAGATGGAAGGTTTCTCTCAGCAGCTTAGATTTCAAAGACAGTTTGTTTTCAGCGCCGTAATGATCTCCTTTGCTTTAAAATACGTTTAGATATCTATCACCCTTCAACCTGAGCTTTTCAAGCTTTTCCCCCGATGAGTGACAAGGCATAATTCATCAAAGCCTGAGTCCTCCTCCTCCTCCTCCTCCTCCTCCTCCTCCTCCTCCTCCTCCTCCTCCTCCTCCTCCTCCTCCTCCATTTCAGTAAATCTGTCATCCGGTTAATTTAGCTGCTGTCAAAGAGAAAACCTCGCACTGGGAAAATGTCAACTTTGCAGGAACTAAGAGAAGAAAAATCAGTTTTTAAAAAAGCCCAAGATGGAGAATTTACTTCACCAATAGAAGCATGCAGTCCTTCATGTGAACAAGTTAACTTTACCACCAAACATGGACAGCAAAGCAGTTTCTCTCAAAAATCTCTAAAGACTCACCCAGTAAGCATGGATCAGAAAGTAACCCCTAACTTAAACTCTGAGGACCAACGATTGAAGTAGGTATTCTTAAAAGTTGTTACCGTCACAAGCACTTTAAAAACGTCGCAAAAGAGGAGATTAATGTGGCGTCCCCTCTCCGTTGTAAATATGAATGTCGTACAAGTTGTTCTTGGGTTGCGTTCAAACATTGGGAGCGCCTTTAACTCGCTGCCATCACTCATCACAGAGCTCCTTGATCTGGCAGCGGTGAACAATCCAATGCAAGTTGGTGGAGTAGTCTTATCTATCCAGCCCATTTAGCAAACAAATCCACGGTGGAGTCTGTGCCTCGGCTTACTGAAAGAAATCAGTCGTGTCCTCCTGCGTGCAAAGAGGTCATATTGTCCAGACAAGATCTACTTGTTGCTTGAGAAACAAAAGACAGTCAGGACTGCAGCGATAGTGTGAGGACAAAAGAGAGGAAAGTCACGATGACACATACATATATTTCTCTCAGGTTTATGAACAAGATGCATGATGTTTGAGACCAAAAGTATTCAGATTCTTCAGTAAAAGGTGACAATGGCACAGTAAATACTGTGCATGTAAAGGATCAAATGTAAAAAACACTCATTCTGCAGAAGAATGATCATATTATATATTAGACTATTGTTACCAAAGCAGCATTTTAATGTTGTAGATCAGCGGTTCCCAAACTTTTTAGGCCACGCACCCCCTTCTACATCCCGACCGGGTTCACGCACCCCCAACCCCCCCCCCCCCCCCCCCCACACCTTAAAAAAAAAAAGCAACAGAGCCGCATAAAAATCGGACGAATGAGAGAACAGTTTGCTCGCGCGTGGCGTTTGTTTACAAGATTAAAAACACAAAAACTCTTCCTGCACCGTGCCTTCGAAAAGGTAACGGACGTAACGTTACGAAGTTAACGGACGATTGGCCAGATTGGCCACATCTGTAGGCTCGTCTACTTGCAGAGAGTAAAACTCACTCTTCTTCACGCGACCGACCAATGTAGCCAGGATGTCTTCGGACAAAGCATCGATGCGCGCGACAGTGTTGTTGGACACCGGGATCACGTCCAACTTTTTCGCTTCTCTCTCTCCAATCATACATTCCACCATCTCTTTAACATTTTTCCCTCTCCACCACCGCCTCTCCTCCCTATTACGCGGTCAGAATACTACCACAACACGCCGCCTGTCTCCGGCAGAAATGCGCTCATCCACGCACGGGAACAACACCGAGTTGTAATATAAACCTCCATAACACCCCGCCACTCTCGGCTCATACCTCCCCAGCAACGAGGCACATCACCCGGTCACAATACCTCCAGAATGTCCCCGGGTGAAATCCGGGACTTGGTTTTATGGTTCCGAGTGGCGGCGCTCACTCGTTGGCGCTGGGACGCGAGGTCTCCGGCCGTCCCCGCCGTGAGGCACCCGATCGTCAGGTCTGTCAGCCCTCGGAACAGGCCGCGGGTCAATAACTGGTGGGTGGCGGGGTAGAGGCGAGGCAGATCACAGAAAAATAATAAAGACTAAAGTATGGCAAAGATATGTTGATGAGAAGCGTATTTGTACGTCAAACACAAACGTAATCAGGGAGAAAATACGTTCGTGGTAAAACGTAATTGAGAATGCATTTTAGTTTTGGGGGAACGTAATTTTTAGGAGACAGGACTGCACCGCCATTACATTTTTCCTCTCGCGCACCCCCTAGAGGCAGCTCGCGCACCCCCTAGAGGCAGCTCGCGCACCCCCAGGGGTGCGCGCACCCCACTTTGGGAATCCCTGTTGTAGATGATCTAAACGGTGCTAACTGGAAGTATTTTACATACTGTTGAGGAGTTTAAATAATGAAATGCATGTTCTATAAGCTCATTATATGCTTTTTTTAAATGTAGAATCAGAATGTGAAAAGTAATTAAATCTGTCAAATAACTGTAATTGAGTAAAAAAAAAAACTATCTGTCTGAAATGTAGTGAAGTAGAAGTATAAAGTGGCATTTAATGGAAATATTAAAGTACAAGGTAGGTCCAAGATTAATTTATTGTCATTGCACAACACAGGGTTGTGCAACAAACTGCAGTTTTAGTCCCATTTTGCTACATAAGAAACAAAAAAAGCTAAAATATTGCTGGATGATAGGATGGAGTTGTACTGAATGCACTTTTCTGCCACTGACATTAATATTCTACCCCGCTTATTAAACATCTGTATCACTACAGGCAGAGGGGAGCCCCGTGGAAAGACGATGGAGAGCCCAGAGCAGCTCGGACCAACGCTTCTCCGAGGCTGCGGTGTCAGAGCAGAGAGCTTTCACATCTGGACTTGGTGGAGCCACAACACTGCCTCCACGGTTTTATCAGATCACCTTTATCAAAACGACTGCTGCATGTTTGCCTCTGCGACGCGGCTCTTTCACTCTTATCTTCAAACTCATCCCATGCCCTTTACGTCACGAGCCAGCCGCCGCTTTATTAAGCTCTCAGTTCCGCAGCGGCATTGCTAGAAAGGAGAGGCCCTCTGCACACTGAAGAGGTCAACGGCACGCAGACGGGCCCGGGACCAAACACAATGGCACTTACCCTCTAAACTATGCAGCATCTACGCAAGGAACTCCCCTGAGACATTAGGTTTTGGCACAACTCATTAGTGTATTGAATAGTGCTGGCGCTAACATAATACCCATAACGCAGCAAGGAATCTCCCCGACTCGACAGGAATTCTCGAGCTCAGGAGCCGAACAATAGGACTCCGAGAGGAACATCTGGGCGGGGCGGACTGGCCTCGACTTCTGACGTTCGATCGACGCCCGACTCTCCCGGGGGGGGGGGGGGGGGCGGGCTGGGTTGGTGAGGGGTGTGTTGCCCGTTTAGTGTCGAGCTTTGCAAGAGAAAGTCAAGACTGGCAACTTGAGAGACTCTCCTTTGTGGTTGAGTTTGACTTGTCATCACATCTGGGCGAGAGGGGATGACACACTTCTCAGAGGGCTGATTATGGGAATCTGCAGGTATCTCTCAGCACTCTGTCTGCCTGTAATCCCGCTCTCAGTCTAACCCAGCCCAGTAACTCCCTGCCTGCCTGTCAGGAGAACAACAAATACTGAAAAGCATTACCCGAATTATCCCCGAGATATTTAAAAAATGCTTTGCCAGGATGAGTCGTGTTCGGTTATGTGCTTCTGCTCTTCCCTGGCTTTATTGAACTTCACTGTTTGTAGTGTGGAGTCAAAGTGGGGGGGGGGGGGGGGGGGGGCCGTCACGCGTTGCTCATGTGCACGTTTTGGAGGGAGTGTTCAGAATGCAAGGAATTATACACCAAGTTTCAGGAACAGGTCACAGTTTGAACTCTGTGGTCCAAAATTAGCTCGGTCAAACGTATACAAGTTACATAACTATATACACTTGATGCACACGGATAATAAACGCATGGGGAAATATGTATTCATTTGGCACTTGACGTAATTATTTGCATTTTTGTTGAAGAGCCTAACAGGTGTTAGTCTTAGAGCATTCCAGATGGAGTAATTCCGCCTGTCGAACATTCATCAACGTCTGACAAGAGAAAGCCTGCGGTGTGCTATGTAGGAGTACAGTTTAACCTCAGTGAAAGCTTTAAAACAGCATAATTTGAAAGAATAAATAGAAAGATATCTCAACATCTACTCCATGGATTGGCTAAAAATGCGACAGTCATTCATGGTTCCCAGACGATGTATCCTCGTGACTTTGATCCGGACTTTTCCTCTAGCACCACCAGCAAGTTGACAATTTAATGGAAATATCTCGACAACAATTCCATGGATTTTCATGAAATTTGGTCCACACATTCATGGTCCCTTCAGGAAGAATTGATGTCCAAATATTTCATCGAGCATTATCATCAGATGAAAAAAAAACAATAATTGGTTTCTGATCCAATACCTTCCAAACAAACTAGATTCCCCATCAGCCTGAGCTCTTTGTAGTTAGTGCTGATAATAAGCATATGTTAGCATGCTAACACACCGAACTAAGACAGTGAACATGGTAAACATTACAGCTGCAAAGCACAAACATGTTGGCTATTTATTGTGATCATGCAGCTTTTAGCTCAGAGCTCCACTGTACGTACAGCATGGCTGTCGACTCTTCTCTGAAGCTTCATTTTATTGGGTTTCAAAGTTATCTGAGTCCAATGATAATGTACCACTGATGGAAATGTCCCCTTCGGCTTGATGATTTTGACCCATATTTTTCTCACAACTATAATTGTCAACAGTAAGTGCTGATATGTTGGAGCAAAAATAAACATTACAGTATCTGAGAAAACATTGCACCGAGCCAACAGACCGCTATCAATGTGCTTTGGGTTTCCAAAGATACATTCAAGTAATAATACATAAGAAATGGGATCACTCAATTACAGCAGCATGCAAGGTAACACGTGTTACTACGAATGTTTGTCTGTTTTGCTCTCCTTTATCACCGTGTTTGTGTACATTGATAGGAGATGAAGCTCTTATTCTGTCTCTTTTTGTCTTGCTCGGCCTCTCTCAACACGGGATGAAAATCCTTTCTAAAGGATGCATAAGGTCAACGTTGATAGACATTGATGGTGTGTATGAAGCTGTGAAGTCTTTTCTTTTGTGTGCAAACCGCTTAAATCAGAGATCAATGCCATTATCTCAGTTTTCATGTGTTAATGCAGGTAAAATATCAAAACAACGCACCAGTCTTTAGAATGAGTTTGAAACAACAAATGTTAAATGTTTGAGTTATTCAAGCAATTTTCCTCTGGAGCAGTTTATCCATCAGCACACAAACCGTTTCATAACATCCTGTCAAAGCCAACGCTCTTTTAAAACGCTATAGGTTACTGTGCAGTTAATAGCTTCGGTTTCCAACATGTTGGTAAGAAAGAAAAGAAAGCCTCGTTATTTCCTTGATCATTTTGAAATGATCCAATCGGTTCAACACAGCATTTAACATGTAACTGTTGAACTAAAATCAAAACTTGAAAATGCACCAGAATCTGAGTTTCACAACTTTGAAACTAATGCAACTTAAAATACAGTAGCATTCTTGTTTTTAAGTCATATTTATACCTTTGATAAGTACACTTACTTCTTTCTTGATATCAATCTTATTACCGTGCGATAAGGAAGTGAACATTTTGGGGAAAGTAGTAAGTGTTATTGTTGGGAAATACACTTATTCCCTTTCTTGTCGGGAGTTAGATGAGAAGATAAATACCTGTACGTTAAGTATGACGCAGGGGATGATTGGTGACAGCTGAGCTCCCGGCCAAGAAAGAGTCCACATTGTAATTTTTACGTTTAAATACAGTCAAGGCCATAAGTAACTGGACTGTGACACACTTTTCTAAATTTGCCTTTTTACATGAGTTCAATGGATTTGAAATCAATATCACATTAACCGTTTAGGATTTACGGCCATTTTTACACAATCCCCCACATTTTCAGTGGCTCAAAACTAATTGTGTTACAAACAGTTTCATGGCCAGGTGCACTCACTATTTCATGACAAATTAAGCAGATAAAAGGTCTGGAGTTAAGTCAAAATGTTAAATTTGCATTTGGTAGCTGCTCTTTGGAACTCTCAGCATGCACCAAATAAACACTTTGGTACATTCTTAAAAAGAAGGAATGCACTGGCAAGCTCACCAACACAAACATCTAAAGTGGATGGTTGCACATTTCTTTCCTTAGTGAAGAAAAATCCCTTCATAACATCTACCGAAGTCAGGAACACTCTGGAGGAGGTAGGCGTGCCATTGTCAAAGTCTACAGTCTAGAGACGCCTTCATGAATCTACATACAGAAGCTTCACAACAAGGTGCAAACCACTGTACACTGAAGAACAGGAAGGCCCGATTAGACTTGAACAGAAAACATCTGAAAAAGACCGACCAGTTTTGGAACAAGATTCTTTGGACGGATGAAACCAAGATGAACTTGTACCAGAATGATGGGAAGAGAAAAGAGTGGAGAAGGAAAGGAACAGCTCACGATCCAAAGCAAACCACATCATCTGTCTAACATGGTGGAGGCAGTGCTTTGGATGGGCATGAATGGCTGCCAATGGAACTGGGTCACTGGTGTTTGTTGATGATGTCATGTTAAGAAGTAAACGTGTGCATTTTTTTACCCTTGGACAGAGCAAACAGTTTCCCATTGTTTCTAATCTTAATGCTAAGCTAAGATAACCATCTGCTCGCTCCAGCTTCCCACTCAAAGTAAAAATATGTGAGTGGTACCAAAATTCTCATCAAACTTGACAAGAAAGGGAATAAGTAAATTTCCCAAGATGTCAAACTACTGCTTTAATAAGCACGGAGTTTGAGTCAGGACATGGTTAGCTTAGCTTAGCATGAAGACTGGGCACAGGGGGAAACAGCTAGCATGGCTCTGTTTAAAGTGAAAGAATACACCTACCGATACCCTTTAAAGCTCACTAATTAACACATTGCTTCTTTGCTTGTTTAATCTGTAATGTAAAACAAATGTATTCATTTGTTGTTGGTGTATTTTCTTTACGAACCAGGCAAACAGTTTCTCCCTGCTTCCAGTCTTGATGCTAGGCTTGTCTAAACATAATCTGACTTAAGCTCCACACACAGCAAACAGCCTTGACAATGATATGTTCTCATCTTACTCTCAGAAAAAAGGCACACTTGTTGTTTGAAGTGGTGTGGGTTTCTGTTTTTGTCATACTGTTTTGTTTACTTTGGACAGAGCGAGGCCGACTGTTTCCACCTGTTTCCAGTTTTAATGCTAAGCTAGGCTAAACACGTCCAGACTTTCGCAATGCACCCACAGACATTGACATAATTGGATCTCCTAAAATGTTGGGAGTATTCTTTCAACAACAACAACCTCACACCCTAAACACACCTAACCCCGTCTGTTACGACCTGAATGATCTGAGCGAGTATCAAGCGCCTCTCTGCCATCTAGCTGCCAGTCAGCAGCCAACCCAGGCTGCGACACCAGCACCAAGAGTCCGGGTTGCTGTTTAGACAGGACGACTGCCAAGTAATAAACTTCTGGGTTTGACTCATTGTGTCAAGTCTTTTTATATGCTCCACCATCGTCCTCATTAGCTCAGCCTTTCATTGTATACGGTCGTGCCAAGACAATTGTTCATGTCGAGGACTGGAATTGTACATTCCCCTCTATTGTCAACACCAAAAGAAATAAATGTGGCTTGATCTGACAGCAGTCACAGCCGAAACAATAACATGCTGCTGCCCACTATGATTCACTCTGCACTCATATAACCAATATCTCTGGAGATATTTTTATATCCTCATGAATACAGTCGCGTTTTTTTCCACATTTGTGTTGATACAGTCTCATGGAAATCAGTTAAAATGGAAACAATCATCATTCAATCATTTTTCAAGGAGTGACTGGGCCGATCAGATTACATAACATACTGACATTTTTGCTTGTAATTAATGTTGTTTGAAAGAGTCTGAAGGTTCTCCAAGCCTTTGTTGCAACAGGTACTCACTTTGTTATACCATCACAGGCTAGCTGCAGTGTTTGAAGTAGAATTAACGGAACACATCAGCTGGTTGCTGCAGCCTTCAACATGTATCGTATTTCTTGTGTTGAATTGGAATTGATGTAGTTCAGTGGAAGTTCAGAGATTGAATCCTATCCCGAGGTGGGAAATAAGGGAGTAACAACCATACGGGCGAGCTGCAGAATGTGCTCTATAAATACGGGAGCGCACAGGAATGAGAAGACTGTTGACATGTGTGCACTGACACTACATGGATGCAACCCGGGATGTAAACATTGTGATTCTTTGAAGTGCAGAGCCGTGCAGGCCGACAGGTCTGTGCAAAGAGCCATGGCTGACACTCAGATGGGTAGTTACCAAGGTGATCTGGTGTACATGATGGATTTCTGGGCCTATATGGAGAGTATTCCTAAAATCTTATAAAAGTCATGTAATCATAAGGTCTCCTACACCAGTCATTCCCAACCCTTTTCGCTTGTAACCCCCCTTAATGCAAATAACCCATAGAGAGATTTACATAAGAAGACCCCTCTCATACCTGT
The DNA here is from genome assembly GCF_949748355.1 of Melanostigma gelatinosum. Taxonomy (NCBI): domain Eukaryota; kingdom Metazoa; phylum Chordata; class Actinopteri; order Perciformes; family Zoarcidae; genus Melanostigma; species Melanostigma gelatinosum. The sequence goes on along the minus strand of NC_136650.1, from coordinate 6,058,583 downwards.
CTAAATGAAAGGCAACATTCCAGCAACCAGTTAGCTTAGCATAAAGACTGGAAAACAGGGAGGAAACTGCTATCCTGCATCTATCCAAAGTTACCAAAAACAGCTTACTTGCACCTCTAAAGATCACTAGTTAACATACATTTTTTAGTCTGTATAAGTGAAAAAACAACAACAATTTGTGGTTTTATAGGAGTTATGTGCAGGACTATTTCCTGTGAACTGACTTCCTCTGCTAGTCACCTGGCAACCTCAAGGCCATCACACGTAGTACATTCACGGAGTCACTGCATCCGGCCAAAACATAGTCCTGCATATAAACACCTGGAAAAAAACAACTTGGCGTTTATTTACACTTTAGAGGTGCTGGTAGACGCACTTCTTACGTTTATCTTCCCCTAAGACGGAGACAGGCTTGCTGTTTCCCCATTGTTATTTAAGATAAGCTTACATAATTCACATACTTCACCACATATGAGGATTTGAATTAGCACAAACCAGAGAATGAACTGCATTATAAAGAAGACATGACCCACAATCTTGATCCCAGTTACCTGAAGTAAACTAAATGACCGCACATACTGATGTCAATGATATCCAGAGCTTGGCCAATATCCTTCAAAATTATCTCCAAGGCTGAGCGGTCAAACTGGGAGATTACCGCGCTGTTACCGTTACCTTCATTTGGTTTGGTTATTAAAGTTATGGCTCTTTTTTTCTCTCTCTCTCCTTGTTGCTGCATTCCAGACATATCTCCTGCAATACTTTGTCCCATTTCCCAAAGCACCTGTCAGTCTGCACCGAGGCCCCACTCAACACTGAACACCACGCTCAGACCGCGGGCCCCCTGTGCAGCTGCACCGTCTGCACCGGTGCTCCGACAGGTCCGGAGGCCCCATCACGTGAGAGATTGTGCATCACAGACTGGGTTTGGTACAGTGTGGAGCAATTATAACAAAGGCTAAAACTTCAAAGGGCTTATGAGGTGCTTTTATTGTGAAGGAGTCACAGGAAAAACAATGTTTGATCCATTGATCAATGATTCTTTTATCGATCTAGAACTGTCATTTTGGTATCTTTTGACTATTGATGTGATTCATCAATTTTTGAATAATCTCACCACCTTTACTTTTCACTGTGATGCATTTAACAGGACACAACAGATTTTTTTCATTGTAGCTTAATGTGCAAACGCAACATAATTACATTCTTCAGTGCATACTTCACACTACTTTTGATTGTTTTATGTTTTAAACATTAATTAATCCTCATAATATATCTCCACGCACTTTCCTGCTTCGATGCTAAACTGTACTTTGTTGCTCTGGGATGTCGGCTAAACCACTGGACAAAACAAAAGGACTAGTAGAGGTATTTATTTTGTGCTCTCTGCAGTTTTGTGGTCCGAGCTGTTCTCCTCACCTTCATTTGTGTAAACATCCCAGTTCCAGCCAGCTATTTTGATTATGTGACTTTCTGCATGCGTTGGCTGTGACCAGTCATCAGAGACCATCACTCCATCCTCCTCCTTTAGGCTCTGAGCACGTCGCTTTGCCCCGTCGTTGAACGTACCTTCTCCCTCACTTCTTTGGTGCTAGCTGAGGCTAAACAACATTGTGTGCACCTGCGGCATGTTGAGGCAGCCGTTCCAAAACAAACCTCCGACTCTGTCAACAACGGGTGAGCCAGCTGCCACGCAACACACAGGCATCTCTAACCCAAATAACATGGATTATCTCAGCCCAGAGTGAACCTCCGTAAAACCCATGTATCTAACAGAAAACTATTTACAGTATCATCAGTGAGGGATGTTACATTGCTAACAATGACGCTAGGGTGATAATATAGAAATATTTTGTCTACAACTGTCTTTAAAGGGAAAATGGGCATTCCAGGAAGTCACTGCTCCCGGACAACAAATGTTGTGAAACAGCAACGTGTCGTGTCTGTACATCCCTTTTTGAATGGATTCAAAAAATTGGATATAATGTGTTATTAATGAGCTTTAGAGGTTTTGGTAGGTATCCAGGCCAGCGATTCCAACCTTTTCTAGTCTTTATGCTAAGCTAAGCTAACCCGCTGCTGGCTGTAGCTTCATGTTTGCCTTACAGACATGACAGTGGTTCAAATCTTCTCATTTTCTTGACAAGAAAGCATATTTTCACAACACCTAACTAAGTATTTTAGCAGGTTCATGTAGTGAAGTCTAAATTAATGTTCAGTTTGTTCTCTCCACAAGACGACAAGCAAATAACTTTTAAAATACTTGTTTTCACAATGGAGCTCGGATCGATCAGTGCTAGGCTAGGCTAACATTGTCGCAGCTCCATCAACACTCAAAATAACATAATCTAGGCGTAATAACGGCAGCGTTGTTTTCATTGTTTGTACCATACGGTTTACACACACATTTATAATCCGATCACTCCTATTGAGATATCGTAGAGCTCCTGGTGCCCACCTACGGCTACAATATAGGTACGGCAGAACCTCAGCGATGACACGAGGAGCATCTTAACACTGATAGGCTATCGCGACACAGCCCAACTCAATTTTGCGTTTACTCGCGTCCATTCACGTCTTTGCATGTAATCTACTGGCGCGAAAAAAACGCTCTGCGTTTGCTTTGAACACAGCATAAAGCTGAAAGTTAGCCAGGCCTGAAAAGCAGCATTTTCATCTTCAAAATGTATCACAACTTAATGAAAAAAGATAAAGAAAATAAGATACAACATAAATTAGGCCTACATATATTTGGTCTACAAAAACAACCCTTACGGCACCAGTTTCCTGCTGGAGTGAAGAACGATTTAAACGTTATCAACATTCTTGTGACTCCAGCGATCACAATAATAGAAGTTCTCGTGTCGCCAATGCAAGAGTGGTAAACCCTTGTTTGTTTTTTAACTGCATGTAGTGATTGCCAAAGACATTATGATACATTTCAAACCTGTTCATTTTTCAATTTAAAACATGTCTAAGTATTAGCATTATACTTGTATCAGTCTTGTCAATCCCTACGACTGTGCCGATTAAGCCCCACATTTAACTAACATAAGGTTTGTATAAAGAAATGTGAAATTTTAAGACAAATTCAAAGATGTCACATTGAGTATTGCGATACTCTGTTTGGGCTTGGTACTCAACATTTTGCTCGGCTTAACCTCCGGTTTCCTATCGAGTGTGACCATTGGAGAGTCAGATCTCACCCTCCTCTCCTGCCAAATGTGCTGAGCCCCGCCTGGTCTGTGGGACCCCCAATGTTCTACCTGATCCTCACAGAGGTCTTGCATCCACTAAGCCTTTATGAGGGCTATTTGGGACGCCATTCAGGCCGTGATGACCCTCCCTGCGGGGATACGGCCTCGAGGGCAGAGAGGGAGTGGCAGGGGAACACTGAATGGCCTCCATTTAAGCAGGCTTCAGAAAAATACAGCGGCCACCCACTGCCAACGGCTATATATAAAAGACAAGGATAACTTCTAATGGATTCTAACAGGGCGAACTAGACTCAAGTCTCACTGTATGTTGAATTCAAACTGCTTAGCATCTTGCAGTTGGGACAGAACCCGGCAGCTGCAACATGCAGAAACTATTATTGTACAACCTGCACATCCACAGATGGACTAGTAATGGTTAGCAGGTGTGACCCCGAACAACAGAAGACGTAATCTTGTTTGGGTGCTGTAATCAAAATCTAATATTGAAAAAGCACACTGCTTTCTAGTAACCGTCTGACATCGCACGCCGTACCAAAAACACGGCTCTTTTTGATGAAATCAAACTCATTGTCAGCTTGAAAACACTAGGCAGCATGTTCCATAATATTTAACTCAGTACACAGTTGTAACAGTGTAAATAAGAAAAGTGAAAGACCAAGTCAAAGAAGCTCCAACAGCGGCCCCATGAGGCCACGGGGATAATTCTAACCCACAATACAAACCTGAGTCCTAATTTCAAACTACAGAGTACACAGTAAATAATACTCATTCTGAGATGGATCATTTGAATTTAAGGTGAATGATACGGGAAAGATGGCAAATGGAGAGGAGACCATCCTCAGGGAAACTTGAATAAAATCTGCTGATTTGATTTAGAGAGAAAATTTGGCCTGAAAGACAAAAAAACAAGAAAAAAAACTATTCTTACCAGTTTTGATCAGATGCAAGATGCCAAGTCATGGACAAATGTGTTTTAAAAAGCCGGGGATTTCTGACCTGATTCTGAACATCGTCAACAACAAAATGGTCAGAGGTCACCAAAATCATTTTGGTTCTTGTGGTCTTGTAAAATAGATAAGTAGAAGTAGAAACAAGTGTGGCAAATTAAATTCGGGCCATTGTGTGTGGCTCAACACTGTTTTAGTTGTCTCTGTGTCAGACAGAGTTTATTTACTGATAACAGCACAGACAACTGGCACTGCTCGTTGCCTTCCTTTCAGTCTCTGTACTTTGGTGAGTGACACCAATAGATAAGTACGGTAGTAGCCCAGCCACTGATCATCAACACTGATATTCACCTCTGAGTGAGACATTGAAAAACGGTCACAACAGAGTGCTTCCTCTTTTTTTTACTTCCAGATACCGACACCTGAACTTGCATGTCGGCCGACACAGAGTACCGATCCGATACCAGTGCATTAAAAACAAAAACAGTTGAACAGGTAATTTCATTCCTCTCTAATGTGTATTTTATATTGCTGTGGAAACATTGCCTTCAAACAACTGTATCCTCCTTCCGAGTTCAATACAGATTTCTTGATCACAATTGAGCATTATCAGGAAAAAATAGGATGCACAAGAGCAGTGGCGGCTGGTGGAAAATGTTCTAGGTAGGGCCATCCTATCAATTTCAGCAAACATCCCAGTATGATTTAATGCAAAAAAAATGTAGTATCAAACACGCATTATTACTTGACAGTTAAATATTTAACATGTATTCCAACACGAAAACAATCAGTAAATAACACTTATATCATATAATATAATATAATATAACATGTTTATTTATTGAGATGCCCCTATGGACCTTGTTATAGGAGGTAAAGATCAGGAGAAGTAAACATGAAGTGTAATTATGAATACTGATGTTAAATTAAGCTATGATGAGTTTTCACTGTTAATTTAACATCTCTATTACATGTTGATGCCTCCATGACCAAGTTAAGCAGATGAGACTGAGGACAGCTATGTAGAAGAAAAGATGTTCACTTTGTCTAATATGTAGCTTGACAGAGTTCTCCATGTGTGTCCTGGTGTTCTCATGTTTCCTTACCTCCTCATCCCTCACTCCCTACCCTGGTGTTCTCATGTTTCCTTACCTCCTCATCCCTCACTCCCTACCCTGGTGTTCTCATGTTTCCTTACCTCCTCATCCCTCACTCCCTACCCTGGTGTTCTCATGTTTCCTTACCTCCTCATCCCTCACTCCCGTAACTGTCCGTGCTGGATCCGTCCCCGTTGTTTTAAAAAGCTAAATAAATGATTAGCATGACGTCATCCAGCTAGCCAAACCTGTCTGGTGTACAGCTAGTACAGAAGCTCCGCATGTACTGCTTCCCTTTCCCGCGAGTCTGCTGTCTGATTGTGAGGTCAGGCTGATCTGATATCAGCTCTTTGGCTGCAGAATCTCCTCAAAGTTCTCCTCTCAAACGGGTCTTGGAGGAGGAGTGCTCGCGCTGGCGCAGGCGCAGGCGCCTGTAGAGACTTCTCCTGACGAGAACACGCAGCGAGGGGGGCCTGATCGTTCTGGCCCCACTCTGAATCTATTTGAGGGTGCTGATTGGCTCAATTGTATGTCACTCATTTATATCTTGAATCAGCAATTGGCTAAACTGCTTCATAGACCCGCCTCTTTTGGGCCAAAACGATCAGGCCCCCCAAGCTGCGCGTTCTCAGAGTGTCGTGCACACAGACAGAGAGCACGAGCAGAGAGCACACAGGCGGAGAGGACGAGCAGGAAAAGCATATATTTTGCGCAGATATCATATTTTACACACATTACTGGGTACATTCCATCGTTCAAAAACACAAATATTGACAATTTATGATTATTATAATTTCATTTTTTTCCTTTTTTGTGTGGCTCATGGTGGGGCCATGCCCCATGGCCCTCTATTGACCAGCCGCCACTGCACAAGAGTGTGACCACAGGTCTGACAGTGTGTATGGTTCGGGTAGCGAGTGGCACGTGTTGTTGTTCCTGTGTAGCGTAAATTAGCTGATAAATTACATGAAGTTGTTGCTGATCGGTGCAACGTACTCGCCGATACCCGATCCAGCATTTTAGGCCGTATCTGAGGCATTTCCGATACGGTTATCGAAACAACTCGAACAGAAGATCCTTTTGCCTCACCCAACATAAAAGGTTATTAAAGTACAATGCCCACACACTTCTTATAAAAAGATGTTACCAAACTTGTTTAGCTGGTTAGAAATTATCATTTAATTATACACCATCGTGTCATATCACTGACACTGTCTGCAAATTGCACATTTAACTGTGTTGCTTTGCTCTCAGACAAGTGACTCAGCAGTTTTCTCACAGTGCGACCCGCTGATTCCCTATTTCAACCCCTTTTCCCTCCGTTTGCTTGACTTCTCAGAGTTTCTCCCCTTAGATCCTAACTGGCTGTATAAATCCTTCAGACTTTATGGTTTCCCCTGACCCCGACATTTCAGACCGCACAGGTCATCACCAGCATCACCAGACCACCAACAACGAGGGAGTGACAAACCAATAGAGGCTGAGTAGAGGCAGTAGTTTAAAGATTTCACACATTTACCGGTATGTTGGATTTTCTTTTCCAAACGAGGTGGGTCATAGAAGGCTAATTAAGATCGATCACAACCTTGTGCTGTATTCTTCAGTTGCCACACCGAACGTTTCAGGACAGGTACACGCTGTACTAGAGACGTGAATGACAATGCCTGATCCTAATTATGGGATTATTGATCAGATGAAAAGAAGCAACCGCGCACTTACCTCCATTGCTAACACCCAGTTTATTGTCACGCAAACCTTTGTACACGAAGAGCATCTCTTCTTTGGGATTCTTTTAAATATGGCTCTGCTCTACATTAATTGATCTTTGAACTATGCATCTGAACATTTGTCCCTCCTCTGAAGCACGGGACCACTAATTAACTAACCACCAGTTGCACGTGATAGGAACTAGGTGTTTAAACTATGTTTACGGCTGACAAAAGATAAAATTGCACCAATTAAAAGCTGAATTGTAACTCAGCCCACCAGTTCCAGTCTTCCTTATGCATTACTAAATAGCCTAAAGGTCAAAATGATTGCGAAAGCATATTTCTGAGGTGTGGTGGCTGCTTACAGAGTCAAGGAAAAGACTACAGTGGACAAGAAAGGACATGTTTTCACATCCACCATATTTTTTACAACAAACGGTGGGGCATACAGCAAACATGACTCGACTTAAACTAAAGATTTGCACTTGTTTGTGGCACAAAAACATGGAGTCTCATCCCAGTTCTGCATCATCATGTGCCTTCTATTGACCGTGACCAGGGATGGACTGGCCATCTGGCAGATTGGGTAGTTTCCAGACAACTGTCTTTCTTTTTTGTTCCAGAAAACAGGTAGTTCGGCACCTGTTATTTTTCTTCTAAATTGGTGATGATGGTAGAAAATGTCTGTTTGAGGTGTGTCATCAATGCCACAGAACATACATAAACAGCGGTATGGCCCTTCAATGCCTTTGTTTGTCATTCCGAGATTGTAAAAAGGGAAAAATGTGTTGTCTATCGGAGTGACAATAGCTTAGTGACACATCTCTCAATGCGCAGGTCATATTTGTTCAGCAGAGTGTATCCTGCCCGATGCTGCCCTCCAGTCCTGTTGCGTGGCCGCTGGTCCGGCTCTTTTACCTCCTCGGTAAAAGCCCCTCATATCAACGTTCTGGCCGGTGCAATGCAGACATCCGGACAAATCTATGTAAATCTCCCTTTCATGCTCACTTGCCAAAAGCCACAGACAGGAGGACGCAAACTGGGCGAGTGTTTGTGTGCAGTGAATAAAGCAGAAGGACAGCTTTCTTTCCACACCCTCTTAGTCTCTTGACCCTTTATCTGCTCAAAGAAAGGCCCTGTGAGGATGACAGCAGTATGATGAAATGGCAGCCTTTAGAATGGCGAGTAAGGAAAACATGCCATGATTTATCTTGGCAGCTTGTTTGTTATTCCTACAAGGCATTTAGGGACAACGGAGTAAAAAAAATAAAGAAATCTAAGGTCCCTTTGTAGATGGGAGCGAATTCACCGCCAGAAATCCAAACAGCCACTTTTCAAAAGGGACTGCGGGGAGATCTGCTGCTGCACGTCAGCGTCTCGCCTCACCTGAGTGACTTGTGTTGTTTTTGGAGAGGCAGGAAGTAAAAGACTGATGTTTGGGGGGCAAAGATGGACTGGTGGTTAAGTGGAAGAGCTCAAGCCCCTTAATGTCGCTGAAGCTTTCCACATCTGTCTGCCTCGTGGCTGCTTCCCAGGGAGGAATTGTTTCAATGTATTAGCTTTTTAAATCAGACAAACTTCTATTTTGTAACAATGGATTCATCCAGCCAGACATCGAGACTTTATTTACGTTACAGGAATTTCTTGTTGCAAGAGGAAGTTCTTCTATACTGTTTAGCCTTTAACAGTCATTAGCTAGTGATGTCTTTGAACTGCAGTTGTGATTTCTACAAGGACGCGGTGGAAGAAATATGCCAATTTAACAGCTGTTACTTCCATTAGATTACCTGTATCGTCACATTGGTCTCATTCACATTTCTTGACATTTTTATGTTACCATTTGGCTTGGTGTAAGGAAGACAATGTACCTATTCTTAATGTCACTTTTAAAGGTGTAATCGTTTTTCCAACCGAGGAAACTGCTTCAATGAGCACAACACCAGAGCGATATCAATCTCGTCAAGAATGAAAGATTTGGCTGTTTGGAACCGGGCCGGTAGAGCGCCGCAACAATGAGTCCTAAAACTGGGAATAAGTCAGCATTGTTGCACTTCCAGTTACCTCGCTTTGAAGTCAGTTTTTTGTATTGTCTCTTTAGTGAGATGACTGACATAAGGTCTGTGGCTAAGACAAGCTTCAGACATAAATACTTATTGGATGTAAAGAGAGCTTTGAATGGGTTGATTGGGTCTGGAGGTGTGGTTGGTGTGGCCTGTGGTGGTGGGGGCCCAATGTGATACCTTTTTATGGGGCCTAAAGTCTGCAACTCGCGTTAAAATGTTTCAATATTGCGGTGAAAATATAACTTGCAATAATTCAACAACATGCACGTGTGCATATTAGCTATACATTTCCTTTTAAATTCAGAACCGGATTAGAATAAACATTGAATTGTAGCGAGCTAAAATGTTTCTAGAGCAGCAACAGTAACGTTTAAAGCAAAGTCACTGTATAAACTAAATATGTCACTGAAAACAAATCTAAAATGTCAATAAAATAAACAAAATTCCTGAGGGGATTTATAAAGAACACAAACATGAATCGGTATCAGTCATTCCTCCTGTCCTCTGTACTCCCTCTACTAATTCACGGCCTGCAGGCATCGCTGCGAGAAAGAGGAGGGGTGCTGTCTCTCAGCAAGGAGACAAATATAGAAGGATTTGCTAAATTTGGAAATTTGGGTTCGAAATGAAGTTGATTTAGCCAGGCCGGCCTCGCTTGCTTTTAGTGCGTGTTAGGTCATGTGAACGTGCCCCATTAGCTAGCTCACGGTCACTGCTCTGCACTGCTATAATACGGCAGTTACAGATGATAATGCCGTCCCAACCAGGCGACAACCTCCGGGTTCTGTAGAGTGAAGCAAATAAAGGCGGATAAACGTGCATTCTCTCTAATGGCCATCGGGGGGCGACTCCTCCGGTTGCACAAATAGGTCAGATTATATGGATTATATGAGAAAATGACTACTTCTCACTTGATTTATTACCTCAGTAAACATTGTAAACGTGAGTTAATGTCTCAATCGTCAGTTTCAAGTCTTCATCAACACAGCATGATGTTCATTTAGTAAATTATGGTCCCATTTAGTGAACAACAGACAATAAGGCAGGGCATGCTTTCGGGCGTAGCTACATTCTGTTCACAATTATATATATTTTATACTCAGTTCTAAAAGGCTAAGTAATTGTCAAAAACATCTTGGCACTATAGTTTTTAGCAAACTTTAGTCAAACCGGATTCAACAGAGCATTTGTTGGGGACTATTTTCAGACACGGATTAGTGAGTATTTCCAGCAGCAGGGCGGTGTATGTGGGATTGACTCAAAATAAACTACTTTGGTGATTGTTCATTGTATTGAAGGAACATGTCAGCTAGTGCAACGGTGTGGCTCATTCATGTGTTTTTGGACAACAATGGAGCAATATGGCACAGATAAATAAGCTGCACAGGCGATACTTGTTAGGTGGAACAAATCATTATAGGCTTTGGACTCTTCATGGGATTTATTGACAATAAGAACGCAGGATAACACCAGACGTATCCCTTAATAAATGGATTGCCACCCCAATGACATTATACAACTCTGTTAAGAAAACAATGTCTATTTTCTGACATTTACAAACCGGAAAGAACCGGGTTGCTCTGCACAAGAGCCAAGTCGAACCCGATTTTTCAGACTCAATACTGTTGTGTTAAATGCTTGTTGGTCACTGAACCTGAAAGGAGCATGCTCTCATGAAAGGCCAGAGGAAGACAAGAGTCAGGGACAAAAGGCTGAAAGGAAGAGATGAATGAAGAGTAGAAGGAAAAAATGAAACTTGTCCAGGAAGGACAGAGCACAAAGTGGCGACATGGGGTAAAGTAGACTCAAGTGGGCTCAAAGCAGAACTACAGTGCCTTAATATGGCGTTACACCTACATATTGCTAATTATGAGTGAATTTACAGTCAGCATGCCGTGGTGCGAGTTTAACACCTGACATGCTTCACTTTCTAAAGACTGTGTGGTGAGATCACACCAGTGTCCTGTTGTTTCCAGCACATTTCACCACGTTGATGTTATCGCTGTTGCTTACAATAAACCAGAGTGAGGTCCCACCTGATCTTGAGATACTCGAAGGCCTCAGAATTTACTGTAATCGTAGCAAAAGACAAATAGGGGCGATAGAGATGAGAAGATACAGATGGTATCAGATGAGGCGGATACCTTGAATTCTTTCTTTATCCTAACACGCCTACAGAAAACACATTTAAAATAAACATGACTTACAGTCCTTCCATTCATGCCCCACTCATCGTAATAACGGGCATGTCCAATGATGCAACCTTCACCGAATACCGTAAACGAATCCAACTTAAGTGAGTCGCTGAGCTTCACTTCTTCCAGCTCATTTGATTTGGTGAACAGAAGCTGATGCAGTGTTTGTTCAATACAGTTCACCTGTGGAAGAAGAGAACAGTTCTGTTGCCAACGCCACTGCTAACAAGTTTTGTTTATTAGATACCGGGTAGTCCTTCAAACGCTGTTCCTTAATTGAGTACTCGCAAATCCCCGTCGAAAGACTTAATAACTCCTGACAACTCCATTTGGACATTCGTTATTTTAAATCCCGTATGCACACCCCCCCCCCCCCTCCACTTCGCCTTACTTAGGTAATGAGCTTCGGGGGGAAGCCTGGCGAGGCGTGAAATATTTTGGCAAAGTGCTGGTGACCCCGCCTGTTTGTAGAGGGATCCTAACTCTCTCCTAATTCCTGACCCGTCCCTCAGAGAGCCCGGGCAACAACACCATGGATCAAAGCTGGACCCCAGGGGTCACAGAGTTCAGGCCCCTGGTGGGCCGATTAGAGCCATCAAAAGACGCAGCGGAAACAATGGCTGCACAAACAAATGCAATAAACTTCACAGTTTCTTACTCTCTGACCATACCGTGAGATATTTGCTCGTGCTGCTGCCGCGGCGAACGGGAAGGCTGACGGTATGCAGCGCGTCTCCTGCAGACAATGAGGTCACCCAGTCAACTCAAATACGAAGGAAACAGAACCGGCTCTCCTCTGTCACGCTAATCCCAGAGCCATGGGCCTGCAGCATCCAGCGCCGCCTGACAGATACACGCCTCTTAACTGCTCCATTACCTCGCCGCCACAGGCCGCAGGCGTCGACAGACAGCTTCTCACTGGGCTAATCCTGCAGTGGGTTCAGGGGATGAGGGGCATGTGGGCCTGTGGGGGGGGGGGAGGTTTAAGAAGTTAAAGCACCAGCGTTGCCCAGAGGGAGCAGGGATGACTGACGCCACTGAGCTTCTGACAAGTTTCACCCAGCATTGTACAGGACCTCTTTAATACTAATTATAAAATAAGTCTTAATTCATGAAGCACATTTGGGAACAACTTTTGTTAAACTTGCAACAGAAAACAACGCTCAATACTAAGCAGAGCCTAAAGTAATGTGACTGATATGACTTGAGGCTTAACTGTCCCATTTTGTCCAGATAAAAGTCTCCCACATGCAATGAACTTGCGGGATTGTTTTTATTGCACCATTGGACACCCGACACCGTTAGCTGCTGTCAGACTGGACTTGAAAAACATAAGAGCCTCACAGTTTTGGCCCAGTGAAATCCTTAAATAATTAAGCAATACATATGACAGCTGCACGCACTGAGGACACTCAGAAATGCAGAAAACACGGTTGATACAGCTTTAGAAGTACATCGTTATGGTCAGCATTCAGTCTATTTTGATTGAAGCAGACTACAGACTACCTCCCAGTACTGACCCCAAAGAGAAGTTGGTGGAACAAGAGGAAGAGAAGCAGGAGGAGGAGAGAGAGAGAGAGGTGCCATTAAACAACAGGAACTGTGGCGGTAATGCCTCAGTCACATAAACAAGCTGAATGTGAGGACAGAAAAGAGTGGGGAAACTTGTGGGGGTCTGTCCAGTGCAGGTGGCACCTGGCATCATTCATTCACCACCACCCTGTGAGCAGCATCCCCTTCCTCAGCTCTCAGCATCATCTTAATGCATCCCAGTTTGTTTGTCCGCTGGTCTGACAGCTGACAGACCTCCCTGTAGTTCTGCAAACTTTCCAAGAACCGCCGTGAAATCAGCTGAAAAACGTGGACGGCTTTGCTCGCAGGACTCAAGTGTCACACCGATCGTTGCGAACATTTTATGCTTCGGCTTCAGTCCCAAAAAAACGGCTCCTCTGGAACATTTTCCACGTGGCAGGTCGATGTGATGGCCGAGCTGTTTTTTCATATTTCAGGACTCCCAGGTGGCGCCTGGAGAGTTGAATATAAGACAGAGTTGTACAAGTCATCCTGAGGTTTAGTGTTTTGCACGAAGGTAGAGCATACCAAGACTGATGTGACTAAGAAGTCGCACGGAGACCTGTGTGATATCGGGGCCGCCACGGTTCCCTCAGGGAAGATTACATGTACAGTGAAGTGTGCTTGCAGGCACCTGTTAAGGATTTTGGAAAAATAAATTCCTCACATTCATGTTCTGCGTGCTCCGCAGTGAGACCCCTCGGTTCACACAACCAGCATTCCTGAGGTACTGGAGGAAGAAATGATAATTTCTTTGCCGCTTCGCTAATGCAACAAGCGCCTTTGTGCTGCACACATTCCTCCGACACATGGAGCAGATTTGGCTGAGCGACGGCCTGACAGCTGATGTTCGGAGACACGGGCGAGTGTTTGCAAGTCAAGAGAAAGGTTGATACACTGTCAATGTTCTGCAGCCACGAGCGGCGCCGTTAGTGATGGAAAAAAAATCAACTGAAACGTCATGCAGAACTCACTTTGATCAGCGCCTTTGTCATGTACGAGACAAATGAGCTGTCGGGTGGTACGGTTACGTCACGGCAAAACAGGTCCCCGAGCAGGAACCTGGGCTGGCCGGCTGCAGCTTCTACCATGAGGAGACTGTAGAGTCAACTGTCCAGAGACATATGGCTGACCGAGACGATCTGAATCGCCCAGAGATGCCGATATATGACAGTGAAGACAAAAAGGAAGAATACCCTTCCACAGCCAGAAATCAAACTCTGGATGTTGCAGTAAAATGGGACATTTCCTCGATCACAGAGGAAACCCCATGTTTATCTCTTTTTTAACTCCAGGTTGCACCCTGCCTCTCGCCTTGGGATTGGCTTCAGGACAGCATAACCTCGTCTAGAAAGTTGAATGGATGGTAGAGTACTGAGGCAGTGACCATAATTTACGGTAATTCGCTGTGCTTAAGAATTTCTACAACAACATACTTGTCCTCACGTAGCACATGACAGGAACTCCTTTTCAAAATATTCATGGGAAAGACTGCAAATCTTTGGCAGCAGAATATGATTTGTTTCTTTCTTTACACAGGGAGTATTTTTAAAAGCCTGCTGTGCATATTTGGCAAGATTGATGGCGAAGGGATTTTATATGTAGCTCTTTTACACTGACTCAGCAATGCGTCGTACCACATATCCTTCCTGGAGGCATGGTCACAGATCCTGGACATTTCAATATTCATACGATTCATTACAGGAATGTGAATAGCGTTTTGTTTTTTTGTGACCTCTCAGGTGGAAGCAACGTACATCAGTCAGTCGAGGGTTCATGGTGCATTGTTGTAGACCTTTTATCTGTGGTTCGTGCCACCCCCAAATTCTCTAAATCATTGATATTATAATAATGAAAACGGCATTGTTTTCCGATGTAACCCGTGGGTGCTCAGATCAAAAAAGGGCTGAGCGGAAGCCTCCGGAGGCTGCGTTAGGCATGGGGTGACAGAGGAAATGTGCTACTTATGATACGAGTAATGGAGCTGGATTACGGCTATAGATAATCCAATTGCTACATATTTATCTAAATTAGAAAAGTAATGTCTTCGAGTTAAAACAGCCTCGTCCAGAGAGGTCCTTTCTTATTTTTCAGGCATGTCGGTCTGTGAGTGACTGAGCTGGCATGTTCACAGACATCACGCAACATTTCTGAGCGGTCAGATCACTGTTTGTTTAGGGTTGAAATATCTGTGTGTAGCTGCAGGAGGTCTGCGCTCGGTGCCGGGGCGAGACCAGAGAGGGCCCACCTGGAAGTACTTCTCAAAGGTCAAAAGGTCCATGCTATTGAACCTGAGTGGCAACATCTGTATGTAAACAAAAAACACTGAGCGTAATGAGAGAAATGTTGGGTTCACAGGAACAAAAGGAAAATGTAGTCTCTTTGGCACATTACTCTTTCCCTCTACAGTCAGTGTCTCAACACCACGAATAACATGGAATCTGATCCATTCAATTCGGATCACTTTCACGTGTGAATCTAAATCAGATACAGATTCGATTTCTTTTCAATGCAACCTCAGTCTGAACAGTCGTATCAGAATTCATGTCTTTTCCGTCACAGGACGACGTTCGGCACAATTCCGTGCAGACAGGAGTCACTCTGTAAAAAGACATGGAAGACAGCCGCGATGGAGGAAGTCAGTGGAGGGACAGGGAGGTGTTACACCTCATAGGTATTTGGGTAACCCTTCGCTGGCTTCCACTGAAAAATGTACTTTTAAATGAAACCAAAAACAAGACTTCAGTGGCCTAAATGTTGACTTCCGTGTGACAGCGTGCTGCGTGTGACGTCCATAGACTGTATAGAAGAAGTGGACGGAGTCATCGAGACCCATTGCTTTGTGGACTGTCGTCTTGAAGCCTCCGTTATTTTGTTACTTAAAGCCAACCCTAAATCAGGGGACGTTGGCTTTTCATCAGCAGTAACTCAACAGCACTCAGACAGCAGGTCTCAGCTGGGCTCCAGGCCCGGTTTTCCTCCTGTCTTCCCTTTGCTCTCCTCAGGAGAGGAACTCTCGTGTGTGGGTGTGGGGGGGGGAAGATGATGGAGACCTACGTTTGATAATTTGTCTAGATTTTGCCCTCATGCTGTCCACACCTCACTGAGATCTGAGTTGAATGTGAGCCAGGCCACCTCGGCATGTGGTCTGACCGATGGGATCCCAATGCGAAGCAGATCCGACCTCGTCTTGTAGACTTGACAGTCGATGCGTCCTGGCATCATCGGATGACAAAAGTTGCATTGAAAAGACAAGTGTAACCACGGCCTTTGTTACTGATCTTCTGAGCGTGCGTCAGGACCGGGACCAGTTCACACTGGAATCAGATAATGGCCACATTTCAAAAAATGATGTGAACAGACAAACAAAAAAATCTATTCAGGCATGAACCAGATATCAGCGCAATTCTTTCGATTCAGTTTTTTGCGGTGGGATTCCACTGAAAGGTTATTATTAAATATTTCAACATGTCTCTTTCAACAGTAGCCAGGTGTCATGCAATGAAATAAATGATCTGTTCCCTTTACAAACAACATGAGACTTTCCATTAGGAGTTTGCATGTTGAGACAGAGAAAATAGGAAGTTTGATTGATGGTTTCACTTGAATTGAAACAATCGATGTATCAATCACAGGCAAACCTTTTATCTTTTTGTCTACGCTTTGACCTTAATGTAGCCGAATTCTTCCACACAATAATAGGAAGCATTAAAGCTCTAATATCAGGAGAGGCATCTCTTCAGAGGTTGTTTATCACGAGGGCAGGAGCAAAGAAGCTGACAGCCACAGGAAGGCATCTGCAGGAAGGGTTCCCTCGCATGAGCAGAGAAGAATAGGTGTCACTTTGTTTGGTCGCTCTGTTGTCAGAGTGTGGAGGATGCCAGCTAACCTCAGCAGTAGAAAGTTCCCGATTGACACACACACACACACACAACTGCACGGTGATGCCAACTGTGCCGAAACAATGTGATGCCACAGGGAGTGCAGGAAAACCTCCTCCAACTAGAAACAACATCAACAGCATTTCTTTCACAACAACAACGCCGCACATTGCCGTAGATCAAAACTTTGTCTGTTGGAGGCGTTAAGATCACTTCCAAGAATCCGTCCTCTGTCTAATTTCTAAAACAAAAAAGGCAGATAAAACTCCAGGACCCTGTGTTAAGCTTATAGTACGTGAAAAAGGTCATGATGGTTTTTCAAGCAGCACTTTGGCCCACAAAGAACATGAGTCCAGATTCGGACCAAGGTCACAGAACCATCTCAGCGGGTATTTAGTCTGTTCAGCGACTGCTCTTCACAACATCCATGGGGGGGGGGGGTGTAAGTGGGGGGTTTCGTAGTCTTTGTGGGTCTTGCTTATTGAGGCATGCCAGACATTCCCCTCCGCTGTGTGCGATCGTGGATGCGTTTGTGTTTGCATGTGTGCATGCTCTGACCTGAGCGCGGACGTGAACACAACATGTGAATTCACCTCCGCCAAATTCCAAACACTTGTAGCGACCACGAGCCAAAACAACGGGATGGTTTCCTGTTTTGTTCTCGGCCCCTTTTGAAAGGGGAGACTCCCACCTTTCCACCGCCCACCTACAGCCCCCCCCCCCCCCCCCCCTCAAACAGACACACAGAGTGTTCAGTTTCATAAGAAAGGGATGGAACGTCTGGAGAGGAAAGCTGAAAGGCTTTTTAAGTCTCAATCAGTAAGTCGTTTTCCATTTTAGACGGTGTCTCTGCGGAGTGATTGAGTTCACAGCTTTTCTGTGACAAAAGGCTCCGTAACATCTGTAAGTTACCTGCTCCATGAACATGCAGCTCAGCTTCCTGTTGTTCGCTCCAGACTTTCCTAAGTGGCGCTAACCCCAATGAAAGAGCTCGTTGTTAAAAACACAGTGCACTGTGAGGCGACGGTATCAATCTCTTCATACTGTGCACACCAGCAGTTACACGAACCACAGTTCTACCTACTTTTGGAGCTTCCATATATTTATCTAGAAATGAAAGAAATGTTTCACCAGCTAAAACATAGAGGTCTTTTGGCACCGCAATAATTAATAATTATCTTTTTGTCAGTTGCCATTGGTAATTTCTTAACACAGAGTAAATGGCTGTAAACATTGAAGGTGCACTTGAATGTATTTTGAGTCAGAAGAGCCCATCTCCACCGAAGACGTTGGGTTGAGGGTGCCAGAAGTAGGGGCTCCAAGGGGCCATTGACCCCCCCCCCCCTCTTTACACCCCTGCTCAGCATTGAGAATGAGAGTAGATGAAGAAACCAACGTTATATTTCGTTATATTACATTGAGAGCAGATCAGCTGTTCGGCGATCGATCGAAGCAGAGAGGACATTGGCAGTAAAGTTGTCTTGTGCCCTTCTGAAATGAATCCAGCACTTCTGGTCAGGCTTGGGCATCTTACCAGAGACGGGTGGTGGAGTGATTATCTCTGACGCTGGCTTGGTTGGGCCTCTCAGGGACAGGTGGAACGTGTGCTGCAGCATTTCTCTTGACGAAAACACGTCAACAGTTCCTCTTCATTTTGAATCACCGCAATGTTGAAAAGGTTGTGATGTCGCCCCGAGGAAGAACACAGGGTGCAGTTTCACACGTACGCCAATGAAGACGGGTTATAATCTGCAGTTCAGGTTGTGATTCAACTGTATGATCATTTTGGAGGCTGCGGTTTGAGACCTGCCTGTAATTTAGCCTACCCTCATTTATATAAATGATTTTAAAAAGGTAACGTTAGTCAGACAGCTAGCAGGAGCTACATTTGCCAGCAACAGCTGTCATTTAAGCCAGCAAATTAACGACCACCGGCTACGAATTAGAAGTCTGCTTTTGTGTACTTCTTTCAGAGACTCCCACGAATTTACACGGATAATCTGCCACAGTTTACATTGGAAGCTGCATACGCGCCGTCCATGCACAACACAAAGCATGCAAAGTGTGGCAACAGCAACAAACGGGGCGGGGCTTAGACAACTGTCATTGAAGGGAGGTTTAAAAATAAAGCAGTCACCAAATGAGGACAGTCAACTACAATACAATTACAACGAATGTATGACGTGCAGAGAGTCCCATCCCCAGGACGTTCCTACACACTTGTGGTTTGATGATGCCTTTCTTCCAGGCTTACACAAGACGCCTACAAATCATTATCTAATTAATTAAGACCTACTGTTGACAGCTATCAACACAAGAGGGAAGTCCTTTGAAAAGTAAAGTAAAGAATAAGGACGGTGACATTTTTAGAGCAACCCGTGCTGTAAATAAACAGGGAAGGGAAAGGGGGGGTTCAGAGGGGGGGAGGGGGAGGGGAGGCTCTTTTATTGCAACAGTTGATTGTTCTCTGAGTCAAAACAACGCACGCTCCAGCCGCTGTCGACTGGCATTGTGATGACAAACAATCCTCATTTTCTGCTTTCATACAATCTGAAATTGTCGGGCGGTGGAAAAGGCGAGCGCTCCGGCCGCAGCCAGACTTGGGTGCAAGTATCTGCCTGCACACCGCGGGATCGCAATAACAGGAACCTCAGAGTGGCTCCTGCAGCGCTGCAGATAAGAGCCCCGCCGACGGAGGGACTGCGGCTGCTCGAGCTGCCTCGTGAGAAGAAGGACCAGGAATGAGTGACGTGGACAACATGCTGCCTGGAATCTGAGGGGGCGACGCCAAAATGTTGACACATCAACACACGCCCTCGCACACTCAACAGGGAGTCGTTATGAATGTAAAGAGGTGAAAGGATTTGGCAGCGTCCGCTGTTTTGGACGGAGTCCAGGACGCCTTCGAGTTAATGTCGAATGTCTCGGCGGTCGGTCTCTCAAAAATATGATGAAAATACTAACCAGTATCTCCAAAACAAACTCTTATCGTCTTTTATCATCAGCGAGCAGAAGAGGCCCGAGGAAAGAGCCTCCCACTGTGTTATGCAATTCAAATGTTTTTTAGGTGAAACGAGGTTAGGCGTTGCATTTATTGAATATCGTGTTTACCAAATGATGTGCTCTGGGCGTGCTCCTGCTCACAAACTGCAGAGCTGCATGTAGACGCAACACACTCTGATTACGAGAAGCAAAAATGAACCTGTTCCTTTGAAGGATGTAGCCTACTTGTCATAAACAAGCCTGCGGTTTGCGCCGACTTGCGCTGCAAGGCCCCGCAATCATCTCCCATTTAAGATGAATCATTTTAAATACAGATAGCGGCTCTTGCATGAAAAGCCTCTTCTCGCTGCACAGCAATACCATGATATGAATAGAAGGAGGATACAGCAGGTATATCTGGAAATTGCTGGAACGTAAATGTAAACATTAATTAACGCATAATCACAGCCGAATTTGAGATTTGCGGTGTAAATGCTAAAATTGTGGAGATATGGACTAAAAAGCCCCTCTCCTAGAGATTTTAATTATATGATACTAAATGATTTTGCGATAAACATTTTGAAGGAAATGTAATTGCTGCGGGATTATGCTCACTGACAACATTCTTACCATGTTGTCTTGTCTTTTGCAATGTGAGGTTGTCCCGTTTGTGGTTAAATACTTTTACTGAGTGATTTAAATCACTCTCAACTGAGTGTCAGTCTACACTGTTTAATGCAACAGAAGTTATCTGCCTTTTTACAAAAATAATCATTTCGTGCATTAGACCAAAACATAATCTGTGACATGACGTGTTAATCCACACCTCGAACTGTACGAGGAAACAGGAAACCACTGTGAGTAAATGTCCTTTTGCCTCTTTTTTTTCCAAAAAGTATTTTGGAAAAATTCTTTTACACTTTTATATTTGCCAAGAGTGAGATGAGAGGATTGACACGACTCTCAGTGAGTGAGCATCAAAGCATTTAGCTTAGATTTAGAAAACTTGAAAGTCCCCAAAGGGGTCATTTGTGGTACAGCACAGTAAACGATGAACATAATGTAGACGCAATCAAAACACAGAACAACAACAAAAGTCTGTGATCATGATCTACCAATAAATGTGATATATCTTGCACATCTCTATGTATTGCACGCCCCCCATCTGTGAGTTAACATAAGATGCTACTGAGCCCTCGCCGTCAGCCTGGTCATGTGCAGGTGCAGATCAGACTGCTGCACGTCCACGATCGTCCCACAGGAAGATAAGCTCTGAGGAAATACATGCGCTGTCGGGCATGGGCACATTGATCCCAAGCTTGGTGTCCAATAAGTCCAAAGTTCTTATCTCAATCTCCTCTGATCTGATCTTGGATAGAGTGGGTGGGAGGGGGATCACGTCTAAAATCAAAGATCAGTTCTTTGGTCTTGGATATGTTCAGATTCAGATTCATCTCCAACTCCAGAGTGTCTACTGGTCATTACACAGGACCCTTCAGATCCCAGACCTGTCGCTCGGCTGATGTCCACACCTCTCTCCTTGAGACAATCCACAACGTTATTGTAAATGTTAATGCACAGTGCTGTCCCCTAGTGAACGTCATAGCTGCCCAGGAAGCAGGCATCGGTCCTCCCCTCTTTATCCAATTGTATTTACGAGCTTTTTGTCTACTGTAATGTTCACAGTTTCATCAATTATTAGACCGAGACAGTCACTCCTCTTGAGTTTGTCATCTAGCTCCTCAAGTGCAGTTTTCCACAGGAAGATGTGGAAAAGTGCACAGTCAGGAAGAGTGCAGAGGATTTTTAAATTTGATGGACCCTTTGGTAAAGCCATTTGTCTCAGAAGTGCTGCAGAACATTTAGTCTGTTCCATCCACCTTTTTTGTTTTCTTTTACGTCTTAACCATTTGAACTTGTCTCGCCATTCTGGGTAGAAATATCTTTAGTTTGTTTGTTTGTTTGTGTCTATTGCCCCATCCCTACTTCCTTTCAATCTTTTTATTTTCAGTTTACACAGGAGTACGACATGCCACTCACAAACAGAACAGTACGTAACATACCTGCCAACCACACAAACAACCAATCCCTGACACACAAAAACAAGAACAAAACAAAAACAAGTAAATAAATATAAGTCATCATCCTTCCACTAGATACCAATAAACATTATGAATATTATGAATATATCTCCCTGGGCGTCCCCCGGAACCCGAAGTTACAAAAAGCTCCCTCCTACACACGTCCACTTTTCAGCCCATACATTGTATATGCCAAATATTGTCCTCCACATGAGTTACATACAATATGGCGGCCGACCATGCAAACAGTCACACACAGTGACAAACTAAATATCCCTACTTCCTATCCCCTACTTGCGAGGCCTTTCCTCAGACCAGATCCATCTCTGAACTCAACCTCCAGAGACGGACACACACACAGAGACTCCTGAGGGGAAACCAACGGTGCTGCCCCCTCTTAGTCGATTAGTCGACTCATCGTTTGTCTTGGTCTTAGTTGTCGAACATTTTTCATGCTGTTTTTTCATGCTGAATGACTTATTTCCAAGAAACTTATGGTTGGTAAACACAAGATTTAAAGTGGTGCTTTTGTTTGAATCTTTGTGGAGAAACGCAGTTTTAAAGATGTGTTGATTAAATCAACTTGTCGATTAGATGAGAAAACCACAGGATTTTTACTCGACGAAGCATTTCTTTGGCCAAAGACGGTGCTAAAAGTGTCGCTGTCGCGGCTGTTAATAAACATCTGGCAACGTACTCCAAACTACTGTGGTAGTTCCTGCTACAGTAGGTGTCTCCAGGAACACATTTTCCCATGATGACTTGCACACGGACACTTACAATGTAAAAACAATACCAGTGTTGCTGTTGCAGCTGGTAATTACTCGAAACAAAACTCATCCCCACGCACTCACGTGTTTCCTTTCAGTCCGATGCTTGAACGAGCGCGTCAGCGGTGAAAAACAATCAGGGTTTAAACAGAAAGACGTGCAAACAAACCGAGTTGCTGGGTGCCACAGTGCAGCGCCTGTTAGCTTAGCATAAAAACAGGAAGTAAGGAGAATCGGCAAGCCTGGTTCTGTCTTAACGCCCAAAACTCGTCGCTCGTGCACAAATCTGAGAGTAGTATCAATTTTCCTCATCTAACTCTTGGCAAGAAAGTCAATCAGTGTGATTTCCAAAATGTCGAATAATTCTATCAACATAACCCTAAAAACTTAAATTATGGTATTTTTCTACAAACAACGAGCGGACGAGCGGGTCACTGCGATCACTCCGAGCAGCATGTATGGGAATGAATGACAATATGATAAGTGTCTGATTAAGTTAGTTGTTCCAAATTATTTTAAGGTTCTTCCTCCACAGCTTATTTTGGACATGCTGGCATTACAATTTTCAAACTTAATGTCTACGTCACTGAAGAACTCAGTCACCAATGACATGTTTTGTGTGGGCGTGTGTGTGTGTGTGTGTGTGTGTCATTGAGTACCGACGTAAAAATAGCACAAGACACACGGGTGTAAATGTGATCCGGGGAAAAAAAACTGAAATATGAGACTGATCCGCTGAAAATGATTGCTGGCCGATTGATCGGTGCATCTCTACAGTCTTGCTTAATCCAGGCAGCGTTACAAATGATCTGAAGACATTACAAATGTTTCTAGGAAACAGGGTTG
Source organism: Melanostigma gelatinosum (assembly GCF_949748355.1). Lineage (NCBI taxonomy): Eukaryota > Metazoa > Chordata > Actinopteri > Perciformes > Zoarcidae > Melanostigma > Melanostigma gelatinosum. The sequence continues at coordinate 6,035,222 of NC_136650.1, read as the reverse complement.
GGACTTAACAGCTACTTTAAAGTCATTTCTTCTTGAACAGATTCCAGAGAGGAGATTTCTTTCTCCTGAACAATGCCAGCATGTTGCAACGTGTTCATTGAATACCTCTTAATGAGTGTTGTGGCCGATATATTAAGGGTTATGGAGATGTGGAACAAAAGGACAATGTGACTGACAGCTGAAATTTTTCTCTCCACAGAAGCATTTATTTTAATCCTGAACAAAGCCGGTCAATCATTAAGCCGGTGAGAATCTCTCTGAACTATGGATGCCCTGAGGAGTTTGGCATTGGAGCCAGAGCCACATTCTCACCACTCCTCACGGAGGAGTTCCCAACCACGCAAAACAAGGTAATGTGCTCAGAGGGAAGAGGGCTTCAAATGAAGGGGCCTTCGAAGAATTTAGGTTGAAAAAAAATAGGAACCCAATCATTGTGTGACTCAGAAACACAAAGGTCTTCTAACACTCAAAAACAATGAGCATTTCCACCACTTTCCTGCTGCCTCGCTCTCAGGCTTTGCTGCCGTTTTGTCGTTCGCTGGTTATTCAGGTCCGACTGGAACACTCGCACGAGTTCCTCATCGCCGACTGTGCAATAAGGAGGCCGGGTTGTTGTGATCGGCAGACAGGTTCTGTTGCGTTGGAAGTTACACGGCCTTTGATCTCACTGCTACTGTATTACTCATTTGGATTGCGTGAAAATGTGTTGCTATGGGCGAAAAGGTTTTCACAACAAAACACTCCCTCTTAGCGCCGTCTCGGTCTCAGTTCAAGTTGTGTTCCAGTGTAAGTTCAGGTGAGATTCAACGCTGAGATCATCGCTGAAGATAGACCTCAAAGCGAGAATGTAGACTCGGTGGTGCATCGGTTGTCTGAATGCTTTGAACTTCAGGACGTTTTCCACCAAGGTTAAACTTTGACACAAACCAATAATTGCTAAATTTCACTGCGATACTGCTTGCGTGTCATCTTGTCAGTTAGCTTTACACATACAGATGCATAAGCTCCGAGTGCAATGAAAGTCTTACTGCCCAATTCTTTTTTATTAGCAAATACAGATGTGCAAATCATGCAGGTAATCATTTAGCTACATAGCAGATACATATTCTATCTGCTGAAACCTTTAGTTCTCTAAAAATCTATATTTTACTTACAGTTCCCAAATATTTGTTTTTTCTTCTTCTTTTCTCAGTTTACTGGGTGTTTTGTTGCTTCAAATTATTGAAAGCTAAACCTAAATGGCCGGCATTCGGATTCGTCACGCAAATTCAACACGAATTAAGATTTGATAAAATGCTTTTAATCCCGATCCTCACAGCAGTAAATACAATGCAGTGGAAAACTATACATTAACCTTAACTAAATGGATATATACGTATATACTCCAGAATACATTCACACCAAATATAAGCAGTTTTATTTAAAAATGTTAACCGATAAAGCTTTTGGACCTTGATGATTTGTCTCTTACGTCTTCTTATCGAATCGTCTTTTTGCATATTTTGTTGCATTTTCGACCTGAAGAATCATACAGCTCATGTAAATCCATAAAGAGAAAGCCCACAAAATGTGGTGGAGCCATCTTCATCAAGCTTCTCACCCGATGAGCTGTTATCAGAGATCCTCTCGTTACTCCACATGTAGGCCTCTACAGCGATGGTAGCCAGGTGCAAACCATTACCTGAATCCAATATAAAGTATGCAGTGTGTGAGACTCTAAATACTGTATATAATAATATATCATTGTTAACCGTAACAGTGCCTCATCAAGTGTTCCGTCTAACGTCAGCTACAACAACTTTATAGGGTGATAGCATGTCAGTGTTTTGTTTTGCAGATTTTTACTCTGAAAAAAATTGTGATTTGAAGAATTAAAAAAAAGACCAACGATAATAATGTATCATGGTCATCCTTCACGAAAGCATCACCCAGATATTGTGGCGTTTATACTGAGTTTCAGGTCAAATATATCTAGATATCACTGAAACTTGTCTTGTAATTTAGTATTTAATAAAGGCTTATCTTATTGACCATGACTTTCGAGAAAGAATTGGAGAGTTTGTAGTCATGACTGGGAATGCCGCTGGCGATGTGTTGATGCAGTAATTGTTGACAATTCAACTTAATATGAACAAATCTCACCACAAGGTCCATTTAGTAGCTGTGATTGACTTTTGTCCAAATTGGCTTAAAAGTAGAGATTCAAACTTCATTCTTGATTTTGGAAACAGCAGCTGACGAAATATGCTGAAATATTAAGAGCATTTTCCTGATGAAGATTGTGTGATATGATTGAAAGCTCCAGACCAAGATACTAAAGGGACCTTGGGAGGCGATTCTTTTGTTAACCGCTGGATCCAAAGTCAAGAATTGACTCTGAATCACGGATTGATTTTAGATTTCGGACAATTTAAAAGCAAACTGGCCACAAACTAAAGCGCAGCGGTTACGTTTAAAAACTCAGTACCGCCTGACAGCAACAAGAGAAGATTCCTTCACGAGTTCTTAATCTGCACTGATCTCGACGCACATCTGCACCTCTAATAAAATACCTTCGGGAGCTCTCAGACAAATCTGTTCCATGTCTGCTCCCGCACACTCACACACACACACACAGTTACACGTGCACACTCACACACACACACACACACTCACACAGTTACACATGCACACTCACATACACACGCACGCACACACACACACACACACACACGCCGCTTCATTAACAACATCGCGTGCCGGCAGTTTTCCTTTCCTCGACTCTCACACCATGACATCACAGGGTTCAACATATTCGCAGTGTTACAGAGCGGCTGGCTTTAAGTCCGGACTGACAGCCGGTGACATTAAGCAGCATTCCTTACATGCCGCCCTGTTGGTGGAAAGCAGTTAGAAGATCACAACATATTTGTGTGAAGTTTGATGAGGGCTGAGGGGGAAGAGGCTTAGAGGGGATTTCGGTGATCACGTTCGAGCCGATAATGTGCGCGGAACACATTAAATAATATGCAACATCGAAAACATGCATAAATTTCATCTGTTTCAACACGTCGGCCTGGTGTTCAGTTCTTTGCCTCCTCTGGCGTGATTCCATAGCAGCTTGACTCATGTCTAATTGCTGAAACTAAACGGCATGTCAAGGTAATAACACTTCTGACTACAATGGATGCGTGCCAGAGATGATTTTTATTGTGAGAACGGTCCCACACTCACAAGATTCAGAGTAAAAAGTACTCAAAGTTCAAAGTTCACTTTATTGTCAAAGTTTCCACATGTGTTATGCATACAGAAAATTCGAAATGCCGTTTCTCGCAGTCCCACAGTGTAATATAGACATGAACATATAACATATAATAGAATAAAATAGAATAAAGTTAAGAACATAAGGGCCTAGATAAAGGATTAACAAGTAGCAGCAGAGAATAAAAAGTGACTGGTGCTGGATGAGGGAAGGGTGTGTGAGGGGGGTATTTGTTCGTAGCAGCAGAGAATAAAAAATTAAAATAAATAAATAGAAAAAGTGACTGGTGCTGGATGAGGGAAGGGGTGTGAGGGGGAGTAGATGTCCTGGTATGTTCCATTTGAGGCAGTGGGGAAAGGTGGGTGAGGGGGAGGGTAGAGAGGTCAGGGGAGAGATGGCAGGGGGGGAGAGAGGGGGAGCGAGAGGAGAGAGGGAGGGAGAGAGTTCAGCATCCTGACCGCCTGGTGGAAGAAGCTGTTCCTCAGCCGGGTAGAGCTCGAACGGAGACTGCGGAACCTTCTCCCTGAAGGCAGGAGGCTGAAGAGGCTGTTGGAGGGGTGGGTGGGGTCACCCGCAATGCCGAGTGCTTTGCGGGTGAGGCGGGTGTTGTAAATGTCCTGTAGTGTAGGGAGTGAGACTCCGATGATCCTCTGGGCAGAGTTCACAATGCGCTGCAGGCTCTTGCGGTTGGAGGCGGTGCAGCTTCCGAACCACAGCGTGATGCAGCTGCTGAGGATGCTCTCAGTGGCGCCTCGGTAGAATGAGAGCATGATGGGGGGGGGGGCTCCTGCTCGCTTGAGCTTCCTGATGAGCTTCCTGATGAAGTCGCTAGTACAATTTAAATTCACTTTAAACTCCATTGAAAATGTTCATGTTTTTACTTTTGTTTATTGTTTATTGTTCTGCACAAATTAAGTCATATTCCCTGTATGTGCAAACACACTTAGCATTAAACTGATCCCTCATAACTGGACTACAACTATGTCTGCTCGAAAAAACCTCCAACACCGAATCAGCCAACAGCGCGCCTGCAAAGATCTTGTCCTGATTCCTTTGATCAACAGTAAATATAATATGCTTCATTACACTGAAGCGTGCATGAAGAAAGCTTACGAGAACATTTGTAAGTGATGCTCATCTCTTTGACTATATGCTTACATTTGTTTTTTCCACAATAGAGAGCTCGCAACCTAGAAATTAAACATTGATATCAAAGGTTAACTTACATAACTACAGTTGTCGTAAATCATCATTTCTATGTTTTTGTTATTTGGGACTCGAGACCCGACATCGATACATTCCTGTTGCCGCGTTAAAACTTTGTTTGTGACTGTTTGGGATCGGTCGCGTAGGGGCATTTCAGATAACAACCCGATCTCGAGAATATCCGAGCGTAACTTCGCCCTCGTCGAGACGCGTGCATCCGGTATGCCATCCGATCCGGCGAATCCAGAAAGGCGTGAAAACTCCTCGGCATGACGGGATACGGGGATGAATCGTGAGGAAAAGTGTACGGTCACGAATACCCTCATCGTCGCCTCAACGCTACGGCTTTCTCCGCCAAACGTCAAAATCTGCTCCACTCAAATGTCAGCAGTGTGGCGACGTAAGCGAAGAAGCAACTGTGTGAAATGAGGGAGCAAAGAATTCACTGTAAGAGGTAAAGGTTCATTCCTCAAGCCCAGCTGCCTGCTTGATAAAACTCATTCTGCACATTCCTGTGCTAATGCACGGAGAGCCGGTGTCAGCCACCATGTTCACAGGTAGCAGGCGGAGGCGTGGCCTTTAGGCCGCTGGCATACGGGCGGGTGGAGGCCTTCCTGACGCATGATGTCATGGACCGCCACCTCAGTCCGCTATCTCTGTCGTCTCTCATTGGGCGGCTCATCCTCACCCCATCGGGGTATGAGGGCTTGTAACATCCCTCCTCTGCTTTCAAAGCGAACGTAAGGTGTCAAAACATTTGCAGGTAGGGATTATGTGGAGAGACGATAAAAAAAAGAAAAACAAGGCAAAGAAATCATCTAAATATGATGCAAAATAAGTCCTTTGACCTGCTAAACCTCCCGTCAAAAGGACCGTAGCAGTCTGATTTTGAGGCAGTGCAGGAAGCAGAATTGAATGCGTCTCTCCAGGGTCAGTCTATACCCGGGAGAGCCTGCTCGCTTTCCTTCTTTCTAACAAAGCAGGATGAAAGTCTGGCCAGGACTGTCGAGCTGGAAGCTGACAAATGAACGCTGTTCTGGCAGCGAGGACGTGATTATGAAACACACCAAGCTCTCATCCAAAACATAAATACACAGTATGCAGCTTTTACAGGCTTCATAATAGTGAGCATATGGTCAACATGCCCCTGTGTTAATGCAGTATTTCAGTCGGATTGGCCAGGTATAGGTGTTTCCAGCTACGCGACACAACTTAAGAAGTTCATATCACAACCGAACACTACGCAGATACTAAGATGATGACGATGATGATGACTAAGATGATGACGAAGATGATGACTAAGATGGTTTTAACAACAGTAAACTTGTAAAAATCGAACAAGAAAAAGGATGTTAGGGGGTTAAAAGACAACAAATAGAACCACTATTAGTGGTCTGACTTACATTCACAAAGACTGCAATCATCATGCAAACATGTACCGTACTTTTAATTACTCACATTACAACGAATTTGCAAACTGATGCCAACATGATCCAACTGATGCCTGCTAGTGTGCCAGCTAAGCATGAGCACAGTGTTTTCGAGTGGCCATGGCAACGCGGAATGACTGATTGAGCCGCAGGAAGTGCGGCGAGGACAACAGGATGTGCCCTGGCTCCGCCGTCGACGGTCGAAGAATTCAAGGAAGTTATTGTACTTTGTGGAATGGGTTTAGGAATGCAAGATGTCTGCTGCTTTTTTTTCTTTTTGAGGTCTGAGCCGTATCACATGTTGGAGGCGACAGGCTTTGAAGATAACGTGAGCCCGTGTGATATACGTGTGTAGCACTGTGCTGGCACACGGATGTTTGTGGTCACCCACCTCGACTCTCTCCTCCGGCAGCCTGAAGGTCTCACAGGCGAGAATGAAAAGACGCCCGCGGCAGTTATTCAGGCGGAAGCCTCCAGACGTTTGGTCACATCAGCAAAGGTAGATGGGAAGCTTGTCACCTGAAAATAAAATAACCAGATGACAAATGTGGACCTCATAACCTCACTGGAAGGTGGTTATCAGCAAAAACAGTAATAAATTCAGTGAGCCATCAAAAGTGGGTGGATGCAGAGCTCCAGATAAAAGAAACAGCAATGTAGAAGCAGGAACCTTGACCACTTGAACCCCAATGTTCCCCTGAAGCATCTTGAGCTTTGGCCTCAACGTTCTTTCCATATATGCTCTAAAGAAACAATTAACATGCAATGTTTCCCCAAAACAAATCCAGGAAAAAGGCGGCACTCCAGCGAAAGGCAAAATAATCACCTCACGTCTTGAACTCAATCTACTGCAAGCTTAAGCTGATTAAAGTATTCCATCCAAGACACCATTTCTGATGACTGCAGTGTTGCATTAAATGGCATAATGGTAAATGGTGTTGTGTGTGATTTCATGAATGTTTTCCAGTTAGCACAGAATATTTGGCCTCTCTAGAACGTCTGCAATATGAACAGCTTTGGGATGTTCGTGTGCTGTTGAGCTTGAGGCTGAGAGAGTTTATGACCCAGCCGCCACCGGCCAGAGCCATGAATTATGGATTTAACGGTTTGTGCATTGTATCGCTGCAGCTGGTTTATAAAACTTGAGAAATAAATGTTTTTCCGAAGATTGAATAATTATTATAGTTTTATTGTATTACATTATGTATTATTGCCTTTTATGCACCCATTATTTCTTTAATTACCTGTTTTGAGGCAGATCCTAACCCATCAGCCTCGAGTGGAATGCCCTTTGGGTCAACCCCTGTTGTCTAAATGTGCTACAATAATACACTTAAGACAATTAATGCCAACTTTTACTGTCAAACATATTGCAGGTGGCATACTACAAAAATTGCAAGCTGTATTTTCTTCGACCCAGCACTTGACCCAGTGATCTCTTGTGGATGTGTACATAACTACCATGGCTCTGCACTGCAAACTTAATCAGTCATTCAATCTGCTCACGTCGCTCGCTGAGCTCTTAATCCCGACTCTCCTCTCCAGCCCGTGGCATCTTTTTACACTTTTCCTGCAGACAGATTATGTATCCGGTAGCCCGACACTCCCGGTGGTTTTGATCCTGTGTTAGCCACACCAACCCCCTAATTGTCCCTCCCTCCCCATCAGCCCTGGCCGTGCTCTGGATGTTTCCGCTATGTGACAGCCCCTCTCCCAGACGCGTGGATGGAGCTGTCGTCCCATAGGTCAGAGGTCAGCGGGGTCATGGGTTAACACCACAGGCTGCGCTCCAACAACAAACAAGTAGTCCCAAAACCCCAAAACAGGGGCTGAAAGGCTTCACACTTTCTGGTCCTATAAATCCCGTCACACCCTAAACACACAGCTAATAACACCGAAGTCACTGCCATGAATGTCTCTTCTGAAGCGGTGTTGTGGCTGTGTGTGCGTCATCTCACCTCCATGTTGCCATCTACTCTACTGAATCCGCACACCGTAAAAAACAAGCAATGGAGTGAAACACGCCGAGCCAATGGGGGTGGTGGTGTGTGTGTGTGTGTGTGTGTGTGTGTGGGAGGGGGGGGGGGGGGGGGGGGGTTAGTGTGCTGATCCGCTGTCGGATCAAATGTTTGCTCAGTGCTGAAAGCTACGTTCTGCCTGTGGGATCAGGGTGTCTGTTTGTGTGCCTGAAGGTGTAGTAGTTGTACATCGTCCCCCGCTGATGATGTGTTCTTCAATGGAGAGGTTAACAGGTTTGACCCTGCACCCCTCCCCCTCCCCCTCCAAGGCAGGATGGTCAAAGACAGACAGGTTGGCCAACACATAAACTAACAAGATGCCAAGAGGGAAAACATGCAGCAACTTTAGCTGTGATACAAAAAAGAAAAATTCAGCTCGAGTTTAATAAACCCGTTAATTTATAGAGAAATGATAAAAAAAGATAACGATGCAGTCAAACATTCCATCACATCAGCCATACCGGTCTCATTTTATCGGTTATTTCCGGCATTATTTCATTAAATGGTTGGTTGTTAAAATGTCAGAATAAGTGACGATGTTAATTACAATTTTTCCAGAACCAAAGGCGACATATTCAGGCAGTTTTGTCCCACTAACAGTCCACAGCCCAAAAGTATTGAGATTAACGACAAAGAAGAAACCCAGCAACTTGGTTTGGGGTGGACCTATAGAAGTTTCGGCATAATTGCCAAAAAATTTACTTCAATTAGTTATGAATTATCAAATAAGCTGCAGATTTTTTTTCAGTCAACCGATTAATCTACTAACTGTTTGAGCTCGAGGAAGGACCGCCCTTTGATAAAACGGGTTGTCTGACTTATTGTGAACTTATAAAACACTTCAGTGTAGATGCAGTGCAGACAAACATGACTCCAGTAGGGATACATTCTTGTTATTTGTCATGTCGTTGGGGGACCTCCTGACTTCCCCAAAAGGCCCCTGAGGGCCCGGGACCCTAGTTTAACATTTCAGTCACTCTGGTGAATCACTTCCCGGGATTTGTGAGAATGTATTTGGAGTCTACTGCTGTTCATTTGTGATCCCAACTGTAATATTTATGAACAACCAGCTCATCTCGTGTTGACCTGTTGGTACTGACAGCCTATGCTTAATGTGGGACATTCAGTTGAGTTCTACTGCTGCTGCCGGGTCCAGCGCTACTTTAAAAAGCATTTAGCACCCTGCCAACACAGGTTAGGTCCTAACTACACTGTCACTAAAGGAATTAACACAAGTCAATGTACAGAGAAGCAAAGGATTGTAGCAAAGGGGATAACAGCAAAACCACGTGGATCGACTGCCCTCTGCTGGAGAGTAACTGTCAAAGACATCAGGTGTTGAGCAGAGCAGCCAAATCTCCACATTCTCCACATTTCAGTTTCATAAAGCCTTTGAAAACAATTCTACATCTTATTTAATAATAACAACAACAACAAGCTGCTGTATTAAAGCCATTTCCACACTGCAATTCTGGTGGAGAAAAAAAGCCTCCGTTTAAAATAAGTCCAATTTAAATAGAATGAGTCTAAAATTGAATGCACATTCATACAAGGTGCAAACTGCACCATCAGGATCTGATCTAATGCTCAGTGACACACACTCACATATCTGTGGCACTGCCTTCTGGAGCAATATGGAGGTTCAGCATCTTGCCCAAAGACACTTCGACAAGCCGACAGGAGGAGCTGGGGATCAAACTGACGATTTTCCAATTTGAGGAAGACGCACTGTACCTCCTGAGCCACAGCCACCTGGAACACACAGCAGTCAAATTATATATTAACCATCAAGTGGTGTTAGTTTACAACTGCATGATGTTGCAGAAACCACCATAGTACAGGAAAAACAGAAGGGCCAGTACTTTCATAACTCGTTAATCCGTTAAACATTATCTGGATTAATCAAGTAATTGTTTGGTCTATAAGTCATCGGAAAAAATGTGGGAAATGCACATCACAATTTAAAATGTGTTGTTTTGACTGACCAACAGTCAAACAACCACAGACATCCACTTTGATTTAATGTTATGGTAAAAGAAAGAGGCAAATTGTTAAATTTGAGAAGCTGGAACCATCAAATGTTTGAAAAACAAATGATGCCGTTATTATATCTTGAAAAAAGTTGCCCATTGAGCATCAGTCGTTCGATTAATCGATCAATTAACTAATAGCTGCAGCTCAACCTCGATGCTACTCTGTCTCTGATCTCTTATTATGTGCAACACCATCAAAACAGCACATTCTTGTTAGGATCTTGAGCCACAATATAACATAAATGTAGTTTCTGGTCATAGTTATACAACGTAAAGTATGATACAATACCGTAAAGATCCAATCGAGGTAGTAAAACGGCTGCAGTTCACAGTTGGACTTTAAGAGGGGCAAGAGTTGCACTTTTCTTTTGCCTTATGTTTTGATGCTTTTAATGGTTTTATGTGAAGCACTTTGAATTACCTTGTTGTTGAAATGTGCTCTACAAATAAACTTGCCTTGCCTTAATGCCTCCAGCAAACCAAAACCACCCATCAACAGTGTAATGACTTACATTTAGTGTTTTGAGGTACATTTTACTGAAGCACATTTTAAAGGTGTGAAATACGTAAACAATGAAGCTAGCAAAACTAGCTTAAATCTCTGTTACCTGGATGAACTCTCCTCCTGTGAGCGACAGGTGGGCACGAGGAGTGAATTCATTACGTTACATCTCACGAGCTCTTCCGTGTAGCTGTGGGTTGCGTTGGTTAATTGCTCTCGCAACGAAGCGGTTATGTTTTTAGTCCGCCGTGTTTGTTTATTTGTATGTCAGTTAGCACGTTGTTTTACAAAGAACGCCACGAGCTACCCCCACCATGCTAAACACACGGGTCTCGTGCTTAGCTGATAGTGCACCCCTGGCCGCGGGAGCGCGCGTGCGTTCAGTGAAGTTGGAACTACTTTACTACGCTTCGTTTTAGTATTGTTTCATCAACGAGGTTCTGCAACGTACAGTATTTTTCAGGAGCCTTCGTGCTGTCAAACTTCGTATTGTTCAGTGCAATGTTATACATGTACCCCCCCCCCCCTCCTTAAAAGGTAAATAATAATCATAATTTAATAAAGTTAGTCATTCTTTCAAAGCTGCCACAAAAAAATTTGTGCAGTCTCTGCCAGCACAGACAACGTAGACTTTAATTGTCCACTAGAGGGCAGTATTGCCACATGTATGCAGAACAATATTAGGCCACAAAGTAGAGTAAAATGTAGTTCTAATTTATTAAAACAGATATGCAACAAGTCTTAAATCATTCATAAATGTGTGCACTTGTACACTTCTTTGTTTGTACCTTGTAAACTCTGTATGGTCCATCAAATGTAATTGTCTGGACAAACAACTGATGTCAAATGAGTCAGCATCCCTGCAACAGTGCTGATCAGTGCATCAGGGACGTCCGTCAAGTCAGCAGTGGACAATAAATCAGGTCATTATTTGATACCTGATAAAAGCCTGAAACTGGCCTGAATCCTCATCATGTAATCCCACGGTGGCGTGCGTTGCCTCTCCGCTCTGTGTCGTCCCTGCAGGTCTTTATGAGTGAGATTATGAGTCTGGGTGAGTCAGACAGACAGATGTGTCATCAGGTGAACCTGCCTGACTCCAGCGGCAGCCACAGCTGAGCTTATTGTCCCTCCCTGCCCCGTCCCGTGGCCTCGATATTGTCTTGTCCCTCTCACTCGTTCCCCTTTTCCCCGCAATTTCTCTCCCCCCTGCATCTCTGTTCCCCTCTCTCTCTGAGTCCTCCTTTCACCAGGGCAGTGACTTCACAGAGGGAAAGAAAGAGTTATTTCCCTCTGTGAAGTCACTGCCCTGGTTTTCTCTCATCTCTGAGTCAAGCTGCTGTCCCATCACACCTCAAAACCTCCATCATCATACCTGTACCCAAGAAACCGGCTCCATCCTGCTTCAATGACTATCGCCCCGTGGCACTGACCCCCATCATTATGAAGTGTTTTGAACGGCTAGTCATGGCCCACATCAAGTCCATCCTCCCCCCCACCATGGATCCCTCTCAGTTTGCATACAGAGCAAAACGTTCCACAGAGGACGCAATCTGCTCTGCTCTCCACCCAGCAGACTCGTATGTAAGAATACTTTTCATAGACTTCAGCTCAGCATTTAATACCATAATCCCACAACAACTCATCTGCAAACTGGACCAGCTGGGGTTCAACACCC
>NC_136650.1:6015614-6018114 GCF_949748355.1 Melanostigma gelatinosum | reverse complement strand
CCCAGGTGCCGGAGGCTGACTCACTCCGACCTGCAGTGAAACCCTCCCAGGTGTGGGTCACTCGCCATCACTTCCTCATAAATACATATTTCCCTTTTCAATTGGATTTGATTCATCAACTTTTATCAGTCCCTAAGTGGTGTTACAGACACAAAAGCTGCTTACTTGGCCATACACAGCAACAGTGAGTATAATAAAGATATCAGGGAGGCGTATGGGCAGCTCATGAGTCTTACAGGACATTTAATGTGACATTTGCGTGTTCATGTTCTTGTAAATCAACCTGAAGCTTGGTTCTACCTCCCCGTGTGCTCCTGAGACAATATTGCACAGCTTCTTTCAAGCCATCATCGCCGTCATCGTGCCACATGCATTCTGCACCGTGTGCAGTTTATGCTGCTGAGAGCGTTCATCAGACAGGTTTGTGCAGAGCTGGCGTAAAGATTCGTGCAACAGTTTTTACTCGGCAAACAACAGATACTGTGCTGCTCCCACTGCACTTAACGTGGCTTCTCACCGGTTTTAACAGACGACATCACAAAAAAAACCCAAATCCTGACTTCTCTCCACTGGCTCCCTGTTCGTTTTACAATAGGTTTTAATATTCATCACTTTTAAAGCACATATGGGTCTGGCCAAAATATGTAGCAGAAATGTTGACCCGCTTATGAGCCAGCTCGGAGCCTTCGATCCTCAGGTGGGGCCTTCTGGCTGTTCCAAAGACGAGGCTGAAAACTAAAGGTGACTTTCTCCATCAGGGCCCCTCGGCTCTGGAACCACCTGCCTGAGGAGATGAAGCTCTTTTATTTTATTTTATTTATTTATTGGTTTATTTTTATCGTTTTGATTTTATTTTTCTGTTTCATCGATTGTGATGTTTTATCCGGGTCTGACCTTAGTTGTCTTGCTTTGTCAGGCTTCACTGTTGAGCTTTCTGTTGTTGTTATTATTGCCTTGCTTTTGCTGCTTTGTCCGCCAAAGCACTTTGTAAACTCTGTTTTTAAAGGCGCTATATGAATAAAGTTATTATTATTGCTACTATTATTTTACCAGCACTGAGATAAGATGAGGTGAACGTTATTGTCGCAGTGGGAAGTTTGTCTTGATAGTCACAGTGTCTGCAGTATAAAAATCACTGCAAAAACAACAACAAATGCATTCATCCATCAACTAAACGAGCCCATGTTCATCAGGAAAAAGTGCACACATAGCACAATATATAACAGTCATTTGTGACAAGAAGACAGATAGGGCATTCACATATTTCAGCCTAGGTGTTGTTATACCGTTCTGTTCCCTCTTGGCAACACTTATTGATGAATGAGTTGACGTCGAGCTGATTCAGTGTGTTCAGTGATATGTAGGGCTGCAAGGTGTTAAATGAACAAACCACAGTCTGAATTCATTACACTATTGGCTGCATCGTCACTGCCTCTGTGGTGTCTGTATGCAAATAGTTATGGGTCCAACTGTGGGCCTTCCTCAGCCTGCTCACCATAATTCTTCCCATACATTTCATCACCAGGCTCAAAGCAACGGCTCTGAAATCATTATATTCTTTAGAGCAGGCTTTTTTGTGAGGGGGGGGGGGGCAGGAGTGATGTTTGCATTTGAGAGAGTGCGAGAGTGCAGACCTCTGGAAGGGGCAGGTGTTAATTCTTCTTCATATCTTCCATACAAATGTTGTTAACGGGGATATTTTACCTCTTTGGAGTCGATTACGAGCCTTTCGCCCCAACAGTGGAAGTGTTTTCTCAAACGCTGCTTTATATAACCCATTCGGTTATTGGAGTCCTTGAGGTGCTGAGAAAGAAATGAAAATATAAGTTCAATGACAATGAAGATGATGTGATGTGATCGAAAGCTCTGGAGGAGCTGGTAAATGACCTTATGTTCTTTAAAGTCTCATTTAATCTCATTTTTATTTATCTATTCACAAATTGATTTCTATTCAATAATTAGTTATGAATTGCATTTTCATTGCTTCATATTATTACTACTATTGTATTAACTACTTGTTACATTTTATTCAGTTCATTTAATTTAATGTAATTGAAGAAACTGAACTGAATGTATTCAAATGTGTGTGTGTGTGTGTGTGTGTGTGTGTGTGTGTGTGTGTGTGTGTGTGCGTGTGTGTGTGTGTGTGTGTGCGTGTGTGTGTGTGTGTGTGCGTGCGTGTGTGTGTGCGTGTGCGTGTGTGTGTGCGTGCGTGTGTGTGTGCGTGTGTGTGTGTGTGTGCGTGTGTGTGTGCGTGTGTGTGTGTGTCTGTGTGTGTGTGTGTGTGTGTGTGTGCGTGTGTGTGTGTGCGTGTGTGTGTGTGTGTGCGTGTGTGTGTGTGTGTGTGTGTGTGTGTGTGTGTCTGTGTGTGTGTGTGTGTGTGTGTGCGTGTGTGTGTGTGTGTGTGTGTGTGTGTGCGCGTGTGTGTGTGTGTGTGTGTGTGTGTGTGTGTGTGTGTGTGTGTGTGTGTGTGTGTGTGTGCGTGTGTGTGTGTGTGTGT